>NC_091515.1:8687849-9036960 GCF_947461875.1 Haliaeetus albicilla
ATCTTCAGTTAAGCACAAACTCCTATATGTTCTGAAGCCCAGGGCAGTCCACTTTCTGTAATGGAAACTCACAGGCCACCAGCAAGGCTCGTGCCTTAATTTGACCTCTTGAGATGACTGTGGAAGACAACCAAGCTTTCAGGCTCTTACAGCTTGACTGGACCACATGTCAGTAGGACAAGCTTGCTCATGCCTGAGGCTCACAGGCCATATGGAATTACAGAACTTCAACTGATTCAGCTGTGTGGATGGAAAAAAAAGATCACCTAGAGACAGACACCTCTTCGTTAAAAATGTTCCATTTCATAACAACTGAACCCCAAAGATACTGAATATGCTGATATGTGCAAGGGCATAATCTCATTACATAACATTTTTCAGCCATGTAAAATCTTTAAGCTAGTTGATTTCCCCATAGCCTGATCCTGGTTCTTCAATTCTCCCTCAGGTGCATTGCTAAGGAAGCCTCTCTCCCCATTGATTTCATAGGCAATAGTAATAACACATACAGCTGCCATTTGCTATGCATTTCTCTCTCTGATGAAAGAATGGTGTAGCCTCACCTTCATGTCCCACTCTGTGGGGTCTTGGTTCTCTTCAAGTTGCGTTGCAAGCAGACGGACGCCATGCACCCCTTTGATTAGTCAGTCGGACATTTCCTGCTGTTAAAACCAAGAAGAAAGATAGTATTGCCTTTCCTCTGCACAGACTGGGAAGAAGACCAGGCCTTTTCTGTTCAAAATCAATTGCCCCTGGAAAGCAAGGTCTGATTCTGCCAGTCTGGGACTCAGCAGGGCTCCCCTAGGTCTCTTCTTACTGCCTCTCTGGCTGCACACCAGCAGAAGCACAGCATGAGCCAACACATGGAAGCAGAACTACAGGACAGGAACTCTCCCGTTTTGACTCCGAGTCCTCAACTGATCCTACTTTGGATACCAAGATTTCTTTTGACTTCTTCCATGTACTTGAGATGACTTGTTGTTTATATCAATGGAAGATCTTCCAGTCAGTCCAGTGCGAGGAAGTTTAAACTCGTATTTAAACTTGCCCCATGATTTCACAAAAAAAAGCTGACTTCCAACTGTATGTGAAGCTAATACTGGCATATCCTAAGTTTCAATGTTAAAATATGTGTGCAAATGCATGTACAAATTTCTCTGTTCATCTTATGTACTTTTCTTTGTGTGTGTGTGTAGATAAATTCACAAAGGTCATGACATCTTTACACTCATTGCATTTATTTCCTGTCACAACATGATAGTGATAGAAGGTTTCCATGAGCAGCCACTGTGGATGGAGCTGCAACATTTTGTCAGTCTCCTAGATGAATCTGAAGACTGTGGAAGTACGGCAAGATTCAGAGACCTCTTATTCCATTATGAACTCTGGAAGAGCCTACACTTCTTTGCCATTTCTTCCCATGCTCAACCTCTTTGACTTTATGCTTTTACCCCTCCAAGCTGTTGCATCTGTTTTCCTTAAGTGCCTGTTCAGACCTTCCTCAGCAAGGCCTCAGTTTCCTTACCTACCCAGTTCTTTTCTGATAACCTCTGGATTTCTTACCCCAATCCATTTCCTCACCAAGACTTTTCTAGTTATTCCAGGAAACTGTAGCTCTTTTGCCTTCTTCTGTCTTCTCTGTGACTTACAGTTTTCTCTTCACCTCTGCATTCCCTCTCAATTTCTCTCTCTCCCTCTTTTCCAGTTTCTCTTTTGACCTTCTCTAAGCATTTTTCTCATCTGCTGCCTCCTAGAGATCTGGCACTTCTGCTTTCTAAATTCAAATCTACCATTTCTTCTTCAGCTAAAGGTCTGGAGGGATGAACAGCCCTCAATAACACCTACCTTTCAGCATCGACTACAGAGGTAACTGGGGCTCCTAAATTAAATGGATACATGCAGAAAGCACAAAGGATGAAAAATTGCCTGTTCTAATTTCAGGCCCAGCACAACCCACCAGCTGAAAATACAGGAAAAGACCTCTTTACCCTCCTATTGCAGTCAACAGAACAAATGGAGTCTGAATCTTTGTATTATGCTGTCACTTGTACTATAACTATTACTTTAAGATCACAAGGAGGTACATGCAATGTGCAGCTTTCCTGAGATGCTGGAAGGGTGTCTGAGACAAAAACAGCTCCCAGGTGGAAACGTTATTCTGAAGTGACCAAGACCCTATGCTTTCCTAGAGAATACACACCTGTGTGCACCCACAGCAGCCAGATGATCTCTTGTATTTGTTCCATAAGCTTATTAAAGTTGGCTTGGCTAAACAGTTAACGAGAACCATGAGTAGTCTCTCCCTTTGCTGTTGAAGCCCTGGACAGTTTATGTATCCTTGTTTATTTCCTTTACAGCCTCCATCTGCACGTCTGGCCTTTAAAAGACAGCCCACGGTATAGGTGATTTTCTACCCTGGACAGAAACAGACAAAAATAATAAGAAACAGAAGTTTAAAAAGGTATAAGACCAGATCTAAAGTTTATTACATTCATAAATTCTAGGATGGATTTAGAAAATTGACCATTAAGGAAACTGAGCATATTTGCAACACCAGTAACAAATAATGCAGGTAGAGATATCATTCATCAGACAGCAAAGAACTGATAGATTTGTAGATATATAGATAGACAGATAGAAAGATAGTGAAATAGGCAGAGAGACAGAGGGAGAGAGAGGTAATTTAAAATAAGAAAAAAAAATATTTTCTTTAACGATACTATCAAATTCTAAAAGGAAGCCGATGAGGAGTATTTTTGCACATTTGACTGTAGAGTACCCTCCTTCTCTGTCTACAGCATTTCCATACATGTGTATGTGTGGATGCACACATGCATGTGCGCACCACCCCCTCACACGCTGTCAACACTTGGTCATCTGCCATGCATCTGCATTAGAATGAGGTACGTGAAATAGCAGCGTTGATGCTGGACCCTGACTGACATTCCCTCCGGCTACTTGGAGAATAAAATAGAAGCAAGAATGGGTTTTGTAAAACAAGTATTCACTCATGCAAACAAATCCAATATTGAGACTGTGCCTACAACATACATCGTTCAAAGTGAGACTGGGCATAGCTTCAGAAGTAAAACATGCCACGGGATATCAGGGTGTTCCGAATCTCAGCACTGACTTTGTCATTTTTTCCCCTGAGTCTGTAAAGCTCCCCTTGGAAAATGACCACTGACTTGTGATGCTAACGTCACACACCTAATCTCCACACTTGGTTCTCTCTAAAGTTCAGCAAGCAGCTGGGTGCCTAAATATGAATTAGCTGCTTAAAGTCCTTTTCAGAGTTAGGCCTGATTTTCACGAATGTGTGCTGACTGTGACTACAGTTCTGGGAGGATAACACTCCCCAAAAGCTAACTTAAAATCCATCTTTAACATAAATTATGTTTAAGTCCCCAAATCCCAAACTGGAGATACACAAAAAAAAAAAAAAAAAAAAAAGGAGTTAATTTTTTTCCTTACAGCTCTTTGCCTCATGTTCATCATCTTAATTAGTAAACATAATTGTGAGCACACATATGCACACACATATATGCAAGTGCACATACACACACACACACACACACACACAAACATGCACACAGGCCCTAATTAAAAGGAAATTATTCTGGTTGCAAAGACAAGCACTTAAATATTAAGAGACCCCAGAATTGAGGTTACGTGCACAACCTGGATTTTCCTTTGTTGTACAGATGCATTCTAATTCAGCCTTTAATTACATGATCACTCACAGAGTAGATGGCATGTGCAGTGCCGTTTGTTGACTGCGGAGGACCGGGGGATTCTGCCTCCCATTTCAAGCACATAGGAGAGTGGGCTTTGGGGGGGTAAATGTTCTCCTCCAGGCAAGACCTCTTGTTCTTTTAACTCATCCCTGTCTCAGATCTACCCCTTCTCACTCTGTATTCCCCCTCCCAGTTCCAGTCCCGTATCCAGTTTCACTTTTTGGCTCTTTCTCAATCTGTCTCTTTTCCCTGCCTTAGCTTTCCAGCACCCTGTCCCTGAGTTTACCAGTCCCATGAGCTCTCAGATCCTCTATGCTTTCGCACAGTTTATTCTCCAATGTTTTCTTTACATTGCATTCTGTATATTAATCCCTCCCTTTTCCCCATTATTCTACCACAGATGGTTCCCCATTATATTTATCTCCCCTCCCATTTCTCTCCATTTTCCCAGATTCTTCCTACTGAGAAGCAGACCGCTGTGTCTCAGCACACCCTTTCCTCCCAAGCCCTCTGTGGCTAACTGGGTCAATACAAATAAATAACTGGAGAACTCTTTAATCCTGGGTCCAAATGGCATGGCACCACACACCCATATGGCTAAACTCTCTTTTTCCAAAAACCACATTATCCTTCCTTGTCTGTAGTGCCTACTGGAAACACCTTACTGGTTTGTGATGACCTCCAGACTGCACCCAGAAGGTGCCTGGGAGGCTGGTATGGGCCAAACCCATGACAAAGACTGTGCTAAGATTAAGGCAATTAATAAATTTCTCAAAGCTATGCTCTGGACCTGGTCCATTTGCTAGAACAGATACTACCTTTGAGTCTGAACCCCGGTCAGTTCCCTATTTGTGTCTCTTCTCAATCCATCCCAGTGTACTCCAATCTCCATTGTCTTTCCAGCTTTCCTGAATTCCCCCCCCAGCTGTCTCTTTTTTAGTTTCTGCTCTAGTCTCACTGTTGGATCTCCCTGTCAGTCCCTGAAAGCAGAGGGAAGACAGACTCCCTGCTTTTGTCTCAGGTGTCCAGACTCCAATTTTTCCTGGCCTGTCCCAGGCCAGTGCTGCAATGACAGGAATAACTCTTGTCTCTGCTGGAGCGTACCCAGTGAGAGCAAGTCACTGGGGAATCTGGCTTTGGAAATCTGCATCTCTAGTGATCGTGTGAGAACTGCCATTTTCCCAAAGCTTTTAATTGGCCACTTTGGGGCAGATTTTCCCCGAGATAGCAAAAAGACTTGAGAAAGAGCTTCACCTCCTGTCAGCTCTTAGTATCATGCTGTAAAGCATGGGGACAGGAGAGCTTTACAAAGCATCTCATTTGACTTAGTCCAAACCAGCCCAGTTCTCCTCTGGGTTGTTCTCAGGGACAGACAAATAGCTCTGGTTGAAATTTTCCAGAAATAATTAAAGAATCTGAAAGGAATGCAGGCACCCAACTTAGAGTTTCAGCCAAAATACGTGAAGTTTATCAAATCTGAACAGGATTTTATTATAGGAAGACTCAGGCAACCTTTGTAATTGGCGATGCTACCAGATCTTATTAAAGTGAAATGTCCCTTCCTCACAGGGGCGCTCTGAGCATTAATTTGTTAATGATTGTGCAATGATTTGATGATGAAAAGGACCATATTAACAAGAAGCATTATTGTCCCTACAATACAAGTTTGCCTGCTTTCATTACTCATTATGTACAGGGACATACATATTATGGAAAAGGGATGGGGAGATAATAAACATGATATTCTTTTCAAAAGACTGATACAACACATTTACAGTGGTCACAGCACGGTAATAGGAATATTCTGGAGAGCTCTGTTTAAACAGCAGAATCGATTGGGTGGAATGTAATGCTGTGTATGTATGTGTCTGCACCAATCCTGTGTCTGAACATACATGAGAACACATGCATACGCGTTCTCTTCTATTTTGCTGTCCTCTGTTAACCCCCAGGTTCTATGCAGCCTTTACTTTAACACCTGAAACTCAGAGTGCTACTTTAATAACAAAAGGCCTCCATAAACAAAGCTCCCTTTTTATTACAGTAATACCTTTTGTTGCCTACATTGACTACAATCCTGTACTAAGCTCCTTTGGATGCAAATAGTTTTTCATTTTTCTCCTCAGTCAACCTTCTTGATTCTAACTAAGGCAGAGGAAAAAAAAAAAAAGAACAAAAAAACCCAACCCAACCCACACTGATTCACGCATTAATTCAGGGACCAATCTTGCAAATGTTCACATGAGTAATCCTTCCTCAGATGAATAATCCCTCTGACCACAGCAGCTTGATTAACAACAATGCAGATTAAGGTTTTCAGGATCGGGCCCATCCCCTGATGCTTGGGTACTCATCCGACGTTTAGCGGATGATGGTCCTTCTCCTTTTGTTAGATGTATTTGAGGCCCACATGCAGCTCTCAATTATTTTATTTGATTACGTAGCTAATAGGCCCTGATCCTGTCAGCACTCTCTAGAAAGCCAAACAAGCTGAAGTAAACAATCCCAGCTGAGTTAGAAGACTTGGCAGGATTGGGCCCTTTAATAGTAGCTGAAAGCTGTATCTTTGAATCGTGACCAGAACGTCTATCTTTGCTACTAACAGTCTCATATTTTATTTGGAAAAATCTCAATATAATAAGCTAGCAGAGAATCTGGGAGTATATGGGCTCATATAGCTACTTAGATCTAAAGAAGGATAAATTACAGTTTAAAAACAAAATTGACACATATTGTTTATTTATTTGGAACAAAACTATTTTCTGTCATTCAGTGAATGATGGTTCTGTGTGTTGTGGGTCCAGGGTTTTGAAGTCCAGGAGAAGAATCCCCCTCCAGCAACCTTTCAGCCTATTCCTGCCTTTCTGTCCTGGTTTTGGCTGGGATAGAGTTAATTTTCTTTCTAGTAGCTGGTATAATGTTATGTTTTGGATTTGGTATGAGAATAACGTTGATAACACACTGACGTTTTCAGTCGTTGCTAAGTAGTGTTTATCCTAAGTCAAGGATTTTTCAGCTTCTCATGCCCAGCCAGCGAGAAGGCTGGAGGGGCACAAGAAGTTGGGAGGGGACACAGCCAGGACGGCTGACCCAAACTGGCCAAAGGGGTATTTCATACCGTGTGATGTCATGCCCAGTATATAAACTGGGGGGAGTTGGCTGGGGGGGAGGAAAGGGGTGAGGGCAGATCGCTGCTTGGGAACTAACTGGGCATTGGTCCTCGAGTGGTGAGCAATTTCACTGTGCGTCACTTGTTTTGTACATTCCAATTCTTTTATTATTATTTTGTCATTTTATTACTATTATTATCATTATCATTATTATTTTATTCCTTTCTGTCCTTTTTATCATTATCATTTGATTCCTTTCTGTCCTGCTAAACTGTTCTTATCTCAACCCATGAGTTTTACTTTTTTCCCGATTTTCTCCCCCATCCCACTGGATGGGGGGGAAGTGAGTGAGCGGCTGCATGGTGCTTAGTCGCCGGCTGGGGTTAAACCACGACACTTTCTTCTTTACTTGCTCATTTCCTAGAGAATGAAGATAGTGAGGAGTGATGTACCACTGTGCCCCCCTTCCCTGCACCACACGGTGTTCATTAAAAACTTGCTGCTAGCAAGGGCCTGATCCAGCCCTCCTGGAAGTCATTGGAAAGCTGTCTATTGACGTCATGGGGACGAGGAGCATACTAATGCATGCAAGTACCTTTACTAATGCGGGCAGTCCTGTTAACAACACCGAAGTTGTTCACAGGATTAACAGCAATCAATCAAGCCCTTTGAAAGGCACATTAAAAGCCAAAGCCTGGTCTGCAAACCCTTTCTCACAGGAGGTGTGTGTATACCTGTGGCTGGTCCCACAGCATCTCTCTGCTCCCAGCCTAGAAACGTCAGTGCATTTTTCTAGCTGTACTTGATTCGGGGTAGCATTTCTTCTGAGGAGGTAAAAATTGCTGGCAATCTACCCCAAAATAAATATGTTTGTGTTCCCAAAAAAAGACACTAACCAGACTGAGGAGCGGGAGCAAACAGGGTTATTAAAGGGGTTGGGAGGGGGTTGCTTTTTCCCTGCAAGCAGGGACATTAAAAAAAGGGGGGTGGGGGGGGAATTTCAAGTGCTTTCTTTTAGTTCCAAGCAGATAAATAATTTTTACTCTCTAGGAGAAACTAGAGCCTGTTACAAAAGACCTTATTCTTACAAAATTCCTGTGGCCTCCCCTGCTTATGGATTGCTGAACTGGACCCACTGTGATTACACTGGGAACATTTCTCACTTGGGAACTGTTCAGCAAAGGCTGGTTTATAGATAACAATTTCACTCCTCCTTTGCCTGTATCTGTTTAAAATCCAGTACAGCCCCTTGTACATGTGTAAAGGTGCTTATGGGGTATTGCTTATTTCCATCCACAGCAGCAGCTGTGTTCATCTCAGAGCCCTTGTAGCAATATTTGTGTCCGTATTATTTCATCCTGCCACCCCTCACAGCTGTGCCTGTGCACCAGGGGGCTGTACTTGAACAGCATCCATTTCTAAATGACTATACTTACGGCTCTGTGAAAACGGGGCGTGGACCAGCTCAAAGTTTCAAAAAATATATATTGTTATAAAAGGGACACCCTCGCTCAGCAACAAAACGACTCTTTTCACTGCCCTGTTCTTTTAATTGGCTTTCTTTTGGGATAAGCTGTGATTGCAGGCGGAGCGGCCTGCTCACGGACAAGGTGTTAACAGAGCTATCCCTGGGATGGATCAGTGCCGGATGCTGTTTCACTTTTCGCTGTAGTGGCTATTCCTTCCTGAAAAAAAAGGTTTAACAAGTCTTTCAGTGAGCTTTCCTAGCTCTATCAAGGGTGAGGTTTTAAGGTTCAGAAAGAGCGGATATTAAGATTTTTAATGTCCTGGTTCAGGGCGGGGAGGGGGGGTGGGGGGGTGCCAGGAGATTTTGTTTCATGCGGGTTCTGTTGTTGTTGTCATTCTTTTATCACAGTCCAAGGCACAAGGCAGGATTTGAAAGCAGGTGAGTCACGGGGCTGTGATTTGGGAGAGGGGCTGTCTGAGGGTTTTACCCTCCCTGCAGCTCGCAGGCTGTCAGATCTCCGTGTCTTTAGCCTTTAAACGTTGTAAGTGCGTGCTCGGGAAGGGAAGACAGGCAGATCCCCCCCTTAGACCCCAATAAATAGCGTGCCCGGTCAGCCAGCAGACAATGCGCGGTGCCTGCCACCAGCCCGGCATTAGGCGGCTGAGAGCAGCTGCCTCCCCATTAGCGGCGAAAGAGATTTTAAAGAGCCGGGAAAGGCGGCGAAGGCTGCCGGGGGCTCTGCCCGGGTCTCGCCTCCAGGTGCGGACCCCGGGGGAAGGAGAAAGGGGGGGTTTGGAGGTGGGGGATCCGGCGGCGGGGCGGCTCCGCGGGGTCGGGCCCCCTCCGCGCCCCACCGCCCGCCGCGCTCCCCTCCGCGGGGACCGTGGGTAGCCCAAGGGGAGGGGAGCGATCCTGTGGCCCCCATCCCCGCCCCGGACCCCCGTCCCAGGATCGGGCCCCTCCGCCCTCTCGGCTGGTGGCAGGGGCGCTCGTTGAAGGCACGGGAGGACTCGGAGTCGCGGGAGTAGTTGTACGAGCTGAGCCACCTGCATTGGGTTGGGTTTTTTAAATTTTTTTTTAATTATTTTTATTTTTTAAGGTGGGGTGGCAGGACACTGCCTTGCTGCTCTGCTGTGAAAACAAAAGCCAAATAAAGTGAAAACTGCTACAAAGGTGTAGTGGGTTTGTTCTTTTTGTTTGTTTTTTTTGTTTTTTTTTTTTTTAAAGAGAAATAAAAATAAATTCCGGTCAATAAAACATGCAGGAACGTTGCAAATTTAAACTAATAACCTCCCTCCTCCACGGCTGCCCCTTCCGTTTACAGTCACACGTGTTACCGGCGCCCAGCCCGGCGCTCCCGGGGGACGGGCTGCCGGTGGTGGGGTGGGGAGGGGGGGTCCCGTTCCCAGCCCGTCCCCCCCCCCTCCGGGGAACCGCCGCCGTCTCCGCCGCGGGGAGCAGCCGGCGGCGCCGGGAACAATGGCTGGAAGCCCCCGCGGTCCTGGGGGCGGCCCGGGCCGGGAGGGGGGGAAGGCGGCGGGAGGAGGGCGCTGGCAGCGCCCCCTGGGGTAGGGGAGATTGTCGGGCGTCGTGTGGTTGCAGCCTGACCCGGGGGGGGGTTGGGGGGGGGTTCAGGCCAGGTAACTCGCAGGCTGCTCCGAGCTCGCCTGCTGGTGTTTCGCCGAGCTTCCTCCCCGCACAGCTTGCACGGGAACCAGGGGAAAGGAGGGGGGGAAGGAAAAAAAAAAGAGAAAAAAAAATTGCTCTGAGCACACGCAGAGCCTTGTTTTGTTACTGTCCGGATTACTGTTATCGTTATTTGGGGGACAAGGGGGAGTTGTGTCCTTAATCCGAGGCTCCCTGCCCTCCCCACCCCCAGATGCTATGAAAGGAGAGCTGATTTCATTTCCACCATACAGTACACTTTGTCTAGAGAGCATTGTTCGGACAAGCAACTCCCGATCCCTGATGACTACAAAATACGATTTATGTTTCCATCAGAGAGAGACAGAATATCCTGATGGCTTGAAAGTCAGGCAAGAAAATCTTATCTAATCAATCCCTTTCCAATACGCACACACACACGCAGACACACACGCACACACACCACACGCAGCTAGTATAGGAGATAACGCCCGCACTGATTGTACATAAAATAAATATCGGCAGCATGAAAATTAACAATAGTCATCTCGGTATTTTTCGTCTCCCTCCAAAGAGCTACAATAACACAGCTTGCGCCTTTCCTAGTTTGATGTCATCATCAGCAGCATAATTAAAAAAAAGAGCTTAAAGAGCATGCATTTTTTTTTAGATGCAACAAGAACAGATATAGTAAAGAGAGCCTGTAACATCACAACCACAACAACAACAGCAAAAGCAACCTCTGAGCCCGAGGATTCGTCCGTATCTGAACTGCTTTTATTATCAATTGCAAAATCATAATAAGAGTAAATAATAAATAAGAGACATCATCATAATAGGAAGAAGTCAGAACACCTTGGGATTGTTTTTTTTCCCCCTCTCAAACAAAAAGGCAGATTTCCCGATGATCACTGAAATTATAACGACAGCGATTGATCGGAGGGCTTGCAAAGGAAAAGGAAGAAAAAAAAAATCATCATCATTGGTCCTAAAAACGCAACCGTTCCCCTTTGCTCACTTGGCACAATAGAAATTGACTGTCTCTCAAAGAGCCATGCGCCTAGTGCTATTTATAGCCAGGGGCTGTGTTGGAAGATACCATTAAGCTTCTCCCGGGCAGACAGACAGGGGGGTGGTTGGATGGGAGGAGGGGGTTTAGCCAGAGTAGAGGCAAAAGCAATCCCCCACCCCCAGCCTCCCTTCCCCGCACACACACACATCCCCGCACTCACACCCCACCCCCTAGTCTGGCTGGGAATTTGAACCGATCCAGCCTGTTTAAACGGAAAGGACACAGATCTTCAATGTAAAAAAAAAATCAGATCAGACCCAGAGAGAGAGAGAGACGGAGAGGGAGGAGTGTGTGTGTGTGTGAGTGTGTGTGTGTGTGTGTGTGAAAGAGGGAGAGGGAGCGAGAGAGCGAGAGAGAGGGAGAGAGAGAGAGGGAGAGAGGGAGGGAGAGAGAAAAGAAGAGGGGGAAAAAAAGGAAAGAAGATTTTCTCTATGTATATAAAGATGGCCACGTTAGCAAACGGACAACCAGACAATACCAGCCTGAGTAGCAATCACAGCAACCCCAGCACCAACGGGCATATGAACGGATTAAACCATAGTCCCGGAAACCCATCCACCATCCCAATGAAGGACCACGATGCCATTAAGCTCTTTATTGGGCAGATCCCCCGTAACCTGGACGAGAAAGACCTCAAACCGCTCTTCGAGGAGTTCGGGAAGATCTATGAACTGACGGTGCTGAAGGACAGGTTCACTGGCATGCACAAAGGTGAGTTACCTCCTGAACTTTCCCGGGAGAGATCGGGAGAGGAAGGCAGGCTCCCTCTCCCTCTCTGGGTCTCTCTTTCTCTCTTTCCTTTCGATTTCATTTCATTTTATTTCATCTTTGCTTGGCTCGGGGGCAGAGGCGGCAGGCTGGGGGGGCAGGGAAAGAAATAATAGACCCTCCTGGAGAGAGAAGAGAAAGAGGCAGGCAAAGGAGTCAGCTCCGTCTGGTTTATTTAGTAGTATTTTTATTTCTTTCCCCCCCTTTTTTTTTTGGGGGGGGGGGGGGAGATGCAGCCACTTGCGAAAGCCGGGGCGCCCAGGCGGGCGGCGGGGCGGGCGGCGGGGCTGGCAGGCAGCTGTCCGCACGCCGGTGGTGCTGAAAACGAGGAAGAGGATTTCTTTATTTATCTTTGGGAGCCGCACATTTTCCACCCGGGGTGTGTGTGTGTGTGTGTGTCTGTCCGTGTGTTTGCGCGGAGCTGGGAAGCCCCTATTTTACAACTGTTGTGTATCTGGCACGGCGCCTTTTCTTTTCCTTTCTTTCTTTTTTTTTATTTTATTTTTTTATTATTATTTTTACTGCTGTTACAGTTATTATTTGTAGTCCACTCCGAAGCCAGAGGCGGAGGAGAGTGAGTTTCTCCGGGGGGGGTGGGTGTATTTCATTTTGGTTTTGTTCAGCGTGGGAACAGGGATATAAACAACAATAAAAAAGCCTACCTCAAGCGGGGTGGGGGGGGGGGGGGGGGGTACGAAATCACGATGTGTCTGTCTCTGTGTGTGTGTGTGTTCGAGAGGGTGAGCCAGGAGGGACGGGTGGCAGTTTAGTTCCAGAGGGGAGAAGTCTCTGAGCAGGCATATTCCAAGCAGTACTTTAATGTGCCCAAAGTCCATCCCAGGAACTTTTTAGGTTTTCTTTAAAGGCAGTGGAGATGTACTCCCCATGCGACGCCTCGCTCGCTCCATCTCTGCCCGCTCCTTTCCCTGCTTAGCTTAGGCTCTCCGGAGGTGCATTTCAGATTAGATGATGCTACGTTTTGGGGGTGGGGGAGGGTGTGTGTAGTGGGGGAGAGATGCTCGGATCCTCGGGTAGGAAAGTAGGACTTGCAGGGAGGAAGTTGAAGATAATTTGCATGGTAGCCCCACTTTGGAGCAGGAGAGACCCAGGAGCGAAGGAAGCCACTTTATTAACTCAGGTTCTGTATATATGTGTTTGTGTGTGTTTATTTCATTAGATATGTAGTTATTAAAAAAAAAAAAAAAAGAAAAAGATTAGATCAGAAGTGATTGGGGTGTGACTCCAGATTTGGTGCAGGAGGAGAAAGGGTCTTGCAGGGGGCCATGGGGGGAGTGGAAGTTGCATCTGTTACAGGAGAGGTTCAGTAGCAGTGTCTACTCCAGCTTGGTGGACTCCTGGCAGGGAGAGTCACTGGTAATGGCATTACTGGCTTTCCAGATGCCTTGGCGAGTTGTAAATCTTGAACTTAACGGCATGTTTAGCAGGCATTTCTTCCCCCTTCCCACTCACTCCCCTCCTCTCTTCCACCCTCAGGAAATGCGAATGAAAATATACCCTGACAGTGCAAAGTACCAGTTTTGCACAGGCTAGAGAAAATGTTCAGGGCTCAGGGACCGGGGACTCAGTCCAAGTTATAGGATATTTCTTCCTTTCTTGCCGGTCGCTCCAAACACCCTTCTCGTATTTACAATGATCAGTGTAGCCCTTTCGAACCTTGCTTTCTTTTCAGACTAGCTTCCTAGAAACCACATCAAGGTCTGTTGGGCATCATTTAAACATGGCATCCATACTATAATAATTATTAATAATAACAATAAAAATAATAGTAAGAAGCACAGGGAAAGAAAGGTCCTGGGAGGTTTTGTCTGATAGATGAGGCATAGTGAGAGTAGCCACTGAGCTAATGTGTGCACGCGTGTGTTTGCAAAAATTATCTAAGGTTTCTGTAAAATAAAAATAACAACAGTAAAAGCTACACTGAAGAGAATCACTCAACATAGTGTAGAGGAAATCTTTGAGCTAACACCTTAATAAAGGATTTTTGTGGTGGTGGGAGGTTATTTTCATTTGTTGATGAGATTTTATTCTTTTGTTATGTTCCTTCTTAAACCTGTAACTAATCAATCTATGCGTTAACTTTAATTTCTATTTCGTAGATGTGAATTCTTCCTCTTTCAGTTCAGTTTTGCTTTTACTGTATGCCTGTATTCACAGAGACAAACTCCAGAAGGGGGGGAGGGAGGCAGGGAGAGAGAGGGATCATTTATCTTGCTTGGATGTGTTTAACACATATTCCTGAATTAAGCAAGATACTAACTTCATTTCCCTTCATTTCATTTCTGTTCTAAAGCTGCAACCTAGGAAAAAAGCCAGGTGGGAAATCTTGTCACCTCATCAAACCAAATTGCATGAGTTCATCTTGAAAGAAACAGTCATTTTTAACCTCCTAGAAGTTTTGGACTTTGGAAGGAAAAATGATGATGATGATTGTTATTTCACAGGTTAGGGTTTGAGTGAAGCTTCAATAGACACCGAGTTGCCAGCGTTTCAGTGATCGGTTTTATTTAGTACATCCGAGAAGAGTTTGAACTCCTTTCTAGCGATGCCGCTGATTTATTAGCTAATCCTGATAAAAATGTGCCTCTGGCTACCTGGAAAAAAATTACTTTCTTGCCAGTAGTGATTAATTACTATTAAGTCAAAAAGCATGATAGGGCTTTGAAGGATGAGAATTGTGTTTGGCTTTTTTTTTCATTATTTTATTTAATTTTCTTTCATTTTTAATTTATTTTTTTCTTTTCCCTTCCCTAAATCCAGTCATGTGAAGCATAGTATTCACTCAGATCTCCTTATTTTGGCTTTGCTTTGCAGGCATAGGTGAAGAATTGCGTAAAGATAGCCCAAGTTGGCTCTCAGGGGTAGGTTGGCAATATGAAACCCCAAGATGCTTTCCATAAGTGATGCATAATGCTTATACATTAATTGATCCATCACTCTCAGTTGATTTCATTCCTAATCCAGGGGATAAGCCTGTGGCTGTAGTATACCCTGAAGGGTTAATAGTGGGCTGTAGTTTATTTAAGTGTACAGAGAGCAAACCTTGGGTGTGGAGGGGGAGAAGGTGGGTTTGTGTTGGGAGGAGGGAAGGGAGAGGAATTAGCTTAAAGTAAAAACGTAGCAACCAGAGTAATTTCAGGTGTAAATTCATTGAAATGAGAGCACAGGATATGTATTCTTGAAAATATTATGAAGAGATCCTATTGTGGTGCTCCTATATAGCAGGAGGAAATAGAAAATTAAGAACCTGAAGATAAAGTACAGGACTATGCCCCTCTCCCCAAAAAACTATCACAAAAGGAGAGTGAAGTCCCAGGTTCTCTCAGCAGCAGCCCTGGCTGATACCAGGCCAGATACCAGGGAAGAGACAGGGGAGCACAATTCTCTTGCAGACACGCAAAGAGAGAAAAGGGTACGGGGGAAGCATCGTGTGAGGGAAGGCGGGAAAGGCTTGCCAGATCCCCAAGAAAACAAGCTTTCATGGCACGAGCGTAGCTGCTGCATATTTCCCCCGTCCTCGCTTCTCTCCACACGGGGCAGGAACAGGCTCCTGCTGTGGTACTTTGCTCTAGGGCTGGGAAGAGGCTGTGTGCTGAGATCCACGGGTCGAAATCTACGGGGGCTGAGCCGACCCACCCATGCGCTCACACACACACACACACACACACGCACAGAGTTAACTAATCACACTTGAACAATTTAGCAAGCCATTCATTCATAACTTCCCCCCTTCTTATCTAGCAGTGGAGTATGCTTAAAGGCTGAGTTACTGGGAGACATAAAGGTTAGTGCTCTCAGGACAGCCATATTATAATGCATTATCTTTGAAGTCATTTAAGGCCAATTTAAGTGGTATTTAGTATAATATTTATGAATTAATGTAATCTAAATATAGGACTGTCCCCATAGGTTTAAACAGCCTTTTCTGTCGAAGCTTGCTTGTACCCAAGGCCTGGAATGTGTTTTAATTTAAAACACACAGGTCTCCATAATATTCTATTTAAGAAGTCAGAAGAAATCAGCATTCCACACTTAACTGAGATTTACTGAAATACATGCGGGTGAGTGCACTTAAAGAGTGGAGATAGCGTGCAGTGGGAAAGCAAGAGTCTTCCATAGACCTGAGAGCTACAACATTCTTTCAGCCCTTATTTTGGGGGGGGGGGGGGGAGGAAGCACAAAGCCCCCAAAACCTCCTTGAAATCCACCATTGCAGTCCTGTGGTTAGGTTGGTGTTCCTACCTGACCCGAACCTCACTCGATAAGCATTCAATGCAGCTAGAAAAATACAGTATGAAAAGAATAGTTCAGTTCTTTTGCTGCTTTACCTTCTCAAAAGTAGAGATAATTTTGAAATTTAAGACACCTCGGGGGTAGGTAAACAAGGCTTCCATTCATTATATTCTGTTCTGTTTGATTACAAAGATAGATGATAGAAAAATTAAAACCTTGTTAAGTCTAAGGATGTTTATGAAGGCTTCGGATATCTGAGAAATTCAAAGGTGCAATGAAAATGAGCATTCAGTTAAGATGATTTATTTGTATATATGTATAAATGTATAGATTTGTGTGTGTGTATACATACAGAAAAAAGAGATGTATACACATTCATGCATATAGCCTTTGGGAAATGGAAATTTAGTTGAAAAGAAGCACAACGCAATACAGGTGCTGAATAAACTCCTCCATAATTGAAACATAAGGCTTGCCTGGCTGAAAGCAACACATACAGCATTTAGTATGGTAGTAAACCAAACAAGTTTTAGGGAGGTAAATGCACAAATAAACTGGAATAAAACAGAGGAGGCTTTATGCCTTAGGTCTAAAGAACAACCCCTTAAAACAATCAAAATGCAATTGGATAGCTTGATGGAAGAGAGAGGAAAAAAGCAACCCCCTGTACATTATAATCTCCTGTACAGATGAGCATGTATGTGTTTTGATAATGTCAAACAGATAGCCCAGATTGCTTCATAAATTAGAAGGCTATATGTTAACTCTTTTTTTCAGGGGTCTGGACATGGATTCTGGTTTATAAAAGCAGCTGCAGCCAGTTATGATGCTGTTGTTACGGTTGTGTCAGCATTTCCAATACAAACTCCAATTTTCTGGGATCTCTCGCTTGGCTGTTAAGTTTTGCACTGAAAGCTGTTCTTCAGCTAGCCCCACTACCATATCAACTAATCATCCTTACAAGAATGGATTTGTTTTAAAGTTACATAATGCGGAGGAAAGAAAGAAATTAAAGTTTGTGTTTCTAGAGCTTTTGTTTCTGCTCTTACCTTTCCCCAGGTTAGACTTAGATCTCCTTCATATTTATGGATTATTACTGTCTTTGTCCCTCAATATCTACATATACCAGTGCCTTTGGGCTTTTTAGGGAAGGGAAAAAAGGTACTTCCTTTTTTCTTTAACAAAAAAAATTAGCGACAACAACAAAATTTCATAGTATTTACTTGGCCAAACCAAGGTTTTAATTAAAGGGTGAATCAGGAACTTACTACTCTCTGAAGTATAACAACAGAAACAGGGGACAGGGCTTTTTTGTTTCATTTTATTTTTTTTCCTGTGTTCAGCCAGAAGAGATTGGGAACATCAGCACTCAAGTAGGGGGAAAAATTGAGGATCCTTGTCACCTTGGATGAAAATCGTGGTTCATCTGGTCCTGTATCCTGCATCGGCCAGTGGCCAGTGCCACAGACAGGGCTTTCTTTAGCAGAGGATTCAAATTGCATAGTATAATAAAAGCCAGGCAGCTGATGGAATAGTCTTTTGAAGGAAGTTGTCAGAGAGTATCTGGAAATTTTGCCTGGGTAAAGAGTGAGTGAGATTGCAGAAAGTGTCTTGTGCTCAACCGAAAAGTGGATTGTACCTGTCAAGGAGGGCGGGCAGAGGACTTTCTGTGCTCGGTGGTCAAGAGCAAGGGACAGAAGGGGCTGGATGATCGAGGAGGGCCTCCCCTAGCCTTAAGAGCTGGAAATATGCAGCCACATTTTTCAGCAAGACGTCAGGGTGTTTTTTATCATGCATACCCTGTGCGCATGCATACAAGCCGCACTGACCCGACAGACCATAACGACACTAAAGGAGCTGTTACCGTCCCTCCCGTCAATCAAGTGTGAACCGAGGCGGGTTTATGCGACAGGCAGTAATGGTTCCAAGGGAAAAAAAGTGGGGGAGATGATCTAGGCTGTTGGGCCGCTTACCTGCATTTAAAACAGAGAGAAAGCATCAGATGCCCAAAGACTCAGGTAGGTGTTGGTTATAGCCTTAAAATAATATTCCATAAAAGCAGGATGCTGCAGAGCTCAACGTGACCTGTCCATCAAGTGCTGTCTGGTTTCTGCCCCGTAAGAGTTTGCACTGAGCAGGTGAGGTGTTAAGCGAGCTAAGTTGAATCCCGTCCTTAACAACTAGGCTGGTGTTTCATATATCCCAGCATCATCTTTACTTAGGGAGCGAAGGCCTGTTGCCTGCTTGCTGGGCAGAAGTCAGTGAGATTTTTGCCATCGCGTTGGTGGGTTCATGTTTGGAAATCCTGGCACAGGCTTGCACTTATTCAGTGTTTCACATTCCCTTTCAAATTCTGGATTGTGGATTTACATAGCAAACCACAACACTTGGAGTTAATGCTACCGGCTTCTGCGCTTACTGGCTTGTCCCTTAACTTAGCTTTCCTTCTGTAAGTGAAACTAAAACTAAAACAAAGCTGAGGAACTGACAAAAGCCTGACCTCTGCCACATGTCTCACTCACTTAACTGCTCCACCGATGCCCGTATGACTGTTGCCGGGGTTTGTCATGGCGGACTGACCCTTATGTATTAAAATCTGCAGCGGAAAAAGGGAAAAATAATAACCATGGCGAGTTAAAGTTATGGCTTTTCTTCCACCGTCGCTTCCCTGACTGAGCTGGGGTATATATTATAGGGGCCTCTCTCTCTCTGTATCTCCTCCAGATGCATCGTTGCATTTTGGGGATCGCAGGATCTATTGAATCACTTTGTCTGTGCTGCATCGCTTGGTGTGGGTTGGAGTCAGGATGTCACCACAGATATTGTATTTGTTTGCTTTTGTCACCGTGAGCCACAGCCTGAATGCGCACACAGGTGAATGCAGCTTTTAATGTGCATTCATTATATCCAACTGACATCCCCTCGAAGGAAGAGAGGGCTTATTATTGTTGCTCCTTAAAATAAAGATGGATGAGAGCTCTAAACCTCTCAAATAAAGTGCCTGACCATACGTCGTAGCTAAAAATAAATCATATACGGCCATCTATTCCATGTAAATGAATGGCAAGACATATAGATATAGACATTGTGTTAAGTTTGTCAAGCAGAAGCAGCCAAAAATATTGATCAAGGCAAGGGGGGAAAATTGATAATGAACTGGACTCCAAGAAGACTTTAATTGACAGTGACTTCTGTGAACCAGCTTTGGACAGTATATATAAACTGACCACGATGTAACTTTATTGCAATGCACTCTCCTTTAATTAATTGTCACCTTTGTTAAGACTGGCTACAGATCAAAGGTTTAGAGATACTTAACAGGTTCTTAGTAACAAACCCTTCAGATGCATTAGAAATATCCGACAGTTCAGCCAATGAGGCATGCAGATTTCGATCTACCTCACCCTTATCTGTTTATTTCTCCTTCCTTTGTTGAACATGAACAATCATTGTTTAACATTAACTATTTCATAGATGGCTTTGTTGGCAACGTTGATGCCTCCAGGGATATATCGTTGCGGGTGACCGGGACCTTCACTGTTAGGTGTCTCAAAGTATTTTGCTGCCACAAAGTTACTTATGGTTTGATAGACCAAGATGCAGTGCAGACACAGTTTGTAATGCAGGCTATTCTTTCCCCTTTATATGGCTGAGGTCTGTAATTCCCTTATATAAATCTGGAAAACATAAAACCACAGAGTTTGCATGAAAGGTGCAGCTGAGAATGAACTTTTCTGTGAGAAGTGCATATGCAGAGAGATAAAAGTGTGCCTGCCATGTTTGTATATCACACACATGCAACCATTTATTATATGTGCATATTAATGAAAACATGCATTCAGTACAGACAGGCTGATATAAGTTTCCAGATAATTCCTTTCGAAAAGACAGTACAGAGATCATAGTCTTGCGTGAAAGTGGCAGGTGACTTAACAGGCTATTCCTGGAATTATATGCAGAGTTTAATAGGATACATAGCTGTTTGTTCATTATACTAATTTAATGATACAGTCACAGTTAATTAATCCATCTCTGGTTTATTTGTACATTGTGTCTGAGTCTCCAAAATATTTTAGAGGCAGCCCGGCTGACTTCCCGGTGCGCTGGGGCAGATAACTCTGGACATGAAGCTTCTTCAAACAGAATAAAAATGGAGCTTTGCAGATAGAGTTGGTCTGATGAGATCTGACTGCATATTTGGCCTGTTTCTAATTCAAATGCCTGTGTATATAATACACAGAGACTGTGTATGCACGCATGTATCGAAAGGGCAGACTTACATTTGCACATAGTTCCTCTCCTTTTCAGTCCCTAAGGATAGATTCGCATCACATAATATGCATCACTCACTGCAAATGTACACAAATATCTTTGTCGGATTCGGTAGCTTCTTGCAGGTAGATGTATAAAGCAGCATCAGCCTAATAATATCCCTATAAAACAGTGCTTCTTTCCTAGGATCCAGAGGGATGAAGGTTGTCAGAAGATCAAAAGATATATCACAGTGTGCTTGTAGAAATCCCCTGATTATGTTTCCTCCCTATAATGCTCTAATTCACTATTTGATCAATTGTAAAAGGGCCAATGCTTTAGGAGGGAAAAAAAAAAGTATTCGGTTACTAGATGCTTGAGGGTGAGTGAAAATCACACCTAAAATTATATGTAGCAATACAGTAATGAGCTTATCAATACTTCTTTAAGGAATCTGACAGCCCTATAGGAGAGATTCAGTTCTGTGAGCAAAGGTCACAATATAGATATTGCTTATTAAGACTATCGATAGCCTGGTTGACCAATCTAACCAGAGACTGTATAATGTACCTGTTGTTAACAGGCAGGGAGGAGAACTACGAAGAATTTACAGAATTGCCCACATGTAATATTAATAATATTGATTGATTCTAATAATATAATAAGGTAAAGATGCACTTCTTTGAAATGGTGCAGGAGGAGGGGGGGGAGAGAGGGAGATACCTTTGCTGAGTAGATTGAACTGGCTTGCACCTCTTTGAAAGCTAACCCAGAGAAAACTCAGTTTTCTTGCCTCTTGCAGGCAGGGGTCTGTTCTGGCCCATTATTTCACCCGACCCAGACAGGAACGGAATACCTCTTTCTCTAGGATCGGGTCTTTGCCTGGCAGCTGTAGAGAAGCCCGGGACCTGAGAAACTCAGAGCAGCCAGGACCGTTTTGGTCAACCAGTTCAGCCCCTGTCAGAACAGGCTTAATCCCAGAGAGCTCTTTTTCAACACAGCAGTGCAAGGGAAGTGCTTGATTTATTTTATTTTTTCACACCTTTAGCAGCATTCAAGAAATAGGGGGAAAAAGAGGGTGGAAGTAACATATATTCTACGATACGCATAATCTATAATTGACAGGAAAGGACTTTGCAGAGCAGCTACAGACCTGCTCCAAAGCCTGCTGAAGTCTTCAGGAAAACTCTACCTTGCCTGCAGCAGTGTTTGGATTGGGCCCTAAGTTACGGGCAGTTCTGCAAGATACCGCTTGTTGAAGCAGGAATGACCGATAATACGTAACGTGACTGCCTTAAGGTTGTTACTCATCTAAATCCAAATACACAGACCTGCTTGCTTCTGAATTTCCTAACTACTCCCTCTTCAGCAATAGGCTGCCTTATCTAGGTATGCTAGTTCACTCCTTCCACTATACGATTCAGCTTGAAGTGTCTCATTCCAGTTTCCGTATGGTAGTTTCGAGATGGTTTGCATTTCATTATGCCTTCTCTCAGTTTACAGGGCAAGTGTTTTTCTTTTGTGAGCATTTAATTGCTTTTAAAAGCGATTTATTTGATCGTATTCCATCTTCAATAATACATGGATGAGGATGCAATTTTTCACCCTCTTTTATAAAGATATATTGTTATTCAGTTATGCTATTCTGCGGGTTTTGTTCTGTTTTGTGCATGTGGAGGGAGTCTGGTCATTTTTTTTCTTTGTTTTCCTTCTTCCTATCCTTTTTTTTTTGGATTATGGATTTATTTTTTTTTTCTTTTAAGAAAAAGAAATCTCATTCAAGATACTGGCAATAAATGAGAAAAGTAGGAGTGGAAGTGAGGAATGGGCAAGACAACCAACAAAAATCCTTTGGCAAAGTCTTTAAAAGCTTACCATTGCTGCATTTTTATTTGCAAGAGTCTGGATCCAGCCAATTTTGATACCAAAGAAAAGAGTATCTTACAAATGATTTAACTCCAAGTTTAGTCATTGACAGAGAAAGGGGAAAAAAAGCAAGCTAACCCATAGAAACACTGGAATGAAATGCACATAAAGATCTTGCAGGAGATAAGGGTGATGATAGAGTGGTGCTCGGTTTTACATTCTACTATTGGGTTAGTAAAAGTTAACACCAAATTAAACAAAGAAATAAATAAAAAGAAAAGCAAGCACTGCCATTCCTTCTGGGTTATTTGCTAGTGGGTAATACACCTCCGAGCTGCCCCTTTTAAATTGCTGCCTGTGCCTGCAGCTTCATTCAGAGGAAGGGCATTATCTGGTGGGTGAGGGCGGGCAGTGAGGACGCCTGGGCTCTAATCACGGCGTGGATAATTACTCACCAACAGTCTCTGATGGAGTCACTTAAGCTCGGTGCCTTCAGGCCTGATCTGAAACCTGTTGAATCAATGGAAAGATTCCCATTGGCTCCAGTGAGCTATCGATCTTTCATTTCCCTATCTTCAATATTAGGCCAGTCGGATCTAATTTTTTTTTTTTTTTCTTTTTTTAGGAGGGAGAAGTTAATGGCATAAATATGACATTTATTTTTTCTCAGTAAAGGTTTTGGTGCATCTCTGATGACAAATGTGTTACATCAGAGCCCCTTTCAGCACAGATCAGGAAAACATGCTTTCAAAAAACATGTGGTGGGGAGGTGGAAAATTAGCTTTGCTCATTTCACTTGTAAATACATATTTGTTCCTGCTTTTCCAAGAAAGGGTCAATGGCAATTTTGCCAGTTGTCTTTGTGTGAGTAGGATTCAGCCTTTGTAATTTCTCTGTCTACAGGAATATCATCATTCACTGATTCAGGATCTCGATTTTTTTTTTCTTCTTTTAGTGAATCACATATATACTCTTCATTGTTATGGCAACTGAAGGAGCTGCAAAGCTCAAGGATTTGACGAAGGGCTGCATCCCACCTTTCTTCTCTAAGGGCCTGATCCAAACCTATTGTTCGCAATACGATTTGGATCAAGCCGAAGGTATCTGCCTTCACCGGGTCAGTAAAAAGAGCAAGTTCCCTCTAGACAAGTGTACTCCTGCCCTCAGTATGGGCAGATGGAATTGGCAGTCGTTGTCCATTTGCTGAGGACCGACCCAACACTCTCTGAAGTCAATAGTTAGACTCTGACCCAGACTCACAAACAACAGACAGACACCATGTGAATCCTTAAGCAGCGATGCGAACGTCCCTGACTTTGGCAGAGCAAGGTAGCCCAGAAGGGAGTTTTCACTGCTGCTACCCAAGAAGTAGCTTATTGTGGGAAATAAACAAGATTCCAGTAACCTTAATTATCCAGCCAGAGCAAAATTAATTTAGAAACCTTCCCATTTAAAAGGGGGGTTTCAGGTGATCTCCTTCAGCGAAGATCTGACAAGCAAATGAGGCAAGCTCCCTGTTTTGTTTATTTTATTATTTCAGTTGCAGTTTTAGTTAGTTCATCAATAGCAACGTATGGGGGGGAGGCTGTGTGTTGTGTGTCCATCCCATCTGTGCTTATGTCTTTTATGAAATAAACGGAGGAGCTGGAGTGTGCATGTGTGTACGTGTGTGTGTAGAGTCGATTATCTAACCCCTAGTCTATTTGAAATCATCACAGTGCACTCAAGTCAATGATATTCTGTCAAAGGTGGAGAGGAAGCGTGCGTGCAGTGTGAGTGTGTGAACGTGATGCTGTTTGATTGCCTGAAATCCAACTAAGTCTCAGTTTCAAAGGCCTGGGGGCGGCAGGGAAAGTATTTGTTTGTTTAATTATTTATATATTTACTCAGCTTTACTGACAGTGTTTGCAGATGGGGAAAAAAAAAATGAAGAAGGAATGTTGGGTTCTTGTTTGGAGGGGAACGTGTGTTGTATTAGCCTCAATCTGTTCTCCCATATAACGGCTGCTTTGTGCTGTTAAATGATCATTTGTTACTGACCGGCTCATTGAAAAAGGCCAGAGAGGTGCTGGTAGAATTAGATTTTACGAGTTTATTTATAAAAGGAGTTGCACAATAGGTGTGTCATTCCCCTGTCTTCTCCCCAACGCTGATCCAGGGACAGGACTTCTGGCAGCAGCTTCCTAATCGAAAAAGAAATAGCCGAGCCACCAGCGAGCCCAGAGACCGTGCTCCGTGCTATCCGGCAAAAGACATCGGTCCGATTGACGGGCGAGCGGCTCGCTCCCCAGGCTCAGTTCTCCATCCCTGGCCCCTGCGTTTGCTTTCCAAGTGCTGCGCCTGGGCTCTTGCTGGTTGGCTTTGTGTCCAAGACCAGCTCCTCGTCCTCCCTTCCCAAGCTTCCTTCCCGGGTTGCAGGAGCAAACGTGTGTGAGTGGACCACAAGCTCCGACCTCTCCCAACAGTCAGGTCCCTTCCCCAGGTGCCGCTTCAGGCTCACTGCCCATTCCCCATGGCGTCCTTCTCAGCCTACCTGTTCTAATGAGTCGTTTATTTTCCATAGCCAACCTCTGCCGCTACAGACCTATTTCCCCAGCTCTCACCATCCCTGTTCACACCCCTCTTCCCCGGTTCAGCTCTGCACCACCGTTTTGCCCTCGTGCTGTTGCTGGCTGTCACCCCTGTAGAGAGCACTTCACCGGTTCATATTGCGAGTCACCACTCTGATTCTCTCAGACCACGTTAACTATCTCTCCTCTCCTTTCTCAGCTCTTCCCTGAACAGGGTTTGGGAAAAGGGAGCCATACCGCCCAAGTATTTTCAAAAAGAAAAAAGCCATGGGTGGTAGCAGAAAGACCCACACCCACAAAGTATGCACACACACACAGATACACAAACATACGTCTTTCTGTACGTAAACTACTGAGAAGGTGGCTTTTTTTTTTTGAGGTTCAAAGCTCGATGTCTTTTTTCAAAGACTAAAAAAATAAAACAGTGCAGTAAGTCTATAATTTCACCAAGGCAATTGCACCTTTTTTTTTTAACTTTTCTTGTTTCATTAAATCAGCAGCAGATTTCTCACACCTGAACAAAAATCCTGCATACATTTTCCTTTGAATTCTTAAAATCGTGATCTTATTCTTAACTATTCCTGGCAGTCCCTTCTGGGACGACAGTTCAGCTTCTTGCAAAAATATTTTCCTCTACTGTTTTGAAACATAACTACCCCTCAGCTCCAAGACCCTTCTCTAGCAACCCCAAATTAAAGCAAGACGGCAAAATAAGCCTTTGATGTAGTGTTGCACCAGAGTCTTCTTCATTCAGAGGCAGGTAGGAAGGGATTAGGAGCCTATTTCTAGCCCAACCCTCTTACTAACCTTTTGTGTCCTGCCAGATCCCGTTCCTGGACCTTGGTCTTCCTCAGTTTGCTATGTGTAAAGAGGAATTTATGATATCCAGCTTTGCAAAGAGCTTTGTGTGTATTTAAGGTAGCAGTCGTGCTGTAGCTTTAGCGGTGATGGTCTAAGGTTATAAATGAGACAACATTTGTAAGGAGAGGTAATATCTTTTATTAGTCCAGCTGATATAGCTGGGAAAAAAACGACAGACTTCCTTGTGTGCCTGAAAGCTTGTCTATTTTTTCCAACTATATCAGTTGGTCTAATAAAAGATATTACCTCTCCCGGCAAGCCTTGTCTCATTTGAGGTGTAAAGCATGTAGGCTGATTATCTAGGCCTGTTTTTTGTCTGTGTTGAGGTATTAGACGTTTCCTCACCTAGGTGGCCAGCAGAAAAGCAGCCCGGGTTGGTGTCCCCTTCTCTCACCTTCTGTCATCAGCAGCAGTGGCCATCTCGTAGGCATTAAGAGGCACAGAGAAGCTCTGACAGCCCCTATTTTCTGATCCTGGAGATGTCCATCCTTTTTTGCTGTTCTGCTCCCTTACGAAGCACCACATGCCCTCTCCTCACCTCTGTGACTGTGATTTATTTATAAAATTGCTGCGTGTATGTGTGTGTGTGTGTGTGTGGGCAACCACACAAACATCCCCAAGCTGCCGAGCAAGCTGATGTGCATTTTCTAATGTATTTAGCAAGTAATAATGCAAACCACAGGCGAAAAGTACAGCGAGAAGAACAGGTAAAATACTTAAGCCAGGGAAGACTTAGGAAGGAAGGGATTTTTCCCTCAGGTACAAATAAATTGCAGCCCCCTCCATGTCTGGGAGAAGCATTTGGGGGTTTTTCATCTGATTTCATAAAGCACAGCTGAAAATACTGAGCAGCTGAAAAGAATCCAGAAGCAGGTAGCAGCTCTTCAGACGCGGCAAAATCCTACTCGTATGCATAAGACAGCAGTAGTCAGAGGACAGCTATTACTTATGCTTGGCTTTACTACCAGGGAAAGCATCGGATCATCTATTCAGATCGGGATAGTCAGCTATGCCAAAGGTTTAATCAAATATTAAACATGGTCAGTAAACTTAAACCAATGTTGGATGTTCAGGAGTTCTGCACCTTTTCAAGCAAGCACTCTTAAGAGGAGAAAGTTTTCTCCCATCTCTCTCTGATTGGGATTTTTTGTGGCTGGAGGGACCCTTTTTTCAGACAGGGACCCACACTGGTGTATGTCTAGGTAAATACATGTGCATGTGGGTGTTTGCATGTGTGTCTCCTACCCTGTCAAGTAGAGACTGAGTTGTTTTCTTCCCGCAAGTTCACATCTTTCTCTCTCAGATCATTTCCCGTACGCTTCTAATCGTTCACCCCATACACTTTTCTGTGTCCATCTGTCACTCTCCAAATACAATGCTTTCTCTCTCTTGCTCCCTCTCATATTGATTCAACAGACCTAGAAAGGTGAGTGCATGTAGATGTGTATGTGTATGTATTTGTAAACCCATGCAGGTGGATGTGCCTATCTGGTTGCTTATTGATAAATCCTATACCTACAAAGCCACATCTGTCTCCTTCCTACGTACATTTGGGCTGTATTTACACCCTCCAGCCCTTATTTTTTTCTGACCGGGGGCGCTCAGAGGTAGAACATTTTGCAGGGAGTTATGGTTTACGATGTTACCTCTCCCTTCTATTATTCATTCTCTCTGATTTTTATCTAATCTCCCTTTGATTGTCCTGGTGCAGCTTAAGAGACAAAGTGAATTTTTATTACATCATCAATATAATCTCCAGCTAATCAGCATCTGTGTGCATTACCATGCCCCCTTTGGCTTTTCATCTGTGTCCATAAATAATAAGAATAATAATCGGGCCCGGTTTTGTGCGCGTGTGTTTGTGTGCGTGTGTTTATGTGTGTGTGTGTCGGTATCAGGCGGAGAGTCACAGCTGCACTTTTTCATTTCAGCCAGCTTGTTTTAGCAACATTGGACCCAGCTTTGTGCAGATTGTCTTGACTATTGCCCAGATTAATTTCCTGGTGCCCAACGCTTAAATCATGGAAACAATTAAAGCGGATGAATCCATACACATCTTCTCGCAGCGATTGAACTTTGCTGTTAACTTGTACACACATTTCCATGGCGTTACAGGCAACATGCCCAGTGCCAGCGGAGTGTGGAGCAGTTAACATACCTCCCTATATGGGTGTTTAACCTCTAAATTTTTAGTGCGCACTTGCTACTCTTTCTTGGTTAGGAAGATAGTACATCGCATGTCTTTGAATGGGAAGCCCGGAGACCAGATTTTTGGCTTTTGGTTGCTGACGCTTTTCCACAGCTTGCTGTGTAGCACTTAGCCTGCCCACAGGTCCGCAAATTTTGCAGAGTTGAGCTCCTATACATTTTTTTCTCCTCCCTTTCCATCTCTGGAAGAACAATGACAATAATACTTCCCCATAAAGTAAGACTTGTGCTGTACTTTGAAATTCTCATCCTCTGTACAGATGTCTTGTGCATTTTAAACAGAATTTCTCTGCTTTCTCTTTAAAATACCCTGCTTTGGCAGAGCAAGGCAATGGCAGTGGCTCTCTGTTAAGCAGGCAGACTTCAGGTTGCCTTCCCAGTGGCTCAGGGTGAGACTCGCATCCGAAACACAAACTGTAACGCTCGAGTCCCGTCCTGCAGTGCCAGGATTAGTCCCTTCCGAGGTGTCCAAGACTGATCACAAACACTGTGCCAGAGTTCAATCAGATATGACAAAGTCTTCAATAAAGAAGTCACATACACTCATGGACAAATTTTAGACCGATGTACTAAACAGCAGCGAACCCCTTGGGAAAGGGCCTGTATCTCTTCCAGATGAAATGTAGTTCTGGTATAGAGCCGTCCATCCAGCAAAGTGTGCACTTAATTCATATCGTGGAAAGCCTCCCAGAACGCAATAGATTCTTAAAGTTGAGCAGGTGCTTAAATGCTTTGCTGGATCCATGGAAATCTGCAGTTCAGATGAAATAATTAAGCGTAGGGGTGTTACAGAAGCCAAGTGAAAAGCATAATTCTGTGACTCAGAAATAACATTCTATAGCTGTGGCAGAACACTGAAATCATGAAAGAAACACCATGTACCTTGAACACCTTGCAGCGTGGCTCGGGCTGAGACCCTTCCTATATTTTGAAATATTTCCTTCCTGATTTCTTTTTATGGACAGATTCTGATTAGATTTGGCCTGGGAATGGGATTTGCTCCAAGCAAAGAGAAACACAGAATATTTTCAGTTCTCATCTTCAGTTTTCTTTTTTTATACCAAACCCTTTACCCTGGCCCCTCCAGCTCCACTCCCTGTTTTGACAAACCAGCTCATTTATCAGATGGGAAAAGAGGAAGGGGTGAACAGGAATATTTTTGGTTGCTTCTGTTTTGCATGATATAATCCCCCTCTCCGCTTAGCACCTCCGTAAATAGGAGCTCCGATCTGAAATTGGTCACAGTTTATCGCACTCAGGACTAGACCAGATTGGGTCCTGAGTCTCTGTCAACCATGTAATAAAGAGACCAGAGTTTTAGACAGATAAAGTTGACACTTTATAAAACATCTCTTGATCTTCCTGGACCCATTATTGTTTTGCCTTTTAATTTTGGAGGTTTATTTGCATGTGTATTACTAGGCCTCTCTTTATTGTTTCACTATTTATTTACCCCCTCTTGCCCCTCCTTACACCCGTTTTTGCCCAGCTTCCACAAACCCAGCAGCTAAATGCCGTGGGCAGGTATGAAACCAACATCATTCCCGGATAAAAATCTACCTTGAAGGATGAAGAGCACCCCCCGTTTGTAACTGGAAGGCATGAAAAAGAACACATCACTTATCTGAATTTGCTGTTCATCCAAGCACTGTTTATGGAGATTTACAGTACCTTGCCTGTGCAAAGAGCTCTATTGCATGGTGACTGCTGGAGGATTTTAGGTGGCGGTATTAGCTGCGGTATTAAAAATGCATCGGAAGGCACGGGGTGGGAGATTAGTTGGATAGAAAGACCCATGAATGAAGGGTTAATTACATTCAAAGAGGCCATCGTATGGAGCAGAAGAGGCAATAGGTTTCTTTTCTTCAAAATTTACTAAATAGCTGGAAACATGGTTTAATGAATTTTAATGGGATCTTTCTGAATCCTATGCATATTGCATCTGCTGACTGTAGGAAGTCAAAGTATTGTTGAAAGGGAGGGTATTGCCCTACTTTAGGTTTCACAGTTCAGTATTTAAAAAATATTCTGCAACAAGCACTTTATTCAATATATATTTTTCAGCTTATTTAATTCCCCCCCTTGCAAGCGGAAAAGACTTTCAGGATCTGTGAGCCCTCAATACCATAGATTATTCTACTGTTATATAACACGTGCTTTACATTTATTGAGCCATCTTGTGCCGTCAAGATAAAGGAGGCCTTAGTATTTTTCCCTGCTTAGGAGCCATCTATGAAGACGTGGTGATGAATTGTGCTCTCAGTTATACCCATGTAAATCTAGAGGAACTGACTCCTGTGAATTTCTTCCAGGATTACGGTGATATAAATGAGATCAAGGTTTGGCCCAGTCTGGTGGGAGAAAGAAAGGAGAGAAAGAGCCATAGTTCTCTTTTTGTCTTTGTAGTGTGCATGAGCTGGACTGGGATCGTGTGGGGTCCAGCAGGGGCAGCAGAAAAGCCAATCTGTTTGACTCCGATGCAACACAAATGAGATATTTGCACATTAGAGGGAGCGGGTCATTTAGCAGCACGTCAGAAATCTTGACTGCAACATCTTCATCATATTGATTTGCGGTGAGCCAGCATCATCTTCTCCCTCAAAATCAAAGGGAAACTGAGGCAGGGCATGTAGTGAGCCTGTCTCAGAGCAGCTGTGCCTGGCTCCTGCCCATATTTTTATGTCTACATTCACCATGTTGAGGTTGCCCATTGCCTTGGTAACTTGAATTTTCTCTGTCGCTCTTTCTCAAAATGCCAGGCACCCTCTCAGACAGCTGATAGTATAAGGCTGCCCTACTTTTCATTAACCTGGGGCCCAGTTCTCCTCTGGGGTACAGAGAGAGTTGCTGAGACCCTCTCAAAAGAGGCTTTGAGGTTCCCTTGAAGCCAGCAGGAACTGACAGGGCTTAATACTTTGCAGGACTGTGTTTAGGTCTGTTGAAGGAGAAAAACTGCACTGTTTTAACTGCAGCAGCATGATCAGGATGGCAAAACGTCTCTATTAGAGGCATTACGATACCTGTGTAGAAATGCTTACACCGACGTGTAAATACACACATGCACACACAAATAGCAGAAGGGAAGTAAAAGCATGCGGGCATCAGGCATTTTTACACCCGTATGGCTGTGCCTACCCACCAGGGTCTACTGGGATAATGTTTTCCATGATAAGGTAGTGTTACACTGGCTCAGGGCTGCGCACCTGGAGGGTATCCCAGCGCAGGAGTCAGAGCATCCTAAGAGCAGAGACAACCTCAGATCTGGATTTGGAGTGAGACTTTCCAGACTGAGAACAGCAGGAGGACTTTGCACCCAGACTTTTGTAAAGAAGCCAGGCAGGTATTTAAATGCACTTCTGCAGGACTTGAGACTGCACCTTTCCCCGTATGGAGTTGGTGTTGCTTTTCCCCCTTGTCTCCCCGTCCCTCCCTCATGTGTTTCAGATCTTTCTCTCCTTACAAGCAGACAATGTGATGCCTGCTTGAATGGCACAGATAAGTTAGCCATGCAGCTCGGAGCACCAGCCCTAAACCACCTAGCCTCCCTTTGATCTGAAATCAAAACAAAAGACGTCGGCATCAAAACGATCCTTTGCCAGGTAACGGTTACTTTGTACGCGTTGCCTTAATTCAGCTGCAAGGAGCTCTCATCTCTTTGTATCGTGCCCAGATCTGCGCTCGTCTTAATACTTTATCAATGTGCCAGCAGGCTGCTTCTATCGTGGATACAGCTGTGCAGAAGCTGTCAGCATTTTTAAGTAAAGCGTTAAACAATACTTCAGGTGACAGCAAATTGTTATTTCCTTACCCCCCCCTCCAATTCTTCCTTCTTCCCCTCCCTCACCAAGCCCAGATGCTGAAGCCCTTATTTTTATGTCAGCTTCGTGCTCAAATTATACAACCCAAATGCGTTTTCCCTTTTTTTTTTCCTCCTGATGGGAGCTGTTCTCTCTCTAAGGGGTGGAGAAAGAAAGGCACAGAGATCCTTCCGAGGAGCTGCAGACAAAATGAACCTGACGATCAAGCAGCCTGTCTTGGTGGCTCATTCCCTCTCTGTTTCAGGTGAGCTGCTGGGGTGAGCCCAGAAAAGCCACCCACCTCGCCTGGGTCCTGCCACGAGGACAGGCTTTGATTCGCAGCCCTATCTAGGCTTTTAACGCACCGTTACGGTGTTGTTGAGAGCTGGGAGTTAGGAGAGATGCCTTTTTTTTTCCTAGCTCAGCTGTTGGTTTACTCCGTAGACGCTGAGCAAGTAATTTCTAGAGAAAAATTAAAACTGGCTGTCACTTTTTTTAGTGCCTACTTGTTTTGTATGCTTGTTGTGTACATGCTTTGGGGAGGGGGGGTCCCTACTGCAATTGGCGTTTCAAGCTGGACACTGTAAATTAGGGATTAATTTAAAAAAATCAAGATTTTTGACCTGTCGGCATTGCATTTCTGATCCTAGCTCTACAAAAGCGGATAAATAAAACTTACCCGTGAAGAACTTTGAGATCTTTCAGAAAGTTAACAAATTGACATTCACTTGAAGTATCAGGGATCAGACCTTGTTGGACTTGCACATACTGTGTTAACAGATATTTCCTAACAGGCAGAGCTTTGCCAGATCCTTGCTCAAGGGAATCCAGCCTGTTTTGGTGAATAATAATCAAGCCACCCCAATTTTTTGCTTCTTTTTCCTCTTCTCCGGAGAGGGGCAGTTACTGAGGCACCGGTACCTGAGAACAAACTTTACTCCTCCTCTGTCTCCTTCAGCACTGACCCTCTCCTAATAAATCAGCTTGGATTTGATATAGGCAGGACCAAGGTCAGCCTAGCTTGACTCTCGCTGTCTCTTCAACACACCAGATACAATGCTGCCACATTGTGGCTCGTTCCTATCTGTTCTGCCGCACACACTCGCCCGGTGTTCGGATCTTGCCGGAGAGCATCCTGGCTTTCTCTCCAGGGAGGGCTCATGGCACTCCCAACTCCCACGCTGCGCGGTCCGGGATGCCACCCAGCCCCACTTGCCTCCCCAATAGGCAGAGACCAAAAAAAGACCCCCCTGCCAGTGGTCATAAATTACAAGCCCCCTGCGCGCTCCCGTAGGTTGTCTCGCGTGGCTGCTGGGGCTTCGTACAAAGACGCTCCGAGTTGGAAGGGAGGGTGTAGGAATGCCAAACTTCATTCCTCTGATAGACACCACCTGCTTTATGTTTTACCCCCCTCGCCGGATCCTTAGAGAGGTGGCTGATCTTTTTGGTGCACGGAAAATATACTCATGAAAATGCAGGCAGGATCAGACCGCTCTTTCCCTAAACATCCCTTCTCTTTATTGGCTGTCAAGTTCTTGATTCCCTTTATTTTTTCTCCTACTGCTTTTTTCTTTATTTCCTTCCTTCCTTTGGGGAAAAGAAAAACACACACACACACAAAACCACAGCAGGGCAGGAAATTAAACCTTTCCACAAAGATGCTTTGGTAAGATGCCGGCTTTTCACTCAATTATTTTGCACAGATTATTTTTTATAGGGGAGAAAGGAAGGAGTGAGAGCAAGGGATGTGACAGAGAGGGCAACTGAGTAGAGAAAAGAAAGTCCTTTAATTTATTTGGAGACCTCTGCCATTGGTTGTTGTTGTTTTTTTTCCCCACACACATGAGAAAACCAGAAGAGCTTTAAAACCATCAGCAACACTCACATGAATTAAACGCCAGGTGGAACTGCTCCCATTTTCCTGGGTACGATAAGGATAATGGCTTCCTCCTGGCGTGATTCTCCCCATTTTCTCCTGGTTATGCAAGTCTTAGGTGTACTGCAACACCACTAGGCGTTCCAAGGCTCCTTTTAATTCAGGAAATCAATTAATTGCTTTATACCGAAAGGTTGTTTCAAAATAAGGCCATAACATCCCCCTCAAATCCCTCTTGCTCTTTTAGGGTGATATGAACCATTACAGCCAGGAAGCACTGGATGTCTCTGGTTCCCCGTTCATCCTCAGTGCTCCCCAGACTGCATGGTTTGCCTCCGTGCAGTGAATCCTCAGAGAGGAGCTGGCCCTTGGGGATATTAATATCCAAACAGCAGGAGGGCAGTGCCACGAGTTTAGGAACTTGCACTTTAAAATAATGCAGGAATATCAAGGATTCCAGTTGCTATTTCTGGGGAAAATATGCCCCAGACAAGAAGAATCCAGTGCTCGTCAATGGAAGTGTCTTACCCTTCGTGGAAACAGGCTTAGATTTTGAGGTTGGCTTTTCATGTTCAAGTGTGGTAACACACAGCTATGCCTGAGTCCCTGCAAAACCCAACCATCGACGGCAGGCAGGGAATTTCCCCACATCTCCTGCACAGCATGGGGTAGCCCAAGGGAATGAGAATGGAGAAAACTCTCCGTCATTTCTCCATCTCTCCCTGGTGGCTATTAGCAAAGGATACACCAGCAGTCCCCGTGCTGTGCAAACACTGCCAGACACCTCATGGTGTATCTGGTACAAGGTTTAAACAGTTTCTTATTCAGAAAGACTCCAGAACCCTGAAAACAGTGTGTTGTCTGCGGTGGCTTGGTTTTGTGTTCCTGTTGGCATAAGATCACAAGCAGGACTACACGTTGCCTGCTCTTATTGAGGGAGAGGGGCAACCTTAGAGAGAAGAATGTTGTTATTAGAAGAACAAACCTAGCGAGGAGCAGGAGAAGGTGGCAGAAAAGAGTCGTTTAGTAACTAGAGGAGTGGAACTGGGACTCCCATCCCCAGATACCTGGTTAAAGTCGGGATATTTGTAACTCTGATTGAAACAAATGACTGTGGGTCTGTTCCAGGGCAGCATTTACTGGGATGTTTTGCTGTTTCAAGACCTAATTGCTTATTTACGTACCTTTTGTTTGGGGCAAAGTTCTGTGACTCAGTTTCCTGAACTGCAAAGTAAGCAAGGTAATAAACCCATGTCTGGAAGGGTAGGATGCAAAGTGTAATTCACATTTGTAAAATAATTGAGGTGTTTTGAGGAAGGGTCACTAGAAGGGCTGAATAATTTAAAAGGCCATGGGAGATCAATGCACAGCAAAAGACATGGGGTTTGCTAATATTTTTTAAAGCACAAGAGAACATTAAAAAACAGACTGTAATTTTAAGGTCCTTAGATTATTTTCTTGCAGTTTAGCTCTCGATGCCTTTTTTTTTTTTTTTTTTGTGATTGTGATCACATTTGCGTTATATTTTTCCAGGAAAACCTGAGATCAGGACCCCACTGTGCTAGATGCTGTACAGGCACATACAGATCTACTATATTCCAAATGGACACAAACAAGCACACATCCAGTAGGAGAAAAGAAGTGCCAGTCTCTGATCTAATAGGTTTGGTTCCTAACCCTGAGTTGCACTGAGATTAAGACTCAGATCCTTAAAGGCACTTAGAGCCCAACTCCCATTGAAATCAATGGGTGTTAGATACCTAAATAGCTTTATGGATCTGAGCATAAGTGACATATCCAAGGGCAGAGCAGCAATCTACAGCTGGGCTGGGAATTAAACACAGATTATACAAGTCCCAGTCTGATTTCTTAATCACAAAATCATCTTTCCTCTCCATATTTTGTGCAATAAATCCCTGGCATTCACATCACGACATGGATACCTAATGCCCATCCCATAAAATCACTGGAAAACTGCAGTGACAAAAATGGTTTTCCTCAAACCATGTCCAGCTACAGACACACCAGTACACTTTGTCTGCACTTGGGGTTGGCTTCTGCTCTCCCTTACACCATGGAAACTGCTATGGCCTTCACAGTTCCCTCCCTAGGTTTACACCCAGGTGACAGAGAGCAGAATCCAACCCAGAGCTACAAGTTCAAACATTTTTCACCTGGCTCCAGGGAGGGGATGGATTAGACAAACTGAACTTTCTGAAAAGATCAATATGGAACATCTCTTTCAATTACTCTCCAAGGTACTAAGCCTGTGAAGTCGGTTATGGTGCATTTATAAATCTTTCCAGGAGGGGCTGTCTGACATCCTCCTCTTCCACCTTTACTCCTCTCAAGCAATCCCTTACTGCCTGGGATGGGCTGGCAGGGAAACCTTACTCATAGCGACTGGCAGGGAAGGATCAGGCCCGAGTCTCTCAGATTCAGGACAGATGGGGACCTTTTTGATCTCCCTTCCCCAGACACTAACATTCACGTAATCAGAGACGCAGCTACAGAACAACAGGAGGGGCCAGATCCAAATCTTGAGAAAGCCGCTGCAAAGTCATCAGGGCCAGAACACATTTCAGAAGCTGAACATGTGCATTATACACTCCAAAACGATCACAGCCCGGTCGGATTGCTAGTTTAGATGCAGTTATATAGGGGGATGTGGTGGGGGAGCCCTTATGCCGATACAGCTCCTTCAATTCATGGAACAGGTTTAAAGCCTACCCAAAAAATTATGCTGAAGATGTTGATTTAAGTTCAGTCATCTCCTACAAGCCTGCTGGCTCCTCTCTGATACTGCGGGGTTGAAGTGAGAATTTGGAGCATGCAGGGAGAGTTTTCTATAGGACCATGAGTCACTATATCATAGCTGTGTTTTTCTGTGCATTTACCTGCCAGGACGATAGGAAACCTGCCAGTTAAAAGAGCATCAGGGTCACTTGAGGCGTAATCTGTGCCCCTAACTCTCCCTTTCTGAACGCCCCTGCTTAAGATCAGGCTGTCTAGAATTTTGTTTTGTTTTCTGTCTTGGTGTCTGGTTAGGACCTTCTCTAGAAGCATTAGCTGAAAGGCAGTAACAGGCTCGGGCAGCAAATGCTGTGAGTGTTTAATACATATAAGCTATTTAGACGTTGCTTCAACAAGGCTGCAGGATTAATGCATGTTAATTCCCATCTTCAAATCCTACCGCGGACCAAGCCGAAAGACACCGCTGCCGGGGGAACTCGCTCCATTTCTGTGAGGCTGTTTCTTTCCCGTAGGGTGCAGTGAGCCAGCTTTTGGGGTGCAACTCAATGCCCAGGGTGAGCCCAAGGCTCCCCTTAGGGTGAAAGAAAATCCATGCAATGGTGTAAAGAGAGCAAACAGAGGCAGGGCAGTTCAGCCTCCTCTCTGCATTAAACGCACCCTCCTGCTTCACGCGGCGTGGTCGCATCTTGGGATTGCTTTGGCTCTGGGCTAGAGCCGCTCCTCCACGTCACCCCCGCTGGGGCCGGGAGCCCCCCCCCCGTGCTGGGTGCTGCACAGATGGGGGACAAAAAGATGCCTCCTGCCTCAAGGCGCTGGGACACTGAGCAGGGGACGAGAGACAGCAGATGGATACCGGCAGACGGGGGAAGTGTGAGGAGACGCTGAGACGTTATTCGGCAACGTGGCTGGCAGCCATCTCAGCGGCCCAACTGCTCCAGGTGCCCGGGCAAGAGCCAGGGGTGAGGAGGGGCTCGGCGGCAGCCGGGGGGGATGGCTTTCGGTCTTGGCTAATTAACCCGGCAAACGTGACAGCCACCCTGGGATGGCTCCCACCGGGTCCCTTCTTGCCTTTCCAGCTCTTCTTTACGCCAGTCTGAGAAAGGGCAGGAGGGAGAGGTGTCCTTGGGTCTTGGCCACTGGGACACGAGTGTTGGGGAGATACGTGGGTGGGAGGATCTGCTTTACCCACCTATCTTCACACGGTGGACACCTCTGCAGCCCTTCGCACTTGTTTTTAAGGAATCAGGAGTTACGGATGTACACCAAGAGGACGGGGCAGGGAAGAGGAGGGAGAGGGTAGTCCGTGAGCAAGGCTGCAAATACGGCTGGGGAAAGCATTTTCCTCCATTTCTTTGCTTCGAGATGACCAAACCCTCAGCAGGTAGAAGGGTGAAGCTCTCGCTTCTTCACCCACTGAGGATTTGGTCCTGTGAGGGTAGCCAGAAGGGATATTTAAGCACCGAGGTGTCATCTTTTCCCCACCAAACCTGGGAGCCGTGGCAGCCCAGAAGACATCCTCTGTGCCTCCAGGTGGAAATAACACTGCGGGGCGGCAGCGGGGAAGGCACTTCAGAAGCAGCTGCTGATTACAGCGAGTAAAACTGTCCATAACCTGATCCTAACTGCAGGATCAGGCTGCAGCGTGGTTGAAAAGGATTTGGCATCCCCGGTGACAGCATTCGGTATAAGTGCCAGCCTTATTTTAACCCAAATGGTGCTGTTAATGAGGGGATGTATAGGCACCGAGGAATATTTGCATGCAGTGACTGTGTAAGGATTGAATCGTTCGGAGTGAAATTCCTAGTGTGAGACAGCTTTGGTATATGTTATGAAGAATTAATATTTATAGACAGTCTTAGCTGGGAATTTCTATACGGAGGTACATTTGCATTTTTGGAAAAAAACTTTTTATGAACTTTTTTTTTCTTTCTTACTAAGTAGAAATAACTTGTTGATATACAGCATATCAGACAAAAGCGTGTTACTGTCACATTTAGAGATATTTGAGCAAAGGGCTTATAAGAGATGTATTTTTACATCATAGCGGTAACATTATCTAGAAAAAACAGAGACATGCACATGACTACATTAAAGATTTAGGGCTCTATCCTGCCCCGTTTAAGTCAATGGGAGTTTGTCACTGATTTTAATGGAAGCTAGATAGGGGCTTATATGCCAATGTAATGCAGCTGCTAAGGAATAAATATCGACACAAATGGGTCAATATATTGGTGTCTTTTAAGTGCTAGAGCTGTACTTTGTGATACCTACTGCAATTTTTTTACACGTTCATTGTAACTGCAGTGCAGCCATCCTGCTGCGAAAGAAGAGGCCGTGGAGGGGACCAGTATTCATTGTGTAGTAGTGACACCTTCAGGTCGCTGCCAAAACCAGTCCCCTCTGTGCAAGGTGCTGCACATGCATGTGTGGAGGAAGAGAGCTTTAGTGAGAGATTTGATGACTTGACCAAGGACATAGGGCACATCAGTGACAGAGGTGGCTGTGAAAGCCAGGGACTGCAGCGCCAGGGAAAAATCAGATCTACAGACCTGTAAACAGTTAATGAAGTCTGGCTTGGGAGGTTTGGCATGCTTTTTACCTGTGGGGCAAGAAAAAAGAAGAAAGAAAGAAAACCAGAAGTTTAGGTTAAGCTCAAATATGAATTTGTTTTATTTTCTAAGTAAAAAAAATAAAATCTCGAGGTATTTTGCTTTTGGGAACTTTCATGTTGGGGCATCTTCTATACTTTTCTTAAAAAATAATAACAAAACCAAGTCCTGGCTATTTAAGAAAAGAAATTATTCCCACAGATAAACTTTTTTTTTAGATAATCAAAGAAAATGTTTTGACTTTATCCTTTTTATGTCCTGCTTGAAACAACTTGCCAAATTTCCTCCAAATCTGTGAACAGCTTTCCTTCCTGCCAAGCTATTTTTCCTCTACAAATATCAGCTGACAAAAAAATCGTGCAAGTCTAGTCATCAAGCTAACTGTCTGCTCTCAGTCTCTCCAAACTAAGCAAAAAGTAGACAAAATAGAAAAGAAATTAGGAAAGAGCCAAAGAGGCCAGAACAAAAGGAAAAGGATTTCGTCTTCTCTTAAAGCGGCAGCCTGGAGTAAGGGGATATTACTCCGAGATGCACAAGAACCACTAGAAACAGCCACCTCCATATGAACAGAGAGAGTGCTGTACTCTGCCTCCATCTAATACAGGAGATTTATAAGTGCTTCAGCTCCCCAGAGGCACTCAGGCATATTGCTATATATAGGACTGTTCCCAGATTACAGAATGCCTTCCCTTGACTGTAGCGTTATCAGACCACAGGGATTTTTTTCTTCTTCTTTTTTTTTTTTTTTTTTAAACCAGCTCACTCCAAGCTATTTCCCTTTGTTTGCTCCACCACCAGTGTTAATCATTGCATGGAAATGGGTTCAATGTCCAGTTCAAAAGCAACCCTATGCAAATACAGATAAATAGCTCCTCCTAGGAAGCAACAATATTTGTGGGACATGTAACACGGACAATAGATTTGTTATCTGAATGAGTTATCTGGAAAACCAGTCAGGGCTCTACCTCGCATTGACCTGTGCCTCCAGTGGGGCCAGGGCTGAGCAGCAGCGGGGGCTGTGGATGCCGAGCTCGGAACTGGTGGAGATCCCCGCAGGTGGCCGGCATCCCCCATAGCTTGGGGTTTGCTGTGTGCGTTCCGTCCACACCAGATCCAGGGAGGATGCCAGTCTCTCACGGCTCCCAGCTCCCGCTCAGGCTGTTTAGCTCAGGAAGACATTGTTTGAATCTGAAGCATCCACAGGGACACAGCAACCGTCATCACCCCTGCAGGAACAGTGAAGAGGGGAATTGGGTATGGCCTGCTACCACTCCCACCTAGGATGTGGGTTTACACCTTTTGGGGAAAACATGGACAGATACTGTAAGGGTGCTGAGTCTCCTCTGCGCGGAGCTGATTTCTCTTTCCCTTTGACCTGTAGGGAAATTAGGGTCTTTGCCCTCCTTTACTCTTAAACCAGTGAGCGATTTCGTATGCCTCTGCTTCTACCATCACTGGCCCCTCCTCCAGTTCTTACATTTTTTTGTGTGCTTTCCTTCCCTGTCATTATTTTTGTCCAACAGCTATTTGTTCAGTAATCTCCCCCAAGAGATTAGCACACTAATAGGCAGTCAACAAAACAAGAAAGAAAGAAAGACACAGTACTTAAAGGATGAATACTTGGGAGAGAGCATCAGTCTTTTGATGTCCTGATTCCAGTCGGGTTTATTTGCTATATATATGTCTATAATAACTATACATCTTCGTACAGCTGTCCTACTGCTCAAACGGAGATTTCCTACTGCTTTGCAAACCTTATACCTGTCCGTCGCTTGCAGAGAGGAGGAAAGGAGGAATTCCCAGTACCCAAAGGGGTACCCCAGGGCACAGAGCGGCACACGTATTTTGGGCAGTAGGGTGGCTTAGCTGCAGAGTCAGTCCACCCATTACACACGTTTTCCTGCCCTCTACGCCAGCAGCTCCCATCCTGAAAACATCTCCACACCTTCCACTTTAACCCTACGGTTGTTGCCGTTCGAGGCAACAGGAGTCCGTGTCTCCTGATGGTTGGATAAATAACACGGTGCAGAACTGGGGCTCCGTCTCCAAATGTAGACGCTGTATTTCGCTCAGTCATGGCTGGCTAAAAGAATATCATCTGATCTTTAGTGACCCTACTGCGCTGAGTGGATAACAGCCAGGCATTTAATACACACACAGAAAAAGGGAGGGGAATTCAAGGGGGAAAAGATGGCTGTGACTGCGTCGCATTTTGCAGCGTGGTCTGGCAACAGCTGCAAGTACGCTTTTTAAAGAAAGTTTGGTTTTGCAGGCATGCTCCTTCTTTGGTGGCTGCTTTTGCTTTCTTTTTCCTCAGACAAATTCTTCTTTTAAACTGGCAGCAAATACTTACTTAGGACTGCATTAGGGGCTCTTGAAAACACCCTTTTTTTCTTCCCTGGAAATTGATACCACACACTTGGGCGATTTTATTTTTTTTAACAGATTGGTAGGCATTCTTTTCATTTCCCCCTTGTGATTTTGTACAGAACACTTTTTCAGGCAGATCTTTTCACACCCCTCCAAAGTAGTCAATGAAACCATTTGCGTGCATACAATTAAGCACAAAGGGTGGGGGGAAGAAAAAGCTACAACAGCCTAATAATTTCATCTGAAAAATCCTCCAGATTGTTAATATTCTGAAGTAACAAATCCTTTTGAACAGAATTTCAGAAAGTCATGCATGCCTCTAACAGTCATTTTAAATACCTACAAATTTGGGAACATATGGAAACTAATAATTTTAAAGTGATAATAACATCATACATTCTTCCCCCTGTTCGGCCCTGATCCTGCACAGTTGAAGCCAGTAGGAGCTTTATTATTGACTTTGTTGAGCATATGATTAAGTACTTAATGGGTGCAGCGTCACTCAAGTCAAATTGATTGCATGGGTGCAGCAGAATTTGCCCCCGCATTTCTGATAAAGTGTAACATAAAAAACACCTAGCAGACTCCAATATCCAGAATCCATAGAAAGACAATAGGGGGACATGTACTTGGGGAGTGAAAATGCAGGAGGGTGGATCAGCAGGAGTAAACCTCAAATCCTCACGGTAATATAGGTATCTTAGTTATCCAATACCCTAGGATTCCTCCCAAAAGATTGGGGTAGCATAGTTATACCCTGTGATTCCCAGTATACACAGAAGAGGGAGTTGCTATTAGAGTTTGGAAGGCCATGAAGGAGCTACTTTTGATTTCAAAGAAAACAATAAATTGGAGTTTAAAGGTTAATAGAGCTTTATTACCAGCTCTGATGCATTCAGAAAAATGGAAAAGACCCTCCAAAATTATAATATTGGATTAAAAATCTTAAGACAAAAGACATTCAATCATTTTAGCTCAAAACAGTACATTTCGAGATTTCTAATTGTTATTTTGCAATATTTCAAACTTTCAGATTTTCTCAGTTAACACACAGGCTAGAAAATGTACCTAAAAAAAAAAAGTTGAGATTCTCATATATTCTCACACATTCTGGAGCTGGTTCTGAGGAAGCACAGCAAAGCACACCAGGCTTGTAGAAACTGGAAGAGATAGCAATACCAAAAAAAGAATACCAAATTGGTTCTTTGAGTATGCACATGGTGCATTTAGTTATTTTGAGGGTCAGGTCTCAATATTATTCTTTAAATTTTGCTTTGCTTGCTATTCATTCCCATTCACCTTCTCCTAGAGTCCAGTGAACACGGGTATCAGCAACGTTAAAGATGTAAAGGGAAGAAGAAAGTAAAAGGAAAGAAAGATGTTGATTTCTTAAGAACATAAGTACAACCGTACTGATTCAGAGGGATCGAGAACACAAGGCCACTCTGCACCCAGCAGTGGCCATAAAGACATGCTGAGAACAGTAAGAACAGGGCAAGTGTATACAATACCTCCCTCAAACATTCTCCCAGCGTCTCCCCATTTTCAACCCAAGGGATTTCCAAAGCCTGGTGGTGTTCATTTCTTCATGTCATGACCTATAATGAGCAATTTCATCATTGTGTGGATCTGATCCACAATTCTTGAAAACTTAGTACTGTATGTGTACTACATATTCCACCTAAGTCCATGCATCTGATCAATAGAGAGGAGAAAAGTAATTCAGAGGGCACAATAAATCCTTGAGCAGAGTCTTTTGGAAGCACCCAAGAGGAAATACCAGCCCAGAGACCTAGCTGGAGCATATGACGTTTGAATGTGCCTTTTAGGACTGGCCATAAGGATATATACCCCTAGTATAAGAAAAAAAACCTATCGCATAATTCTTTGGAGAAACGGTACATCTGGAACCAGATCAAATGCCTGCAATAAAAGCTGAATCCATGTAAAATTCACCCCTGTTTAACGTTTCACTCTAAGCTTCAGGCTCAGCTAGATTAGATTTAAAGTCCATCCAACCTTTCAGATGAGTCTGGAGTTTGAGAGAAACAGGGAAGACACTTGCTTTTGCAACATTATCCTGTGGATGAAACACTGGTGAGTCTTTCACTTGGAACCAGCTATCAGTGCTGAAAACAAAGCTTGAGCAAGTGTGACTGGAGAGAACAGACACAAGGATTTCTTTTCTTCATATTTTTGTCATGACTGTACAACATTTCCCAATTGAAAGGTTGGGGTATTAAAAGTAGTGACCATATTTACCAGCACTTTTGTAACAAGATCTTTACACCATTTAATATCTGACAAGGAAAGATTCATTTCTATCATTGCCTTCCACAAACTGCTTGTTTAAAAGTTTAATTCCCACTTTGTGCCTGTGAACGATGCAATAACATCCTCTTGCTATTTGTGTTTTCTGGCCCAGGCCAACATCAAAGGCAGCAGTAGGAAATTAAGGAGTGCTTTGGATTTCTATTCAAACCACTCTGTATTCCAAACCTGAGCCCCTGCCTCCCCTCATCCCAGGTAGACATTTGCATCCTTTAAATGATCTTGTTTATTCTATGTGTTGGAATATAGTTATCTGAATATTAATTATGGTTTTAGTGAAGTTCATCGGTTGAGTACAGGAATTGAGAATTCTTCCTTCAGTCGCAGCCACCTGCTTAGATTTCTGTGTTTATCTGCTTCACTGAGTTTAAATCAGTTTCTGTAAGTGAAAGTCTGTTGCTTTGAGCAGATGTTAATGCTCAGAAATAGTGTACAGTCTGCCATTAGCATATGTAGCATAATGCTAATAAATAGAGGCATGTACCACCCTTGAAGGTGATTCTGATTTCGATGGAAGATCTCCCCCCCATCCTGCTAGCCCCTTTCCTTAGGGAAGCCTCCGGCGTATACAGCTGTTATAAGTGAGGGACCTTCCTCCCACCCCCGGCAAGACCTTAGCAAATGGTCCATTCTGTTTATGCTACATTTGGATGATTAATGATATTGTATATTGTAACTAAATTGTACTGCTATTATCATCAGGTCACTGCTGACAATTAGATATATCATCTCTGGGGTTCATATACAGATAACAATTTTAACTATGTGGATAAGTAAAGGCTTGATGGTGTCCTAATGTTAATGTAAATATTACCGCATATTGGAAGTTGGTAATGCACCGTATATGGGGATTGCATTACACAACAGCAGCCGTCGGGTAGCTGAAGCTGGGGTGATTGTTGCAACAGTGGTTTTCTACTTTATCCTCCTTGTTAATTTTTTTTCCTCCCTAAGGATTTGGAATAATCCATCTGTAAAACATGACAACCATTTAGGCTCAAAGGGACCCAGCAGCTTTCAAGCAAAACTGTAATCAAACTGATTTGGGATGTCTTGGGTGTTGGGAGGAGGGAGTTCAGTTGCCTCGGTGCTCTCCTGGCTCCCTGCTCAATGCGGTGCTTTGAGCTCCAGCACTAAAGCAGAGTCACTGGAAGAAAAGTTCTTGTTAGAGCATGGCCAGCTTAGCCACGCTAAGCTGAGAAAACCAGGTCCTGAAAGCGTCTTCACGTTTTGTCTCGAGAGCAGATCAACGTTCCTAATCCTGACAGCTACAGGTAACCATTTGAGAGAGAGATCATACTGAGTCAAGATGAAAAATTTGAAAAGAACTTATTGCAGAAATGCAACATTACTGCTCTTGGCTAAAGTTGAGAGTCTGTTGAAAAGGTTTGGAGGAGCAAGAATTTAAATTGAGTGAAGCCTCTGCCCCTTTTGCTATTCATCCATCAATAACTGGCACATGTCATGTTAAGGCTCAGACTAGAAATTAATTATGCTCGCTAATATTGAGGAACCTTATTGCACCAACCCTTATCTTCATAAATCCCGATATATACTGGGAGCAAAGAACACGGAAGTCATTGCAATAATACCAGCAGAAAACTGGAGTGTGATAAGAATCAGCTTTACAGGCCTTGTATTTCCATGAGTCTAATTCCCATTTCACAGGGAGGAAAACATAGCAATCTGCAGTCAAAAAGAGACAAGAATAGCTGGATCAGAGCCCCCAACTGATTTATACTCACAATTTCCTTCTGAGATAGCAGCAGCAGATGTGAAAAGCAAAGTCTACCAATAATCCTGTTTTCCCACCAGCATGAGAAAGGAAAGATTTTCCTAAACCCAAGAAATTACTAGAGTCAGATTTCATTGGACAGTGGTTATTCTTAAGTGGTCTGAGCTCCCCACTTCCATCATTTCAGGTGGGTGATGTTTCCTATTTTCCACAGAGGAATGTGTTAAAAAGGAGAAAGTTTTTGCACAGAAATAAAGGTACCAGCCTGAGTTCCCAGCTCAGTGATTATAGCACACCTTCTCTGCTAACTAAATGATATTTTTGTAAAAAATAAAAAACCAAAACAAGAAACAATAAAAAATGCAAGGCAATGATAGTTCATCTTCTTAGAGAGCTGAGTTCATCAGGCAGGAGCAGATCTCTTGTTGGCAGATTTTTACAGATATCCAGAACTTGAAAAGAAAAACCCAGAACAGATTCCAAAGTACCCAGGTCTGTGCTATATGAACAGAGAGGTGGTGGCAAATGGAGCCTTGTGATATTAGCTCAGTACTAATCATTACAGATCAGAGCATCATTTCACTCGACAGCCTGCGCCTTCTGGGCAAGGGATTCATCTTCAAGACAGCATTTGGGTCTCTGAGCTGGAGCACCCAATATCTGCAGGCCTCAGAGCAAAAAAGCAGAATTGTTCCCTCCGCTCCAAGCACACCTCTGCTGTAAAATCCGCCCATTCAACAATTTAAGAGACATAAAATAGGGACTGAGCTGTATCAATTCATTTTTATTCCACTGATGTTCCCTTGCCCACTGTTTGCACTTATTGATCTGCAACTAAGGGAGAAGGCCAGAAACAGGAAAGAATAAAGGTAAGCCCGAAAAGTGCTGCTGTTCTAGAGCAACATAAAACACAACTTGAAGCTGGAGGGCAGAGGAGGGACAAGGAAGCAGAGCAGCAAGAGAAAGGAGAATAGAGAAAGGAAGAGAGAAGTAGAGACAGAGCAAACAAGATTAAGTTTCATCTGACTTATTGGATGTACACTCAGAAAGCAAAAGGCAGGGAGAGGAAGGGCAGAGGGAGAGAACATGAACTGCAGCAAGTTCTGTCCTCAGGCTCCATGCAATGGTTTTGTCAGAGACTCTCTGAGCTGGTGCCACTTCGTATGATGTGTAGCTTTAATGAAAGAAGGAGGGGGGCAGGAGCAAAGGGAAAAAGAAAAAGCGACTGAGACTCTCTGTCTCTTCCTTGGTCTCCGTTTGCAGAGACCTATTGGCCATAACTCTTGCAGGGCAAATAACAAGCGTTCCCCATCCAAATGTAAGCACATTGGCACTTAATCCTATTTTATAAAGGTTATAGTTTTACATAAATCACTCGCTCTAAATGCACTTTAGTCATCCTCCTCGTGTTAAGTTTCCCTTTAAGCCTAACTAGGCAAGGAGGATTTCTCCCACTGGCCCTCTGGACATGACGCCACCAAGATTGAACTATGCTCTCCATCTTTAATATCCCTGGAGGGATTCGTCTATAATGATGTCAGGGGCTAAGCATATTCCCTTGCCAGGGTGGGGGAATTAAATCTGTCCTTCCCCTGTCTCACTCAGGTCCAGCAGAGCTAAAAACAAGTTGTTCGGAGAGCACAGAAAACTGGTGATGCTTCACTTTTGATGTCTTGCTCTCCATGCAGATTCCCTAATGTCTACTAAAGGGTGAGCTTAGTAGCCTTTTCTTCAGTGATTTCACTATCAGTCATCCTTTTAATGAAGTTTATAATAGTCTTCGAGACCTCTCCTCTCTATCATATTGTGCTGAATTTGCCCAGTGAGTTTCAGGGTGACACAGGAAGGACAGACTGACAGACAGAGCCACCCCTAGGTAAGAAGACAGCATAGGTGCTTGAAAAAACACATTTCCTTAAGAAAACAGCTTAAAAGGTACTCACTGGCATAATTGCTGCAAGTCATCTTTTGTGCGTTTTCATGCAGATGCATCCCTGATGGAAGGCAAATTCCAGCTCCCGTGCAGAGTTCAGTGTTTGTCTCCTAGCAGGGTATGCGAGGCGTTGAACTATCAAGCATCCAAGGAACTTCATGAGCTTGGACCAAGTTAGATACAATGATTTTAGGAAACTCAGAGCAGAGATACACTGCTCCAGCTGCTGCCTTTGTTTTTTAGAGAGGCCAGCAGGATGAACTACCCTGCCACGGACTCTGGAGCTTCATGCGGTAATTTGGAGTCAGAGGAAGAATTTAAAACAATAGGCATGAGAGAGTGAAGGAAATAAAAGCAGAGCTTGTGCTAGGCAGGGGGTAACAGTGAAACATTCACACGCCCAGGAGGAGAATGTAGTCCATAGGGTGCTTTTTCATTTCTGTAGATGAAATCCATGCTAGTCTCTCCAAGCTCAGACACAACCTCATCTGGCCACCGGCCCAGCCATTCCCAGAAATGTCTAAGTTAAGAGTGAAACCACGACTCTTGCTGTGCTAGGAGGTACTTGAAACAGAATGAGTCGAAGCACCGTAAGAACACATGGCACACCATCACGTAGACAATCCCTACCCGTGCCTGGTCTGACCTATAAAGGGTATGAAGTTGACCCCTAAGTATGCAGTATGGACAACCAGGGGCCTGGCAGAAAGCAGGGCTGGCTGCACGGACTTGTCACTGGAGTCACCCCAAAGCACCAGACTGGGTCCTTTCTTATTCTTCGGTGCTCTTGGTATGAAATGCCTCACTAAGAGCATTCATTCAACAGATGCCATCTGAGACAGTGCTGGGAAACACAGAAAACCTGAAAGGTTTTTCCACCAATAGAACTTGAGTTATTTCAGCTAATATGGTTAATCCATGCCTGTGGTCTCTGTCTAGGGCATCTTTAATTTAAATATCTCTTCTTTACCCAGACACCCATTTTCAAAAAATTCCTTCCAGTTTAGTCACTCAGATTTTTCACTTAGTCAAGTTATCTGAGGTTGGATAATATGTTCGGAAATCATTAGAGTGGAGAAGTGGAGAGTCAGAGGCAGTGACACCACCTTCACATAGGCCTTGTCTTCTGAAAACTAAGCTAAAAATACACCCTTGTTCCATGGAGAGAAGGTGAGTAACACCAGCTGGCAGGCAGGTTGCCCCATTCAAGCTGTCTTGATCCCTCCCCACAGAACAGTTTCTGGTAGTCTGCAAGGATACACAGTACCCTGAATTTCCTGTGAGCAATCCAGAAATCTTTTTCAGTTTTGCACTAGCACAGAGTTAATCTAGCCTTTGGGTTTAGGACAGGACTAATGAGGTCTGGGTCTAAATGAGTGCCTCTCATGTTAGAAGAGAAGCTGATATGCAAAGGGAAACAGGTCTTTTGGTCTTTCTGGCCCTACAGCAGGCAGGAAACAGTATGTGACTTCCAGTCATCCAATGCAAAACCAAAAGTCATTGAACTAAATTCCCAGTGTCTTATTCAGGACACTACAGTAAATAGATGATGCTCCACTGAAATCAGTGTTGTTTAACTCTTCACATCAACTCTGATTCTAGCTCCAAACTCCAGATGATTTGAAGAGACTCCAACATCCTCAACACATACCCCATCTTAAAGGAAAGCTACGAGCAGATAGGAGATGAAAAACTTGAACTCCTTTGTAGAGAGCAATTGCACACCTATGCAATCCATAAGCCCTCTACATCAGCCTCAGCTTAAATAGCTATATAAGCCTAAATAGAGAGGAATGAATTTCACCCACAAACAAGCACGAAGGAAAATTCTACTTGCCAGTCAGTGACGATTCATGCATTAGCAAATTCACGGGAAGTTCAAAGCTCCCTAGTTCTGTCACCAGCTTTGCACAGCTGGGAGAAACTCCATTTCCTTGCAATAGTAATGACATTCTACTACAAGAGTAAGAATAAATTTGTTTTCTATTAGACAACCAATAGAAATAATTCATAAGTTTGCCTTATGTGATATGGTTGTGTTTGGAAAGCTCAGCTGCAATCAGTGCCCCACAGTGCAAGGTGCTGTTCATGCTTTAACAAAAATGCAAGCCAAAAGAAACAGAAGAGAGGAAGTCATGCACTCAAGACCATGCAGCAACTCAGCAACCAAGGGAAAAAAATGAACTTTTTGACCACCAGCCCAGTGTTCCTTATGCTGCACTATGCACCGTGCCATCAGTGAGGTCAGCAAGAGTTTTATATACTTATACACTTCCCATCATCATCATGCAAGAGCACTTCACAACCTATATTTTTATCTTGCCCCTAGAAAATAAAAACTGCTTCTGTTCCCAGTTACGTAAGAGGAATTGAGATATAGGAAAAAGCTGGAGCTACAGCCACAAATAAATAAATAAATAAAAATGTCTAGACCAAAATTTGTGGTGCTTATGTCCCAGCCTCAAATGCCCTGCTCAGTTGCTGCTCAACCCCAAAAGCACCTATTCCATCAGCATAAATACGCCTTCTCTAACAAATCCATATTTTGGAACAGGGCCCAGATCTGAGGTCTCCTCTGAGTCGCATAAATGCCCTTACCAGAGCATCGTTCTCTCAAACTCTCTCTGGTCCAGAATTAAGATACAAGAAGCAGCAAAACATCTTTATCCCCTGCTAATGCAGCATCCAAAGCACCATCTTGATTCTTTTTGGTGCACATCGTTTGCTTTGGGAACAGTAGTAGCTGTCACATCAAATCACTGCCATGTACTTGGTGGGGTACTCACTCACCTGTATCGGTCCAGAGAGCCATCTCCAGCACCAGCATCTCCTAGCTATGCTTAGCACTCCCAGGTCAGCTGCCTGCCCTCCTTATGCCTGAGATCCCCAACCAAAACCACTCTCTCTCCACATACATCCATGAGATAAATGTTCACCTGAAACATTTAGGGCATTGGGTTTTTTGAGGATTTTCAGTTAAAATCTCCTTGGCACTAAAAACCAGGCTAGGTCATGGAAACACAAAGCTTGTAGTTTCTCTAACAGTTGACAGAAAAAACATTGCTTCTTTTCAGAGGAAAACAGGCTGAGGTCAAGGACAGAGAAGCAAGGTGCTATTTTCTAAAACATTGATTTGAACCTGCCTTACACTTAAAGCAAAAAAGAAAGACAATAAATCCTATGAAGGAATCAGCAAAAAAACACACCCATCATCTTAAAACTTTTTTTTACAGTAAATCTAAACTGCTCACATTAAGGTCTTCCTTCTGCTGAACCAGCCTGGGAGGACTTTTCTCCTTGAGCGGATGCCAGAGTCACCAAGGTTAGTTTATCACCCTCCTGCAAACATCTCTGCAAAGCATCACAGCTGGAAGGTTGACTTAGATTTGAGACAGATACACACGCTGGACTGCTCATGCAAGAGACCCCACGCAGTTTTAGTGACATGTCACACCTCCTCCATCTTTGCACGTGCACGTCCCAGACTGCGCCTGAGCCACATGGAGCCGCTTCCATGTTCTGCTCCCATTTGGCTGTACAGCTACAGCTCAGAGCCACAAGGCAGGGCAGAGCAGTACATATGCTGTTTGGAAAACAAAGCAACAAACCCACAATGTCATCAGTGAAAATCAGAACATTCTTCAACACTACTGAAAGGTGAATGATAAGGGAGTCTTCTTCCTTCACTCTGTGCCAAAACAGCACTGGTGCCCTCCACTGCCACCACAGCAACCCAAGAACAGGGAATATCAGTTTTATGCAGTCACAGAATAAACACCAGATTTAGAAGACATTGTCCACATGCTGTCAACAGATGCTCCATGTCCATGCCCCTTAACACTAAACACCTGCATAGGCCTCTCCCATCAGGTATCTCCTCCAAGCCAGGTGTACCCAACATTTAGAGTCATCTCCTTTTTTTTTTTTTTTTTTAAAAAAATCTCCTGGTAACCTCATCTCACTTCCGGGAAGGTATCAAGGTGTCAGTCAGGCAATTGCTGTCTTGGCTACCCAAGCACTTTCTACTGTTTCCCCTAAAACCCACCAAGTTATTTCCTGAAAATTGCACTTCTCCCTACTAAGATTACCTAAAGAAGGGTAGCAGTACAGGGTTCGGACAAAAGGGGTTTCTTGCATATAGTTAGGAGAGGGGTTACACTTTTTTGCTCAGAAATGAAAGCGGACCTTGCCAGGCTCCTTTGCAAAGCTCTGCTCATGTCCCTGACAGGTCTCCAGGCTGAAGTGGGTCCACCTGGGGGCAGGAGCTAAAGATCAGACCTGGCTCCCACTCATTTCATTTGTCATGCAGGTTCTCAGCTGGTGTAAATTAGCATTACTTTACCAAAGTCAATAAAGCTGCAGAGCTCTCATACAGCTGATGTGTTGGTTATAAGGCTATTTTCTCTTTCCTCAGCTGTTTCTCTCTAGAGCTGTTCTATGTTAATGGATGATCTATACACAATGAGGGTGATGTAGAGTTGCATCTATAAAGTTATTTAGATAGTAGACCTATTACTAAAATCCCTTTGGAGATATGCACCTGACTCTGGTTTTAGATTTAGCTCTTAGTCACTAAGAAGCAAGTACTTTCTGTTTCTTCATTTATAAATGTAAGCTTATATACCAAATATGCTACCTAGAATGTAGTATTCTAACTTTTTTCTTTCAGGAAGAATAGGAGCTTCCCTTGGTAAGTTAGAGCTATCGGGTAGTAATTATTTTAACTGCTATGGATTGCATAAGCTTTGAAATTCACTTTCAACAGAAGCAAACAAAACATCAGAAAAGTTAGCAAGTGGAAAAAGTATTTGCTATTTTACTGGCAGTAGTATTTAAAAAGCCTGGTTCCTAGAGTAGCCCATACCTGCTTACAAGACTTTAACTCTCTCATATGTAAGAAGTTAGCAGAAGTTTTAGAAAACTGTACTGAGCAAGCTATTGCAGTAAGCCTTGCTTATAAGCTTAACAGACTTGTTTGTTCTTTGAGTCTTTCTTAGCTTTGTCACTACTGAAGTATCTATTTGTATTTCATTGGAAAAAAAAAAATTTTAGCAAGGCCCAATTAGGAAAAAAAAAAATCTCAAATCCTCCCCCTTCATTTATTTTATTAGCAATAATAGCAGTCATAGCACTGCGAACACTTAAAAATAATCTTTCCAATACTTACTAATTGTTTATAGTTAATTTCCCCTAAAGACACTTGGAAAAAGAATTTACTCAAAAAGCAGGAGCACACAAGTTCAGGACAACCCCAGTAGCATCATGTAATAGCATCTAAACAAGCCCCCAGTGTTCTCTTTTTTTTAATCATTTTCCCCCAAGCTGTACGTTGTTAAAGTTGCCCTTCAATGAGAGTACTTTCTAGGCTGCTTTTTGGGGGGATGACCCTTTAAAATAAGGGGCAGAAGCATGGCAAAGGCCCTAAAGGGTCCATTTTGCAGTAGGTAGTAGACTGCTAAATCTCTTTGTTCCAGATGGTGAGTATCCTTAATTCTTGTTTGTGAGCTTTGAGTTGGATTGTGTGTTCTCAAACAAAGCTAGTTATGGCTTTTTTTCCCCCTTCTTTAAAGCTTAGAAGTTCTGTTTTTCTTTCCTAGCTGAATTTTTTTCTCCTGAAAATTGTTCCTACCCACCTCTCTAACAAATCATCTCTGAGCAGACTTCAAACATGGAGTTTTTTTGTTTTCTGAAAGCTATAGATAGACCTGCTCTTGCAGAGTGGCTTGAAAGTAATTCTCATTAATACAATATGTTAAATCCTGATCTTGCGAAGACTTTGATGTGTGGGCTTAGGAGCTCTTCAGGATGGGATCTATCCATTAAGAAGGGCTTGCTTGGGACAATGAGTTTGTGTATTAGGGCCTAGAGCTGTTAGTTTAAACACAAGTAATAAGATGAGGTTATTCCCATATGTAAGTCTATATATAGGACCACATTTTCAGGCTTATGCTTTTACCTATGCAACTGTTTTACTCCTAAATCCCTATGCCCCATTCCTGCACGGTTCTGGGGCGCTGTTTTATCCCTCTAGGATGTTAATAAGCCTCACTGGCAAGGAACAGAGCATTAGTCTTTGATGGGTAGGTAGATTAAATATGCACGCATAATAGTAAATATTTATTTAGGTACCTGAGCTATTCTGATTAATGGCTGCATTTTTCTTTTAAACGATTTGAGTACTTTTTAATGGCAATTAATTAGTATTTATGGCATGATTATATAATTTATTTCACTCTTCTGCTGCTAGTACTGTCAGAGAAGCTGCAAACTCCAGGTTTTTACAGTTTTCTCAGGTTGGTAAATATTAGAGTTTGCTTCTGTCTTCTGTGTGCCTGGGGATGCACAAACCAGCATGTCTCTGCCCTATTTCCTGGCACTTATTTACCAGCAGCAGAACTACCATCCAGGGAAATAGGACTCTGATCCTGCAAGCACTTCATGAAGTTTTTTAACTTTAAGTACACAAATAAACTTGTTGTGGTCAGCAGTGCCATAAGGATTACACGCATAAGTTTCCAGAATTGGGACCTCTAGGTCTCTCTAGTGACCTGCTTAGCTTGCAGTAATAACGGGGCAGCTCTCAATGGACTATGCATACAGATACCTAATGCCATAGTCTGGCTTTGTAGGTCCTATGTAAATAGTGGCAATACGATTTACTTTTGCCCCCGATTGTTGAAGTGCAAGGAAAATAGACAAGGCTTTCCTGAAAAAGGAAACAAAAAAAGCCCCTCTGTATCAACTGTGGTAGGTATGTCCACTGCAGAAAGTATAAAGGAAGAGGATATGGCAATAGGTACCTCCTTTTGGCCTGAAAGGTCAGCTGTGATGATTGCGGGCATCCATCTCTTGGTCCTGCCACCTTTGTGCAGGGACCTTGTCTTGACCGTTGAGCCTGGAAAGAACCTCCAGTGTTGTTATCCTCACAAAAACCTACTGAGTTCAAAAACTATTACCATTTCTACTTTGGGTGAGGATCTGGAAGACAGATGGGATTTGCTGTTGGTCACATAAACAGTTTGAGTTCTCCCTTGGCTTGAGGCATGCTTTGGCAGTTTAACTTTTTTTTTTAACTTTTTTTCTGAGGCATGTGCGTTTGTAAATGAGACCAATACAGTAGGAAGTCAAAAATTTGTAGAGCCAAGTCCTGTTCCAGATTTTGTTGAGGCAACTTCAGAGATGTAGGGCTCCTGAGCTTATCTGGTTACAGAAACTGCTGGCAGCTGTGGGAAAACTTTGTTTCCCTACAAACAGTAAGGAGGAGCTCAGCACCTTGCCTGGATCAGGCAGAGTTGGAGGCTATCAACCGGGAATGAGTTGATGGGAGAGTTCCTAATGAAAGAGTGGGTAAGACAATTAGTGCCAAGGGATAAATCTTACACAGACAGATCTCTTATTCTCTCATTCCCTACGCTCCCCTCCCTCGACAGCCCCGAGTCAAAGCAAAGTAAACAGATGGGGAAAAATACGATTAGTTGCAGAGCCACCAGAAATCCAAACAATATTCCATCACGGGTTCTAGGCCAGCACACTAATTTATCGAGTGCGCGGTGCTATTGGAAGTGGCCCGGTGTGCTAACTCGGCAATAGATCATGATAAAAAATGTAAGTGATCCGTTATCGCCAGGTTAATGCGCTTTACTATGCAACTCTGCCAGCTCGACAAAAACATCATTACATAATGATAATGATGCTCTGCAAACAGAAGCTGGAGGAGGGGAGGAGGGAATGAGACCTCAGGCTCTGGGATATTGCAGAAATTCTTGGGCAAAAAGGGCTGTGTTTTCAATTCATTGAAAAATAAAAATAGGAAACTGAAGCGAGTCAAGTCTCGAAAAGCAAAGATGTTAAGGAATCATTAGTTCAAAGTAATGAATGCTTTTTTTTCCAGTTCATCTGCCTGATTAGGAGTGTTGATAACCATGAAATTCACCAGATACTTGCTATTGTTTCATTTCTCAAGAGCTGACAGGGCTGTTCAGATCTGGATGCACTTTGCTGATAATGTGGATGAATCAAAAAACCGTCTTCTTGCCTGGCACATGGGCTCTTGGAAGAGAGACTGATGTTGGCAGGCAGGAGGAAGGGAGAGGAAGCGCAAATCGCGCACAGCGCCTGGGACACGGATGCAGGGAGAACACATCGGCGCGTACAAGTGTGACAGGCAGAGTCAGGAGGGGTGTTGGACACCAAGGTGGTGACACACTTGGGGAGAGAGACAAAAATAGAGTATGGGAGCGTGGTACTGATGGAGCGTGTGAGAGCTGAGGGTGAGGGAGTACGCACAGGCGGTGCCCTGGGTGAGATGACACGCCACTGCACGGAGTCCCTGCGTGTCAGGAGGAATACATGCGTGACGGAAAGCAAGCACACCCCCTGCTCTGAGGGACTGTGCAGGTGTGGTGTAGCGAGTGACGTGGGTGATGCTCACGTGTGAGGTGGCACAACCATGGTGCCAGGGGAAGGGAGTGTGAAAAATCATTGCACGAGCAGAGGCCGAGAAGGAAGTTCTCCTGCCTCTGCCTTCTCCTTCCTTAGGTCCTGGGTGCAGTACAGAGACCCTGGTCTCTCATCAGCTGCATTGCTTTACCCCCATCTTGCTTTGCATTTTCTGGGTGCGACATGTTTGTCTCTGGTACTGTAGAAAGCTCTTGCAGTTGATATGCTTGCCTGGGTATTTTTAGCAGGTGCTTTGCATTATAAATCCTGCCGGCTTTAACATTGCTGGGTAGACTTGGTATAATTTACCTTTGGTTTAGCAAGAAATAGGAGCTGACTCAGGGATTAAGGCGTGTCAAGTCAACACAAATAAAAAATAAAGCAGGGGAGGATTAGTCAGAGATGAATGCAACACAAGAGCTGAGTGTTAATTGTGAGAATGGTGCAGGGGAAGAAGAAATAAAACCTCCTTTATTTGCCCCCTCCTTCTCTGAAGACACAGCCTGCCTTGGGGGTCAGCATTGGCAACGTGTCCTATGGATATGCGCCTCTGTAGTTTGCAGAGATCGCAGCCCTTCCTGCAGAGCTCACTTTCTTCATGCCTCAGGTTTTGGAGTTGTATCTCGTAGCTTAGGAAGTTCCTGCTTTGGTTCCTAGCTGGCAGGCAAGGTGGCAGCCCTCAACCGCATCTCGTGGTTTGCAGCTGCTGTGTGTGGTGTGGCTGTGAGCAGAGGCTGGCTGCTGACAGGATGAATTGGGAGATGCCATATTTGACACAGATTTCCTTCTCCGGCAGCAGGATTTCCCTTACAGGCTCAAAAAAACGTAGCCATACTAGGAAGTGGAGTTTCTGAAGTACCAAAACTCTCCACGCAAGCCTGTCGTGGGAGGGAGGATGCTGTTAAGTAAATCTAGATGCTTTTTAAATATAGGTCCCTGTGACTCTAGTGAAAGGTGAGTAGTGGTGGCTGCAAGGCGATAGTGATGTGGCAGCACTGAAAAATCTCTGGAAAAAGGGGCTGGTCTTCCCTGGCCAATCCCTACTCCTTTTTTTGACAATAAAAGACCCTGAAGGTTTCAACACCTGAACAAATTATAAATCTTCTGTCTTCCCTGAGGGTGAAAGGGGTTATTCTGTTCAAACTGCTGGGGTTCATGCTTTTGCTATATAGTAAAGTCTCAGCGTTTAATCCTTCCATGAGTGTAGGGTAAGCTGCCTTGAATTATTATCTCCTGTTCAGCACAACTGTCCATATACACGTATGGACTCTACGGCAAAGCCCCTATCACACACTTCAGGCTTTCATGTTGACAGGTTCATATCCCACATTTCATGGCCAGTGTCAGGCTTTGGCCAGAAGATAACAGAAGTAAAGATGGCTCAGTGTTTTTGATCTTTTTTTCCTGTTCTACCTGTGCCCTGCCCTTGTCAGGAATAAAAGGGTATAACAGACCTTGAAACAATAAATTCCATAGCCTCGGGTTGGTTTCTTATGAATTATTGTCCTCATTGAAAATCTCTTTATATTTCCTTTCAATTCTTTTTCTACTGACAAGAAGATGAGAGAACTAATTTAGAAGGAGATAATGAGAGCAGTTGTATGTGCACATGGACATGTACACATTCTCTCTCAAGGTAGTGTAAAAATTGTGATTAGTTGTTTAGATTAGTCATGCTTCAAATTCCCAATCAAAATTAGATGTTTGTTGTGCTAGTCACAGCAATTTCACGTAACAAAACGCTGTTCCTGCCACTGTTTTCTGGCAGCAGCCTCTGATAAGGAGAGTGGAGGTAGGAAAGGGCTGAGGGCTCCAAAATGCATTAAAGTCAGTACAGGACAGTTGGTCTGGATCTCTTCACTGTAAGTGTTGAATTGCAGCCCAGGAGTAGCATGGCCTCGCGCTGCATTTGCAGAGTCCTAGCAAGCAACAGGGTGGAAATGAAGAAAGATCTTGGTGCCAGAATACAGAAGCATGAGATGCTGTATACCAGGTTATATGATGGAGTGGGTGTCTGTGGGTTGGGATTGTGTGACTATTAGGCAGGAACAGGCAGGGTACCGCTCCAAAATACTGTTTCTAAATTCTCTGTGCTGTGTATTTGAGTGGGGTGGCACTGTACAAGTCTGAGGTGCCCTCACAGAGTTAAGGACAGATGGCATCCTCTCTATTAACTCATTTAATTCCTTTCCTGGGTTAAATCCAACCCTCCTCTGTGGAACCATTTCTTCTAGTAGTATATGTGAGCCTAAGGGAAGGCATTGCTAAGATTCCTTCAGAGAATTTGTTGGTTTTTTTTTTTTTAAAGTCATTTTCTGTAAGAAGAGCAAAGACAGAGTGGAAACACTTGAATTTTTTTCCCCCACCGTGGTGTCATGAAGAGGAGACAGGAGGGAGGCATGATGCTGGTGCCAATGGAATATGAAGCCCCTATCAATTGTGCTTGAAGACTAAACCAATGAAAATCTCAGTCATACAAAATGCTTTATATCTGATCTTTCACTGTAAATGTCATATAAAGAAAGGATCTCTCTGATATTTCAAGGAGCAGCAAAGTCTGTGATGACACGCTGGTATCAAGTTTTGCATATTTATTATAGATAAGCTGTCAAAATGTATGTTGTCAATTTCACCTTATACTCAGAATTTAATGATGCACATAAAGGACAGAAAATCTTTAATATTAATATTAATATGATTTTAGATTATAAGACTTCATTGTGGATATCAATCACCTAACCCTTAAGGACATGTCACTCAAGTTGATATAGTTTATAGAAAATTAATGTAATCCATTCTGTATGATCTATTGCAGGATCGGGGGGCTCGGGAGGTGGCACGGGGAATAGGCAGGGGGTTGGCCATTCTGAGGTACGTTAAGCTCTTTGAGTAGATTAACTCTCACTGACCTGGGGCTTGTTTGCTGTCTTTCATGGAACTGTTGAGGTGCTGTGCAACCTCTAACCTGAAGGAGAGTTTGCAGCTTGGCTGATGGCCCTGTGTTGTGCCAGTGTTTGCATAAGCAGATTGTATTGCATCAACAAGAGGTGCTCTCGGAGAAATCATTTTACTTCCACTTGCTATTTAATAGCTTTAAAGGGGATAGGCATTACAGCTTCCAAATGTCTAAAGGGGAAGAGAATGCAGGAAAGTAGTTGAGAAGTGTAAGTAACTCCTGTGATTGATATGGCTGGAGGTAGCTGCAAGGATGGGAGCTGTAAAAAGAGGGCTGAGTCCATCAAGTTTCTTAAATGAGGTTATTGTTATATTATGGAAAAATCACCCTGATAGTTGCAGGAAAGCTTTAAAAAGCAGAAAAAGGCCTTGTCTTTTTTCATATCTTCTTTGTCAAGTCGAAAAAGGCTCATTCATCCAAAGCATTACCAGATCAACCTTCTTGCACTTCCTTTGCAAGGGCAGAAGTTTCCAGATAGTATTCAGAGAGGAAGATCAAGGTTTGGAACTTTTACTAGTATGTGGGGTATTAGTTGCTGCAGTTCATAACCTGTGGCAGTTGAAACCAGCAATTCCAGTAGAGCTGACATGCAGGACCCTTAGGAAAAGACAAAACTTGGACCAGACTGCAAAAACTAAATCTGTTTTCCTTTGAGCAGGGGGACTGAACAAGATCATTGCCAGCTCTCCCTTGCAACTCTTGTACGACTAGAAGAAATAATTTGTGGGTGAACAGATCTAGGACTAGTTTCAAACTGTCACAGATTGGGTAAAAGTTTAATAGCCTAACAATTGTGTTCCTCCTTGTGTGCAGCTCTGCTATCCTGACCTTTATTTGCAAGCCTTATGTTCAGACTGTAACTGTGCTGGGACATGGCTATCTTTCATGGCAAGTATTCACAACACCGAAGTGTAGCCACTTGATCTTTTTTTAACTTGCTAGTAATTGTGTAGCATGTTTGATCATCTCTTCCGACATCAGTTCACAGGCAGGAGAGTGTTAAACCTGCTGATGAAACCATGTCTTCAGCTTTTTTTAGTGTCGCTGCGTTGATTTTTCTATGGGCCAAGAAGAAGCTGTCCAACATTAGATAATGATCTTTCATTTGGATCCCTGTTTTGCATTAAGTAACTGATGCTAACTGTGTTTGGAACTTCAGGAAGAAAAACACCCATCACCCACCTTTTGTGTTATGTTGTAAGCTGCAGGTTCTCTAAGGGACACCTAAATTTGTAGAAGGCATCTGGGCTCTGACACCGTGGTGGGATGGGGGAGAAGGAACTGGAAACTACCACGCTAATATTCCCACCAGCAGAGAATCATAATGTGAAAATTCAAGCATGAAATGAAGACAATGTGAATCTCTCTCCTTTTTCCACTTCATAATACCTGCAGCAAACAGGTAGGGGAGCTCTTATATTTAGCACGTGAAAGTACCAGGAAACCCTGACAATGGGGACTGGATCGATGTAGCTAGTTACTGCTGGAGTTTATACACATACATACTCCTCTTATCTCTGAAAAAGACAGCATGCACAGGCTTAATAAATAATAAAAAAAAAAAGCAGGTGGGAATGAGGAGGGAGGCAAGGATGGTCTGAAATAAGTGTAGTGGCAGTGCTTTAAAAAAACCCCCGTCCCTTTCATCATGGCTTTTAAAGGTGCTGAGTTTCCACAGATCTTGTGTTAGCAGCTTGGTTTCTGTCTGATATAGGGGTGGGGATGGAGAGATTTCATTGCATCTTGTTTATATAAATTAGTTAATGGTGAACACCCTGAGCATGCTTCCTTCTTTTAAATAGTACTAAAGCTTCACTAGTACAACCTTCTATGCACGTTGGCAAAATGCTGAATAGGGAGATCTTTCTCAACACGTTCATGTCTCTAGAGCAACTACGAAAACAATAAATTCCAAATTCTGTCCTATTTTGACTGCTGTTTACCTCTTCTTCTTTTTCTCCCCTTCCCCCTCCCTACCACTTCTCTCCTGCTTTTGCATATTTAGGACACTTAGTCATCTGTATAACTGTTTCATCTATTTCCCGCAGGCCTCTGTCCTGGTTTTGGCTGGGATAGAGTTAATTTTCTTTCTAGTAGCTGATATAGTGTTATGGTTGGGATTTAGTATGAGAATAATGTTGATAACACACTGATGTTTTCAGTCGTTGCTAAGTAGTGTTTATCCTAAGTCAAGGATTTTTCAGCTTTTCACGCCCAGCCAGCGAGAAGGCTGGAGGGGCACAAGGAGTTGGGAGGGGACACAGCCAGGGCAGCTGACCCAAACTGGCCAAAGGGGTATTCCATACCGTGTGACATCAGGCCCAGTATATAAACTGGGGGGAGTTGGCTGGGGGGAAAAGGGGGTGAGGGCAGATCGCTGCTTGGGAACTAACTGGGCATTGGTCCTCGAGTGGTGAGCAATGTACTTGTTTTGTACATTCCAATTCTTTTATTATTATTATTGTCATTTTATTATTATCATTATTATTTTCTTCCTTTCTGTCCTATTAAACTCTTGTTATCTCAACCCACGAGTTTCACTTTTTTTTCCCCAATTCTCTCCCCATCCCACTGGGTGGGGGGGAAGTGAGCGAGCGGCTGCGTGATGCTTAGCTGCCGGCTGGGGTTAAACCACGACAGCCTCCTGCATAGTAGTATAAGCAATGAAATAACCTAATCAGCCACACACGTGTGCACTTTCTTGCCTTGTGCATTTTCTCCTAGTTGTATCTGTTTATCTCCTTGTCTCCAATATCTGCTTTTATCTATTAGTATGTCTTCTTTCCCATGTTTTATCCGTTAATACCTCTTGTTCAGCTGAGGATAAACTCAGTAATAATTGCACTATAAAATGAAGAGTACACTACATGTCTCTTATTGCTCAGGGGTCTGTTAATTGGAATTTATAAAGTTCAATAAACAGTAATCCAATAAGACCTAAACTCTTATTCATTTATCTTAGAGGTAATATCCAGGCTGCCAGCAGCAAGCTGGAAGTGGCTGAGCCACAAGCCTCGGTCGCACATGCAGAATGGATTTGTCTTTTTACCTCTCTGTAGTAGGGATCTGCAACTGCGAGTCTCCCAGCAACCGTGTCACCTTGGTGGAGCCTGGTGGTGGGAGATGTTTTTCTCTCTGTCTGGGAGGCTTTGGAGGAACACAGTAATAAGCAACTAACGCAAAGCAGAAGATGATAATGTTTTCCTTCGTGTCTGGGCCTGGCTAGCAGATCCATGCGGAGGTAGTCAGTCCTGTGACTCCAGGCATTTTCCCTTTTTTCAGTTGGACACTGCTAACTTAGGGCTAATTTAAAACACTATTCCCCCCCAACACACACGCACACACCGCCCTGTCCCCCCCAGTTCTGTCTTTTAAACATTAGCCATCTACTAGTGGAATGTGCTCTCCTCTCCCTCTGGTCTAAAGCACTACCTATGAACCACACGAGCCATCGCTCTGATTTTCGACTCGGCCTGCGTTTAGTGGAGGGTGAGGACATGGAGCAGCTCTGTGATATTTTTTCAGTACTGCACTGTGAGCTCTGCGCGTACAAGCACTAGGTTTTCTGCAGTCCGCTGAAGTTGCAGCCAGTACTGGAGACCAGAAGACACGCTGCTCAGGTCCTGGCCCTAAAGCTGCCTGGGAAAGCAGTGCAGATGTGGGGGGAGATAGGGTCATGTTTCAAGGCCTCTTGTTGACTAGCTTGGGGCAGATTGAATAGCCCTGCATTTCGGTAGCAAACAATTAAGTGTCCTGTAATATAATCCCTGCGGATGTTGTACCAAATATATCTCGGTGATAATGCAACTTAAATAGCAATGTATTGACTGGACGGGCTAAACAGATAACACGATACCTGATTATTGGATCAGCGTATCAGTTTGGGAGCAAAAAGCTGTAGGACCTGAAAATGTTTTACATGGGATGCTGGGAATTGTAGGCAGCACACAAGGGGCGTCTGGCTGACTCGCTACAAGCCTTCTGAAGAGCGGCACAACTCTGTGTTTGCTGCTAGCTGAAAGACAGACTGTGGAAAAATGATTTGTAAAACAACTCTTTCTGAAAGTATTCTGGGGGGGGGTTAACCTTATAATAACTTTGGGCTTTTAAGCTGAGTTTATAAAGCTAACTATATAGCTTAGAAAATCCCTTTGAAAATAGCATTTCAATATCTCAAAGTGTTTCCCAGGAAGCCCCACAGAAACCTTTCCAGCATGCAGCAGTGTCTTTGCTCCTGATAAATAGTTGCTGTAGGTCTGACAGAAGATGCTTGGACCGGGGATTACACAGCTGAGCTGAGGATCAGGAGTCGCATTGTTTCCTAACTGTTCTGCAACTTGAAGCAAGACACCCTCTCAGTCCCTTACTAGCAAAATGAGACTAATGCTGAGGGCTTCTCTTATTAGAAGTGCCTGTAGTGCTTCTGCATTGCTGGGTTACCTGGATGCTCAAAAAGTAGTTTGATCTTGGTTCTGTGGCATTTCTGCCTCTGCTTCCAGAGGCTGGAGTTCCCCTGGATGTTTTTACTGATGCCTGCTTGTATCTTGCAATGGGATAAGAGCATCCTCCTAAGATTCTGAAGCGGTGATTTCTACATCATTGCATATGCACTGATGAGCTCTTTGCAGCATGATGGGGTTGGCAGAAGTTCCCCAACTCAAAGTGACTAGGCAAATGTTCAGACAACCCCACTCAAGGGTTTTTTTTTTAGTCTAAGGTTGCTACCTTGGGGTCAGCAAGTCTTTGAGATGCAGATAGCAGAGGTTAAGAGAGTATACTAGGGAGAGAGCACGCATATTTGTCCTGTTCTTGTGCTTTTTCACTTAATAGCCATTACTGATCACTGCCAGAGGTAGGATACTGGGATAAATGGATATTGGGCCTGACCCAACAGGTTGTGGTTATAAACAGCCCTCCCGAGACCCCTCTCTCTGCATTCACTGGCTGCATAAATAACTTTGGGCCATCACACTCTGTTCTGAGAGCCTCAGCCATGTATCTAAAGTGAGGTAGGAGGAACCTCGGTCTCCAGGTCTATTCTAGTCCAGTAAAAACTAAAACCATAATGGTGAATGGCAGATGCTCTCCAAAACCCAGAAGTGATGTTGGGCAAGGCAGTATATTTGGTGGTCTTTTTCTTTGGCTTTTCATGACCAAAAGGGAGCATTTACTGAAGAAAATCAGACTTGCATAAACCCTTAGTTCATCAGTGTGGCAACTGCAGCAATATATTCATTACTTTCGTACTTCAGTGTTGTAACAGCTTGATATTAGGTGTTAGAACAATGTATGTGCCTGATTTAGGAGTACTCGCTTTTTTAGGGCTGTAGAAAAAATGCAGGCTCAGTGGTGAGGAGAGAAAAGGGACCTCAATTTTAGCAGCTTTAGTACAGAAATGGACAAAAATCCTCCCCTTGATTCAAAGCTTCAAAGGTGTAAAGTGAAAGCTCGTTATGACCTGTTCTGTCAAATGAAGCACGGTAGTTGTTCAGAGGTAATATCCTCATATATTATCATGCTTAAAAACAGGCAATGTCATAAACTTTTTGAAGCACCTAACATACTACAGAAGCTGTGCAGGCTGGTAAAGTCACTAGTTAACATCTCTAAATCATGTAAAGCTGCCAGTGCTATATCCTTATGTTTTCAAGGTGACCTGCCATTCTCACTATAAACTGAATTTTTTATTTTTTGAGGAAGGGAAATGCATTTACTCTGGGGTGGTGCATAACAGCTTTTTAACCATGTTGGGGCACTGTTCCTTAGCTAGTAGCTGAGGACGTATGGCCTGACCAGAATAAAGGACTGAAGAATTTGTTGTTGACCATCATCTCAATATTGACACTTTTTTCAGTAATACAGGCCAGGGGCCTTTGTTTCCTCGTTCCTTCATAACCATGAAGCATTTGTTCAGCCTAAACACAGGTAGGCCCATGGTATCTTCCCACAGTTTTTACAGCCACAGAAACAGATTGAATGCTATACTTTTGAGGAGGGTGGTAGGATCTGAAGTGCCAGGGGCACTGCTGGCCCCCATGGGCTTCACTTCTTTTCTCAAAGATAATACTTCCAGGAATAAAGGTTGAAATTTCTGTAACTTATTTTTAAATAGGTGCTTAAAGTTAGACTTTTAATGCTATATATAGGCACTTAAGTGTGTGGCCTAGCTTTCAGAGATACCGAATCCACAGCAGATCCCACTGAAATCAATGGGGGCATCTCCGTGCTCAGCAGTTCTGAAAAATCATGCTGCTGTTTTAGTGGGAGCATTGATTTCTAGTTCCCATAATGTGTCATGGTAAGATAGACCTAGGCCAGGGTCGTACAGAGCTCAGTGTTTCGAACAGGAGCTTCTCTCCTGCTTGTTTTACACTCAGCATGCTGTGGTTTGCACCAATCCATCCCCCGGACCTCCCTCCCGCTCTGAATCGCAGTACTGCTTCACTGACCATGTCAAAGGTTCACTTTGTTCCTGTAGAAGTCTTTTGCAGCCTGGTTAATGTCACTTAGCATTTGGCTACAGTGTTTGTTTTGAATCAGATTAATTAGGTTTTCCATGACTGGTGTTTTAAGAGCTTCTTGATACATGTGTTCTGAATATCGTCTCTGGACGTGTTTTGTGGACAGTCTTTAGAAATGTTTGTGCTGTGGTGGTGTTTGTTGCTAATTGCTGTGATTTGTTGAGGCATGGGACAGCTGACTGATTTCACTGGGAGCTAGGGCAGGCAGGAAAATAGTAAATTTTATTCTGAGGGGAAAAAAAAAAGGAAACAAATGCATTGCAAGTTCTAATGAGATTTTCTTTGTTAAATAACAAATAATTATTTTGAAAGGCAACTAAACAAAAGAAACTATTTGAAAACCAAACAAAAATCGTGTCATATTTTAGAAATAATGAAAGGACTTCCCAAAGAAACATAGCTGTTCCCTGCAGCTATGTTAAGGGTGAAAGGTGCCTTTATAAGGAACTTGGAATGCTTAAACAGGGGTGTCCAATATTTGACAATGTTATTGTCTTCCACACTCCCTAAAAAAAAATAAAATCTTGTTGACAATTCATTTTTACTAAGCACAACATAATTTCTAAAAACTCCAATGACCTCGAAAACTGTGTAGCTAAAAATGTAGATCATGGGAGCCCTGTTGCTCTTTGCTAAACTTAAATGAATCTGTGAGAAGTCGCCTATTCCCTCTCCTATTGAGAATGCCTTCCCTTAAAGATGCTGCATGTATTTAGTGATGACTTTTCCTTGTACTGATCAGACTGTCAAAACTGTGCCTGAAGCTGGGTTTTATATCCAAAAATGTGTTCTTTTCCATCAGTGAAAGGAATCTGGTTCTCTGACATGATTTCTCTCCATGGATCTCCTTAATACCTGAAAGCTGATGGCTTGTGACTGAAGGTTTGGGATATAATCTGGATTACAGTGCAGAGAAATTGGCGGGGAAAGTGCTATTTATGGAGCACTGGGATAAAGAGTGAGGCTTTCTTCCAAATACTGAGGAAAGCAAACCTTGTATGTTCCAGCTGCTGATAGTCATAGAGATCATGTTCATAATATAATAGATACAGACATGGAGTTGGATATCCGAAGAGTCCAGAATTTCAATTTGGCAGATTGCTCTGTATTAGTAGCTTTTTAATTTTGGTCATATTGTTGTCTGCTTGATGTATGTAAATTTGATAGCGTGCATCTTTCACACTCTCTGCTGGCCCAGGGCTGCTGCCAGTGTGGTCAGGGTGATATAGTGCAACGATGTTCTGGGATAGACGCTATTCTGGAGTTGGTGCTTTTTAGCCTGTCAGCAATTCTTGGGGTTCCTGGTCTTGGCGTCTTGCCTAGGCTCCGTCTTTTTGACTGCTGAAATATCAACTTTGTTCAGAGATGTGTTCATATACCAGCCGTTGTCTGGAGACTGTTTTGTCTGAATTGCATTGCATGAGCGCTGCTCAATTTTGAGAAAAGCTTAAGCTGTTTTATGGGTGTCCCTTCTCACAATGTGAAAGAGGCTTTTCTCTTCCCTTCAGTGGCAAGAACAAAAGATGTTTAATGGTTAGGGACTTTCACACCAGCTAATACACATCAAGAGAAGGAATGGAAAGCAGGAATCCTGTCCTTTACGTGAATAAGCTTTTTGCCATATTATAAGGTACGCTAGCTTGCAAATTGACTGCTTTCAGCAAAAATGTAACTGCTCTTCCTCTTCCTCCTCTTCTTCTACACGCTCCCTCTAGTGTTATCAGGTACGTATGGCATATACTGTCCGCTGCTCAGGTAAGGGTTGTTACACTAGAATAAGCGGTAAATGTCACCGGGGTTTTGTCTCTGGAAGAAATTCCAACGGTAGGATTTGCAAGTGTGCTGGGAATACGGTGCCAGCCATCTTTCCCTTGCCTTTGCTGCACACCTGCATGAAACTCACCCTACCCATACCCAGATAATCTGCAACTCAAATCTCTTTTGTGTATCTGGAACAAATTGTGCTGGCCGTTTGCCATGCAGTGAAATCACACAGTTTTTCATTACACTCTCAGAAGCCTTAATTAGTGAATAAGGCAGCTGTATGCTCTCAAAAATACATCTATCAGTACAAACTGCTGCCTGATGGTCCAAAATAAAACATGCCAAAATTTCTTTCATGCTTTCCGTTCTCTTAGAGCTCATGGGCAGGTAATTGGGGGGGAAGGGGAGCACCAAGGATTTTGTTACCTTTGTGATTTATGTTCATTTCCAATAAAGAAGAAAAGACAAAATGCATCTTTAAATTGTCTGGTTAGAATGATCTGTCTCTGTATGAAATTACACTCCTTTCTGTCTCCTCTAGTTATTCACCTGGTATCTTGTAACTCCTGTTTTCATGGGCCCTTCCTGTTTAGAGGAAAAGTTTTCTGATCTTCACCCATTAGTTCCATGTTTCTGTTTGTCAGTGGAGTGGAAAAAGAATGCTTGTCTCAAGATATCTCTAAAGAGAGCAAGGTTCTAGGGTGGTCCTTACCTGACTTAGGGAATTGACCAGAATGTACTGGTTTTCTAAAAAGGGACAAGAATTTAAAAAAAAAAAAAAAAAAAAAAGTGGTAGTATGTGTCTCTTCAAATGGCTCTTGGTCTTTTTTTTGTTGAACAAATTGGCCTGGGGACACACACACAGGTGATAATGTTTCTTTGCCTGGAACTTTTGCTGGAATCTTTCTTTCTCTTTTACTGAAACCTTAGAAATGAGCATGTGGAGTTTTTTTATTACTTTGGGGGGCAAAATAACTTCCCTGCCCCAGTCCCACAGTATTTCTAATAAAAAATTTCTACTAGCTTTGAATTTGAGCTGCTGAAACATCACTGGGCTTTTATCCTCACAAATTCCATGTGGGGTAATGAAATGCAATGCTTGTTTTACAAAGGAAAATAACACGTGCCTGTTATCTAGGAAGCTTGTGGTGAAGATGGGAATTGAACCCACATCTTCCACATCAGCAGGCAGCATGGTGTTGGTCTTCTCATGCAATGTTTGACTGGCACAGCTTCCAGGGGGGAGAGTGTTGGTTTAAGATGGCATCAAGGGGATGCAAATTTACATTTATTCCTCTCATGTCCCTTAGCAAGGAAACTACCTAATGATGTGAACTCACAGAAAGTGACAGAAAGCCCAAGGGAGAGGTCTAGATTCAGTAGAAGTACTTCGAAGTTTTATATAAAGAACTGGAAGAGTGTGGAGACATCAGTTGTATTGTATTTTGTCTTGTTTGTACTGTTTTCTACAGCAGAGGCTGAAACATCCTGCTTGAAACTCAGGGGGACAAAGTTTCTTCTGGAGACAGGGGATGATGTGTGGTGGAATGATGGAGTCTGACCTTGCTGCCTGTCTGCATCTACCATGTACTTGTTCACTATCTTATCCCCCTCTGCACCCTCAGAAGATCCATGTACCTCTGCTCCCTTGCTCATCCAGATCACTTCTGATCCATCTTCAACAAAGTTCTAGTACAAATCTTGGCCTCCTGTGACAGTCTCAATGTAAGATTCAAGGGTGAGGCAGAGATCCATCTGGTCACTGTCTGGATCATCTGGAGAAGACTCAAGGTTCAGCCTATGAGTCTTGCTAGCCTGAGCTGGTGGTATGCCTCTTAGCTAGTCTACACCTCAGATTTTCTGTTCCTTTTGGAGATTTGTAGTTGGAAAAATGTTCACTGAAAGAGTGCTAGTAACAAAAGGAAGTTCAACCTTTTTTCTTTCTTTCCACCTGTAATAAGTGTATATTTCTAGCAACTTCTGAGTTGCAGATCCCGGGAAATCTAGTGTTCTTTTGTAGTACCGTGCAGGTAGAAAGACATCAAGTATCTTCAGGTGAACAAAACATCCCAAAGACGACTAGACCTTGACTTCCCCCCCGTCCATTTCTCATATTTCTGCTTTCTTCCTGCTTTCTGCCCGGTACTGTGAGATTTTAGCTATGGTTATATGATATGAAGATAGAGCTTTGGTAGTCAACAGGGCTGATAGAGGGCACTGATAATTGTACAGTTCTTACCATTGGATTAAATAGTAAATTCAGCTCATCTGAACTTCTCAATGTGAAAGAAAAACAGCTGTCTGTTCTGGTTTTCTGTCCCTTGGCAGACTGGTAGCATCTCTCAGGTGTTATGTTCCTGCTCAGAGGTCTTCAGTGATGCTGGGAGGAGATATGCAAGTAGACTTCTCAGACTTTTATTTTGCCTGCAAATTTGATCCTTCTCATGCCTGGAAAAAAGGCAACATAAAATCAGGGTTATTCATGATGGCAATAATACTATTAATTGCTGCCTTAATAGCCTACAGGAAATGAGTGGGAGTATGTATCTCACTATTTATGGTGAGTAGAGGGACACCATGAAGAAGCCTTTGACAGCTCCAGTGGTTTCTGCGGTTTGTGTTGTCCATGGTGTTCATCTGGCCTCAAAATGCACTTTGGCTGCGGTAAAAGCTGAAGGAAATGTGTTATCTTCTGTGATGGAGGGGATGGGTGGGCGAGTTGGACAGAGGGCTGACCCTGAGGGAGGTAGATTGCATACACAGCTTTGCTATGGCTCTCTTGGTTGACCTTGGCCAAGTCACTTCACATTCCTCCAAACCTCTGTCTTCTCACTGGCAAGTGGAATAAAGATACCAACCTCCTTAAGCGCTTTGAGATTTACCCATGAAAAATCCTTTCCAAGGGCACAGTAGGATTAACGTGGTAGGTAGAGAGGTATGGTTTCCTGTACCCCTTTTCTGGATAAATAGGATGTCATTCTCTCAGGTTGTCAATCCAGTAGCTGCTGCTTGTCAGAAGCACTAAATTCAGATGCGAAATGTATAATTGTAGAAAAAGTTAAATGTACCAGGGTCAAAAGAAGGGGGTGGTGGGAAAACGAGAGAAGTTGTTTATGTGGAGAAGTGTTTGGTGAACTTCATAGACCGCTTCTTCCCTATTTCTGAGGGACGGAATTGCTTTGCATGAAGATTTCAACTGCTAGCTTCTAGCAAAAAGCATTAGCTGCAAGAGAAGCAAAAACATATATTATGGAGCAGCACTTTCTGTAATTTTTTTGGAGGCACTCATTTGTAAACACATCTAAAATTAGAGTTCAGCATCAGAACAATGAGTACTAGCTCTTCATATTCTCTGCTCTCAGGGATTTTGATGTTTTTTCCCCTCTCTGGATCATAATATAAGTGTGTGTGTGTATGTAATTTATTTATTTTTAAAAGGAACTTTCTATATTTCCATCTGTTCCAATTAAACTGAATGGAACAGCTTTTGTAAGTAAATGGAGGGAGGGGAGGAAGAGAAGGGAGTAAGGAGGAGAAAATGGCTTAAAACACAAACCTTGAATGGAAGAGGAGGAAACATTTGTTGCTTAGCACCAAGATGAAAAATATTATCTTCACTGTACTAAAATCAGGAAGCAAAATTCTTGTTCCACCCCCTCTGCTTTCCTTTCTCCCTTAAAGCACTTCCAGCCATTAGCAAGGAATTTGGGTTAAGAGACTTGAGTACACAGTGTCACTTAGGACCTGAACATAGCATTGCTTCTGTGGCAGACAGCATTTTCCTAAATGGAGAATGTCTTTGGAGTTAGAGCAGACCTGACATCACCTCTCCCTGTTTTGAGTGAGCTGATGCAGACCGAAGAGAGGGAAAATCTTGGTCATCTTGGACAAGTTGACCTCCAGAGGTCCCTTCCAACTTCAACTATTCTCTGATTCTGTGAAGATGGTCATCAATGTGCGCACTTCTTCAGTTCTGAGAGGGTTTAGTTTTCCTTCCTGCCTCAGTGACTTGCTGAATCCCCTCCGCTCTGTGGAAATTCCTGGCCAGAAACTCTAATGGTGAAGCATCTAAAAATCAGTCAGTCCACTTGGCTTGTTAAGTGATGATGAGAGCAGGCCAGCAGTACTCTGAAAGGAAGTCTGTTTTTTCTAGCTTTTTCTTCTGTGGTTTGTTTTTTTTTTTTCCTCTAAGTAGAATGCTTTTCAGTAGTTCTGATTAAAAACTTGTACTTGTTTGTCTCCAGGTTTTTTGGCTGCTTTGTAGCTCCACTTGTAGGTGAACTGAGGTTTCTAGAGCTGGTAGCAGCTTCTCCGCATTTGTCCCTTTTTACCCTTTGAGGGCCTCAGCAGAAAGCTGAGCAATAAGCCGGGGTGGATACTGCTGTCGTCCTGTTTCTCTCCTGGGGTCCTGCCTTGCAGTGTGGTACCCTGAAGATGCACCCATGCTAGAACCCCCGTTCAGCCAAGGGTGAAGCCTATCTGGGCTGTCCAAGCCCCCCCGTCACTCCAGGAGAGTGACTCAGGCCTCTTTAATGGCTGGAAGTTGTATGTAGGTGGGAACCTGTGTGCTTTTTAGGTCCATAACCCCCTCCTTCCCCCCCCCACCCCCCTTCCCATGTCAGTGTTTTGTTGCCATGGAGACAGTAATTACTCCAGGAGGTTTCTAGACTCTGCTGAAGCTCCCATCAGTCTCGCCTCCCACCTGGGGAGCTTCTGACATTGAGTTAAAGGTCAAGTCCTCATGTAAATGTTTTCCTTTCTGAAATGAAATATTTTACCTATTTTGGGTGACTGTGGCGGCAGCACAGAAAACAATTTGTCAAATCACTTACAAAGCCAGAGCTGGGACACTTAAATTCTATTCCCTTCAGGTACGTGGGAGTAGGGGTGGAAATGAACAGCCTTGTAAGTCATATTTTAGTCCAAGTTGAACGCTTGCTTTCCCCGCACCGAACATCACGCGTGTGCTTTGTCGTTCTCTTCCACCCCCCTCCCTCCAGCTTTTCAGAGCTTCTTGTTCTCATTAATTTGTTGTTTGCTCTCCTGCCTACACGTAAAAGCTGGGATGAAATCATTTTTATTGACGTTAGTCATAGGCTGACACAGTCCTAGAAAGGAACCCCTGGGTCACTGAGTCTGCCCCCCTGCTATTGCAGGCGACCACCTCATTTAATTCTTTTCATAAACTACCTGTTAAAAGCCAGAACAATCTCTTTTTAAGTGATTGCAAGGAAGGAGGGGGAGGGAAAAAACCCTCAACCCCTGATGTTTCTTACACAGAGTGCAAAGAAATGGAAATGTATTGTTAGAGCACTTAGAATAAGAAGCTGGAAGATATGGCTCTCTTAGTTTCCTTTCCTCAATTAACCCATGCAGTCACCTGCTTGGAGATGTTACATATGGATCAAACAAAGGACATCTGGTGCTGAAATACCAGTCCTTTCTCAAGAGCAGGCCAGCGTTATAATCTAAGATGGTGCGCTGAGACTCACGTGATCAAGTTCTGCTTCTGGCTTTGTCCTGGACTCTTCCTAAGTAACCCCAGTCAAATCATTTTCTTGTCAAGGTCTACTCTGTCAGTCCATCCATGCTGCAGATTACCTGCAGCTCTTCAGGGAGAGCAAGGCAGACGGAAGCGAGATTGTGATGACTCCTTCAGAAGGAAAAGCTTTGCTGAGCAGTCCTCCATCCAAGCTGCTGCCTGTGCTCTGCGCCGCTGGCACGAGTGACACTGAGGTCGACTGCACTCTCGTCAGAGGCAGACTGGAAAGCAGCAAGTGTAATTTATGAAGGCTTGGCATGCAGTTAAGTGTAAAGTGATGGAAAGTGTGGTGGATCACTGCACTGGTGCACTTGACTTGTGCATCAGGCGCATATCTATGCAAGTTCATGTCCAGTTCAAAGCCGGTCCTGAAAGCATAAAAAATGGCAGCACTCCCAGCTACAGCATTGTCAGTGTCAGATGATGCCATGGGGTTCTGCTCTTGATACCTTTCAGAGCTTCTCAGCAAAGCACACAACTGTAATTAGTTGACAAGCTGGCCGTGAGGAAACTCTGGGCTTTTATAATACCCTTGCCTTTCATTTGCACCTTTGATCCTGAAGTGCTTTACAAAACTGTGCATACGCACAGAGGAAACCTTTAGCCTTGGCACTGACATTCAGCCACTGCTGGGGTGATGTGCAGTAGGTGGGTAAAAAAAAAAAACAGCAGGGCTGCCCAGCAGCTGCGGTGGGTGCTGGAGAAAGCAGCAGCAATGCACTGAAGTGATGGAGGAGTTTTGGGTAGGCAACTCAGGTGAGTTTGAGTAGCATGCCTGAGTGAATGCCTTTCACTCGGAAAAATCTGAAAGGGCTTTCAAAGTATGTTAGTGCGTTGTTTCTTAACCAGTGTGTTGAGCTAGGAAGCTTACGATCAGGAAAGGTAATGCTGGAGGATCAAGTGTACTTTGCTAGTTTCTTTGAGACAGTGACTCAAAGAACAGAAGGCTTTTTTTAACAGCTAAAGCTCAGGATACAGTGTAAGCTCAGCCAGTGAAGTTAAGCTGCTGGAGAAAACAGTCTGCAAGCAGATCTAGGCTGGGCTGTATAGACAGTCAGCAACTTGAGCATTGGTTGAGTTTAAAATGTATAGGACCAGACCCCTAAAATGGTAGCTGTTTCGCTTTTTTGGTGTCTCTTTTCACCTAAGGCCCAAACTGTGTTTTATAGGATTGTGTAGTTGTGTGTTGTGGCTTGTTTTATTTTTTTTTCTTTTATTTGGTTGTAGCTCACCTCTAAACAGAGCCTCCTCATGGGGGAGTGTTTACCCTGGAACATAGCAGCTTCCAGAACAGTTGTGACTGGTTTAGACCCCTGTTCATATCTGCAGACCCACATCTTGCATCCATTTGTTCTGGGCACAAATAGACATGCTACAAAGCAATGTTAAAGAGTGTGCAAATGTCCATCTTGAAGTCAAGATGTGGCCTGGCCTACAGATGACCTGCTGTCAAGAAGAGCTTATGTTGCCAGGGGTCAGGGTTTGCTGGTCCAGTCAAGCAGACTTCATGCTTAGCAGTCAGGGACAAACTATCTGACCTCAGGCTTCTGACTTTTTCTCCCTGGTTTTTGAAGTTCTTTGAGCTGTCAAGGTAGGACATGAAGGCGGTAGCTATGGATTCACCTCCCCACAACCTCAGCCCCTTGTGTGATTTTCAGTGAGCTTTCCAGTTAGCACAATACCTTGGTTTCCCCATTTAGCAAGCTAAGATAACCTCTTGTCTTGCCAGCATGCTCCGAGAAAAGAAAAAGGACCGTAGGTATGAACAAAAGTTTCCATTGACTTGTATTGCTAATGGAGAGCATCCTTTAGCTTAGTTGAGAAGGCCTGCATTTTGGAATTTAATCCCTGAAGGCTGAGCCATAGGATTAGTTAAAGGCTTGAGCAGTGCTGCTGCAGAGTAATGCCACTTATTGGTACGTGGATCTAACGCTTTGGGGAGGTGGGCGCTGAGGTAGATTGCAACTTGCCTGGATTCGGAGGATGTAATCAGCAGCATTGCTGGCTTGGAGATTTTTGGGTTCCCAGAGCTGCACTCTGAAACCTTGGTCTCTCCCTAAACACAGTGTAAAGTCATTGGACTGGACACAATATTAAACTCTCCTGCTTCACAAACCGTGATCTTCTCCGTGGTGTGGAGCCACAGTGCACCACAGCAGCAGGCTGGTGTGTAGTAAATTCATTGTGTATTGTGCAAGGGACCATTAGTTAGCTTATTATTAATACATGTGTGGGCTTTAATATACCGGTACTGTATCTGTCAGCATCTCTACCAGGTTTGCTTTTGTCCTTTGTGTTTTCCCCAAACAAGCTTATACAATTAGTTTCTTCTTGTTTCCTAAATTATTTTTGCTGCTCCTAATTATTTCACACTCCATATAAAAGAATTATTGGGGTGGGTAATGGGAGGCGAGGGATCACCTTGCCATTGCACTGCAGGCAGTGTGACGTTAAGGCAATTTGGATTTGGTTGTGTACTTGTTTATATTTGGTTGGCTGCTTAAGAAATAGGGGATATTTGGGATCTGATTTTGGAGGTCAGGGTGTGGGCTTTTCAGCAGAGAACTAGAGTTCTATCAGGTTCCTATTGGTCTTTATGCCCAAGGAGGACATTTGTTGAAATAGGCTTAGACTAAATCACTGGCAATTCATTCAGAGATTAATGTTCTTGTCTGAGAATGTGGAGTTATTGGATATTTCCCTAATTTCTCTTCCTGTATAGACCATCCTGCTCTCTCCCCATCTATAGATATGTGTAAGTAGCATCTCCAAACATCCACGGCTATTTTCATCATGGACAGAAGAAAAGACAGGCTTCTGTTGAGGACCGTCTTCTCAGCCTCATGTAGATATTTAGTGGAGAAGAAATGTGTGAGGAGGTTGTGGGTAGGATGAAGTTTACAGCTGGGCATTTAAAACACATCTACATTGCTGGTTGCTGAGAAGACAGTCAGCCCCTCAAGTACTGGTTGGTAGAGCTTGTACGGGCCAAATATTGCTTAGATGCTGATGCACCCATGGTTGGTTAGGATTCCGTGTGCACACCAGCAATGGAGAGTGTCTGGTGAGCTTGTGTATAGAGTGCACTGCTGAATTTGAGACAGTGCCTCTGGCCCATCTAGGGTAGCAATCCCTGCCCCTCACCAAGCATACCTGTGCTTGAAAATTTATACCAGAACTGGAGTAGCAGCTGCACTGTCCAAAGCTCTAGGGTAAACAAGGCCTCTAGTATATTCATTGCCAAGTCATGCTTGGATTGCGGTGGTTAAATGCTCAAACACCATCTGCTTATATACTCTTGCTGCCTTCCACAGAGCAGCACCCTTGCTAACGTTTGCTTTCTGGTAGAGATAAAGCTATGAAGTGCGGCATGTTTGCCTGTTCTTCCCAGGTTGAGCTAGATCAAATACATCCATTTCTTTTCCAACAGCCATTGGTGTCACATGGATCCTTCCTTAAAATTTGAGGGGTTCTTCCCTCAATGGACCCTTCCCTTCCAGTGATCACATCCTGTCTTCCTCCTGCCTAACCTCATGCAAGACGTTTGAAAAAAATCTAGTTACTGGGAGGTAGGTTCTGAATTAGGGTTCGTTGAAGAACTGGGGATGAAACTAAACAGGGGAAAATGGTGTTGAACATTATAGAGGTCGGGGAGAACATACTGAATAAATCTGATAAATGTATTACTCTTAGGAAAAAAGCACGGCAAGATTTTTTTGTGGTAGGTAGGGAGGTCTTGAAAAAGGGGGATGTAGTTCACGTGACTATTCATACCACATTTGAGGGCTGTGGGGAACAGTTCCCCACTAGCAGGGGGGTGGTTTGTGCTGGGTGGCAGGGCCCTTCCTCAGCAAATGTCAATAAAACTCTCATGTCCCCGATGTGAATGAGCCCTTGCTGCGGGGGAAGGGAACACCACAGGAAAAACAAGGGCATAAGCAGCCAAAATCTCTCTAAATAGAATATTTGTCAGTTTTCCATGAGGCACTGGTGGGTTTTTAAGCTCTTCCAAGCTTTGAACAAATTAAGACTGAGTGTAAAGTGTAGATATATTTATATTTGTTCCATCTCTTTTGGGTAAGTTGAGGGGCTGGAGGAAGACTCATCAATTCAATACATGTTCCATTAGAAACTTCTTGGTATTAGACCAGGTTAATGAAAGGAATAAATAGGGCTTTGACATGTTGTTTGGTTTTACAGGACTGTATTGTTTTATGATGTTTTATGAGAAGCACTTATACTACTCTTCAGGCGAGGGATTATTGCGCCTTTTATAAAAACTAAAAGAAAACCCACTTCTCTTTCTTTTTCTTTCTGTTGCTAAGTAGATGCTATGTTTGTTTGCAGTCGTCATTTCCCAGTAGAAATGCTATGTTCTGGAGCACTGCCTAGAAAGAAATGGCTTCAGATAACAGATTACAGAAGCAAAAGTGGTGGTGGGGTGGGAGGTACCCAAATCATGAAGACCCAACAAAATCTTGAAGTCAGTAAGTTGTCTTGGAGAGATGATGAATGACCAGAGTCCCAGAGGAATACACACCCCCCCCCCCCAAAGTCCCCTCAGGCCCATTCTGATATATTGCTCTGATAATATTTTCTGCTTCTTTAGAACTCTAGTATCTCAACAAACAATTGAAAACATTATTCTAGCACCAAACCTCTGGCCCTGCAGAGCACATCTGTAGTGATATCAGTGTTCAATTTGAATAGGTTAAGCTTAAGCACTGAAAGGTTAGAATGCCCACTTTCAGAGCTGGTCCTTTAGTCTTTTAGTATCCTGGTTAAAATGGGACAATTGACCTTCTGATTTATTTTAAGGGTTTGGAGATCATCATCTCGAATCAACAGAGTACTCATTAAGCTGTTTTGCCTCTGACATCGTACTGTTCTGTTAGGGTTTTAGTCTTTTCTGTTAGGATTTTAAATGAAAACACAGTGAAAGTGTAAAACTGCATCCTAAGCTCCATCTTCTCTTGCTACTTTACTCTCCAGCTCAGCTGCTGCATCCCAGTTTCCATACACAGTATTTTAGATAGTGTCATTTTCACTTGTAATATCCTCTCCCTTCCCCCATAATGACAATCCCCAAGCATTTGGTTTAACTTGCTAATCCTTCCAGCACTATGGAGATGCACAGGAATTACTACTCCCTTGCAGATGGGAGGCAGAGCTAAAGAAAGCAGCGTGCTGAACACCACACAGGGTTTAGGGCATGCACAGAATTGAACAGGGTCCTCTCATAACTTCAGCTTTATCTGAGGCTCTAGGTTGTACTTGCAGACTGTCACTGGTTTTGTGATATGGACAAATGTCTGTTAGGCCTGTGTGACCCACTTATGCTTGTAACCTAATGAAGCTTTGAGTACAGACCTCTCCTCAGAGGCAAAAGGCCAATGCACTCGCCCATGGAGTCTCTTCTCACTCTCCCATTCACCTTTAATATTTTGTTGTTAATGGATCATGCTAAAAAGAATTAGCCATTTCAATTTACATTCTGCTGCTTTCTGCATTTAACATTCTCACTGTAAGTGATGAATTATTGACTATTTAAATGTGACTACAAACAGCCTGAAAGAGAAGGTCTGCTTTACCATTTGCAATGCTGAACTCATGTCGAGGTTTTCTTTTCTCTTTTTAGTTACCCATCGGTGGGTTGCCTTCCCAGCTTTCACCTCCTATCCCAGTACCCTGAGCTGGTGTACTGTCTGGTGTTTAACAGCCCAAGAAGAGGCCCCAGGGTTAAATATTGTTAAGCATGTGAAATTTAACCTATATTATTGATATTGGGTTCAGACCAAAGTGTCTGCAGAGTGGCTTAAAAGGAAGAGTTCATTATAGAATAAAGCACTTTGGCAGAAGACCAGATCCACATGCCCTTAAAATTGCTCTTGATTCCCCCTTCATATTTAAATGTACATAATTACAGAATTTGCCACTGTTCAGAACCCAAGATCTGTCCTTTGGAAATAAGTCAGAAGAGATCTAGGTGCAAGACGGGATACCATTATTTAGGTCTTGACACGCTGTCTCTTGAGCAGCTATAGCAATGCAGCGGGGCTCAGAGATAGCCGTTTCTCTGGGGCTGGAGTAGTCTGGTAGTGACACAGAAGATACCCATGAAAGCAATGGTGAGCGCACAGGCTTCAGGCAACAGCTTTTATAGACCATTCAAGCCACTTGAAATTAAATTTTTGCCTTCCCCAGATCTGGTCCCATAATTGTCCTCTAGGCTCTGCACCATGGGAGACTGCCCATATCTGGAGAGCAGCCACTGAGAGGAAGCCCCAGCTCAGGTGGGCAAAAACTGAAACATTTTTACAAAATAAGCTGCAGAAGCCCCAAGGTAACAGTAAGAGACAGGCGTGTGTTGGTGGCGTAGGCAAGCATTTACCCTCCAGTGTATTCAGCCATTTAAAAATAAAACAACTTTCCCAGAGCAAATCCCGGTGTTGCATTATGGCACTTGTACATCTGCTGCTTTTGGAATATCTGTGTAAGGGGTGCGGGGAGCGTGGAAAGAAGGCACACATCAGTATGTCAAATGAACCTTTTTCAGTTCTTCATGGCCTTGGAAAAGGAGCAGTGCATAAACGCATGCTTTAGTTTTTAGACTGGTTTTTTAAGACCCCTTCTGAGTGAATTGGGCAGGCTGGGGATGTGAGAATAATGGGAGGGAAAGAGGAAAAAGAGCATCGTATTGGTCAGAAGAGCATGAAATGGTTACGTACTTGGTGAACTCTTTAAGCACTCACCCTTGTCTGTTCTCATCCTCACACATGTACTTGAGAAACAAAAACTCCTGGTTAGAGAAGGTGTCTGGGGGACTGGTGTGCACACAACCATCCCCATCAGATGGTTGAGTATGACCTAGCAGTTAGCACTGAGCATGGGACTTTCGGCTCCTCTTTCTATCTGTGATATTTATGCTCTGATGCTTTCTTTAGCTTCGGAGAGTTTTTCAAAATTTTTGACTAAAAGGCGCTACGTAAGTGCTAAGCATTAGTGGTTTTGTACAATATTGCATATCTGTGTTTCTGCACGCATTCATATGCCTGGAGTGTCATGCATATAAATTCACAGGCATACAACATTACACAGTACTGTTAATAATAATCACGCAGATTCGTGCAGGGTCTTTTGTCTAAGGAAATCAGAACACTTAAAGCTTCTCTCACACACATAGAAACCTGACATAGGAAGTTGCAAAAGTGTTGATGGAGTTTGAAATAACTGGATTCTGTCTCTGGCAAAGTTTCTTTTAAATTAAAGAAATAATCTCCCATGAAAGCTAATAATGTTTCTTGAAACCCAATGTAATCAGATGTTCTGAATACAAGAAAACATGGGGAAGGATTTGAGAAACTGTGCTTTTGTGTTTGGATTTTCTTAATGTTTTAATTTACCACTTGATGTAGTAGTGCACAATCTGAAATCAGTGTGTCCATTGTACTAGCTACTAAAAAAATGTAATTCTAAAATAATTGTGTAAAGGGAAGAGACAAGGAAAGACTGGTCAGAGACATTGCTCAAAATGTAAAGTGATGTGGGAGCTTATTGTAATAGGTTAATGGCAGAAACTGCTCTTGTTGCTGCAGGTTTGTTTTTAGTCCCAACTGTAACAAACAGTAGTTAAAAATGAAGGTGAGAATTATCTACATGGATAGACTTTTTTTCTGGAAGAGGAAGTGGATCTGCTGGAGGAGGGAGATCATTATTTTCAAGAAACATGCTGGCAGAAATGACTCAGTTCTGCAAATTTCCTTTTATTGCTTGCTTTTGAAAAATCTAAGTTCTTTTGGTAACGGGGAACTTATTTTAAGAATTTTTACAGTTGTGAGAAAGGAAAAATGACAGACCTTCAAATCGTTTTGGGCCTTTCAGACTATGAAGCGTGATTTTTTAGCATATGGCTACAGGAAGAGGGTCTGGATGTGCTCTGGAAAATAATTTTCCACAAGCGATTGCCAACTCTGCAGAAGGACTTCCTGAACGGAGACTGAAAAGATGCTTCTGATTCCACTCAGGGTGTTCTCTTTAATGGAAATGTCTAACTTGCTGCAGTAAACCTTGAAGTCCCCATGAAAAATTCATGGACGAGAGAAAGAAAGCCTAAGAACTTGCGTAGTGCTGCAGGAAGAGACTGGCACTGAGGCTAGGTGACATAAGTCCTGTGGTTCTGCCAGGTGGTGCCCTGGAAATAGCGAGGAGTCCAATTCCCATCATGCTCTTGAGCACTGCTGAGTTGGGAGCGAAGTATTGCAGATGAGCCTAACCAGGCCTTGCAATTTAACTGCCTTCCCTTTCTTTCAGCGTTGCTCTCTGTCTCAAAGTACAACAAGGAATAGAGCTCTGACAGTTGATGTGAATAGTTTCTTCTCCTTTTGGAAGATGGACAAAAGTAGTTCCTAGCTTCTAACCACAGACACTTCTTGTGCCTTGGAAAGAAAATTGTCTTCCCTTTCTTCTAGACAAAATCTCAGTTCTGGATGGGCATTCAGTTGAATTTACTCCTGATGGAGGTGAAGGGGAGAGACATCTTTGTACTGGAGAAAAAGACAGGCAGTAGTTGAATTTTAGCTGTTCTTTTCCTTATGTAGAGTGACTATAGCTTGCTCTTTTTCTTAGAGATGGAGTTGTGAAAGCAAAGTAATGATGCTGCAAGGGCCACTGGGTAATGGTATGCAAACGGCAATAAGGCAATAAAATTGCTGGAGTAGCAATTTGAGCAGTATGACCCTTACGTTAAGGAATTTGCCTTTAAAACTTAACCTAAAGAAAATAAATCTAGTTGTCAGAGGAGGAGTGGAGTGAGATTTGAAAATAAGTTTAAAATAAGTAAAATATTTGCCTTCCATCTTCATTTATGGGCAGTTGTGGGGGCTGTGTAAGGCTTGCTTAGGAACAACACGGTTGGTATGGACACTGGTATCCAGAAGCAGGAGGAGACAAGTTTTGTTTGTGGTGTTCTGGCACATGAGAAGTTAAGAATATCCCTGAGGTCCAGTGATTGACATCATCAAATGCACTTGCTGTTCCTAAGCTCTTGTCTGTCTCAGGCCTGTTTGACAGCATAGCCAAAGGTCAGAGAGAAATTAATCTGCTGTAAATGAAACTAAATGGATTGCACGGTGCTGTTTATGACAAGAGTAAGTGGTGGAAGACTTCAGCATGTAAAGGGCTGCAATTTAGACCTTGCCAGTGGACTGGGTCATTCATGTTTCCCATGTAAAATGAGATGAGCCTAATCCTTCCAACAAAATAAGGATAACAAGCAAGAAGGGTGTTTTTAGCAATTTAACCCTGGGGCAGCTACTGTCTAAATAACTAACTACTAATGTGCCTCTCCTGCCCCCTACCAAAAAGAAGAAGAAGAAGAATGCTCATATGAAAAAAAAAAATTAAAAATTAATTGTTGTCATTCTAGATACCTCAGTTCTAACTGAACCCCTGGTAATCTGTTCTTTGGTCTCCAAAAAGATTGATGCTTGAGTGGCAATAATAGTTGAGGGATACTGTGGATCAGTGCTGGGTAACAGAAAACCCAGGTGCTCTTTCCCTGATGGATGACTTTGGGTGAGGCATCCTGTTTCTCTCATTACAGGACCTGATGCAGGGATTCCTCAAGTTTTTGGCCATGGTCTGAGGTCACACCCTGTATGACTCAAGCCTTCTCATGTCCTAAGTGCTTCTTATTCAATGTCTCCCTCTTCAGTATTTTATTTAGTCCTCTGAAAAGCAACTGAGACACACATAGATATAGGAACAAGCTTTGTGTTTGACCTATCTGAATGTGGTCCCATGTATACATATGCCTCTTAACGTGAAGAAAGTACTGATTCTGGTTGGGAATTCTAGGTATTAGAAGGCATAAATAAGCTCTTCTTGCAATGAAGTGAAATAAATGGGTGTACTTGTAGGGGAGCTAGCTTTCTATTGAGAAACGTATAATGATCTCAGCTTCTGTGGCAGCTGAGCCAAAATGTGTGTGTATATAAATGAATGTATATCTCAGTGCTTAGATACTTGTGTGATGGATGCTCCGGGAGAAGGTAAACTGGCCAGAAAGGTATGAATAAATGTCTTGCTGGTGCCTATCAATAGGCAGCGACTGCTGCTGACATGCTGTGTCTCAGTGGGCAAACTGTAAGGGCTTTAAGTAAAAACAATTATTGAATGTATGATGTCTAAGTCTATTAGTTGTATACTATTATTGACTGACGTTAGATTAAAAAGCATGTCCTCATTACTCTCTCCTGTCATTAATTTACCAGAAAAGGTCAGTCAAGAAGTATATTATTACTAAATTGTAGACTCACACATTTGTAGCTGCAGCAGGAATAAAGCCACGGAGGACTAGAGCCAAACTTTGGGCAGGCCCAGAGCCTAGATTTGTTCTCACTCCCTACACTTTGTAACATGGCCAACTGCTCCCTATCCAGATCCACTGTCACTTTGTCTATATTCTGTGCTGGAAGCAAGAGGATTTGTCTTACTGTAGCTTTTCCTCAAATGCCTCAGGGTACCTTTACACTGTGCAAGGAAGCTGGATCTAAGCCTGCACTCGAGTCCCAACCTGCTGGCCATCAATACAAGGCATATGCAAGCCCATGGTGTGCTTGATCTAAGGGAGAGAGGGAAAAGAGAGCGAATAAAGGCTTTGTGCTCAAAGTCCACATTTACCTGTGTCATGGAGGGACTGGTCTGCTGTGTCTGGCCTGTCTGTCTCTGTTATTTAATGTTTCCTGCAGCCATGCTGGTTGATCAACACCAAACAGTGGAGAAGATGCTGCCAAATCCTTCCTGAAAGAGCCTGACATCTGCTGTTGCAAAGCAGATAGGATCTGTAATCAACTTGTCCTAAAGCAAATCTCTGTCAGTGGACATCAGGAGTCAGCCCCAAGCAAGAACATAGAAGGGCAGAGAGTGGGCAGGGAAGGAATTGGCCATCAACCTCTTTGCTGACCCAGACATCATAAAGGCAAAACCATAGTTTTAGTGACAGAAGATCCTTGTATCTTCACTGATTTCAGCGGGAGTTAGTCTGAAATGCCTAAATGTAAGTGCATGAACTCCTTTCATGGAAACAGTATTGAACTACATAGAATGCCGCTGTGCAGTGACTTAAGTATTTTGGAAGTCTTTATTTGATGTTTCGTGTCATTGGCATAAAATTGTAAGATCGGCGATGGGTTGGTCTCCACTTATTCCTTTTCCAGAGCTTTCTTGGAATGACCCCTCAGCTGCTCTAAACTTAACACTAAGATTTCAGCACAGATCAAGCTCAGAGGTGAAAATGGGAATTATTCTTTGACCCACCATTGTAGACTTACAGATGCAGCAATAGGTTACTGACACACACAGAAAAACGACGCGCACTATAATGAAGCTTTGTTTAGAATTTTCTTGGTCCCTCTGCCTCCTGCCTTGGAAAAAAAGGCTCATCACAGTCTTTTGAATCAGAACAAAGCTCCTTATGAACTTCAAATTTGGGACTTTTCTTTCAGGAATAATGTCATTGTTTTGGCCTTGCACCTTCTTCCACCCTTTTTTCCCCATTCCCAAATAACCTCTCTGAAATTGTCTAGGTTAGCATATGTTTTTATTCTTTGACCCTTGCATGCCTAAGGGAATTGAGTCACAAATGGCTTATGTTCACAAAATTGGTGGAATAAAGCCCAAGCTTTAAAGATGCAACTTGGCAGCTTTTAAAAGGGCATAAGTAAAGGAATAAAACATTGGGTGAAGTTTCCAGAGTGATTTGAGAAAGTGATTCCTAAGTGAGTTAGGAGAATTTAAAGAAGGTTCTGACATTCATTGTTCGTCTCTTTAAGATACATAATGATGAGCCATTACATACACATTTAAGCATCTTTGTAAGTGTGCTTCAGAATATATGTTATTCTGTTCCTGCAAGAATGGGGGGTGGGTGTGTGTGATTCCAGAACAGGCTCATCTTCAAAGTAAATCTCAGGAGTATTGTGTAGCAGAAGTAAGAGGGAGCTAGGAAAACACTTTGACGTTGCAGTGGGAGGGAAGGAAGGAGCTGTTTACCTTTCATGAAGAAGTTTAAATGTTCAAGAACCATTTAGGTATTTGGAAGTATCAGCCCTGTTGCACAGGTCAAAATCAAAGAGACTCGGTTGATCTGCTGAATGAGGGCTGGTCATGCATTGTGAATGTGAGCTGGAGGACTGGGTTTACAGAGGAACCCATTTCTCTTTCTTAATATGTAAAACTAAAGCAGGGGAGACAAGGTGGGAAGACATTAGTGTCTGCCACTAGATCATTCCGGCTACTTTACATCCTTCCTACTGTCTGTGTTTCTCTCCAACACATCCGTATTTCTTTTGGTCTCAAAACTCCTCTTCCTAACAACTTTGAAAAGTTAAGTTTTTGAAGCTACTCTTAAGGATTTTTATCTCTTTTAAATATCCTATCTCTAGTCTGCTGTGTTTCAGAAGTGTCGCACCAAATCCTGAAGCAAAGTCTGAGAACACCAAGCTCTGCATAATGCAGGTGCCCAGGAGAGCAGTAGGCAGGCTGGTTGCTATAACAGCTTGTAGCTGTAGAACATCTTCCATTCCAGAAAAGATCCCAAATCTCTTTATGGACTAAGTTGAGAGAAGGTAAAATGCACTATGGACAAGTTGGGAAAAGCTGAAAGAGGTAAAATACTGGTTTTAACTTGGTATCTAGGATAAACAGCCCTGACCCACTAAGTATTCTGTATGCATAGATGGGAAAAGTAGTCAGAGTTTTTCTGCTTTTTTTTAAACATTCTTTCAACATCTGTGAAATGGGGATAGCAATTTTTACCTTTTCTGTAGCATTGGTTCAGAAGAGGAATCAAAATTGCAAAAGAGGCTTGCAACATGGCTAGAAAACCCTATGGTTTGGGAAGTTTAATACACTACTCATCAGCTATTGTGTTTCTGTATAGAGGACAGTTATGTCAGGTGAAGGCTGAGATGAGAACCGACACCCTGGACCGTGAGTGTGCAGCCTGGTTTCCTTCTGGTAATGATAGAAACGGCGCGGTCTGTCCCTATGGCTTTAATAGCCACGATTGCAGTGATCTAATTCAGGAAACATTTAAGTGTTGGAGTGGTCAGGCAAAAAAAAAAAACCCTGTGAATTGTTTGGTGAATCTAAGACACCGGTAAGATCTCTCAAGAGTCCAGAGGTACTTGCTCTATATTCTTATCAGAAAATAATTTCCCTTGCAGTGTAAGACTGCTTTGCATATCAAGACTGATCTTTCCTGGGAACCTTATCGGTTATCTTAAGGAAAAATAATGGCTAATATCAAGACTACTGTTGGGGTAATCCCGGGACAGCCTTAACTTTGCAGAAGTACAGCATAAGGTTTTTTATTGAAAAAGGAGGAATGGTTATATTTGAAATCTCCTCCACCTGCCACCTTAATGCTCAATAGGATTCAGACTGAGGCAATGTATATTGCACTATGATTCCAAAATACAGATAATTTTTTTAAAGGCTTCTAGGAATGGATTGGACAAAAAATGTTAAATGGTTTACATATGCGTTTTGGTAGCTGGTTGGATGAGCTGACCTCCCAACTCCATTTCATAGTAATTGGTGTGAATTGACAGTTCTGTGATTCACCTACTACTGCTATGCAGCCAAGAGTGCTGCTCTCAATTTGTAGAGTTGAGCAGAAAATATGGTTTGCATGACTAATATGCTTATCTAGATATGCTCTCTCTTGCTACACAAATTACAAATATACGGACTGATTTTTATTAAATATCAAAATAGTTTTCTGCTTATATGATTATTTCTCAAAATAATGGAGTACTTTGCCTGAGTTTCCAATAGAAATAATCTTTCCTTTCTTCCCCCACCCTAATTTCAATGACAAGTTTCCAAGTTTCTCATTTCATACCTTCTATAGCACTTTCTAGGAGCGTCCGTGTGTGTCTCCCCCCGCCCCCCCCCCAGCCCATTTTTCTTGCATTTTCACCCTAGTAGTAAATGTTCCTTTTCAATGTAAATTGAAACCTATGCTTTTTGGAAAACAGAAACCCGTCCTGGTTTAGAATAGGGTAGTCTCTGCGACGCCTGGTAAATCACTGTACTGCAGCTGAGAATTTAGGTTGACAGGATGCGGCCTGGAACACAGGAGTGGGGGGAAATCCTGGCTCATCAGGATCTGTTCCCTACTATTGCAGGCAACCGCATCGTATAATCCCTTTCATAAGTTTATCGAGCCTCATCTTTAAAGTAATTAGGTCATTTTCTCTCACTATCCTTCTTGGAAAGCTGTTCCAGAGCATCACTCCTCTGATGGTTAGAAAGCTTTTTCTAATTCCCAAATCAAATTTATTCATGGTCAATTTATACTTATTTGTCCTCGTGCAACATTGTCCTTTATTTTAAATGCTGCTTCTTTTCTCCTTGATATTTACTGTGGAGATGTAGCTAGCAATCCTGTCTATGCTGAGCTTTTTTCCATTTTGCTAGACAGGCAGAGAAAGCTCTTAGTTCTTGCATAAAACACGAACTTGGTAATACCTTTCTGGCTCCAAGTTTTGTGTTTCACCTCTTGGAACACAGGTGTGGGGAATGGTACCCCCTCTTCGTGCTGAGGCGTCACAACAGCCTTGCTAATGGCAGTGGTACTCTTTTCCCTGATCTTGAATATTCATCTTGGCACAGGCTTTGTTTTTAACTGCTGGAGGCAGCATTAGAGCAACGCACTGACATGAAGCCACTGTCTTTTCCTTTTTGCACTTGAAGGAACGAATGTTATGAGATCTTAAATGACCAGTTTGGAATAGTGACACCCCTGGACATGCATTTCGAAGTGTCATAACGCGTCCTGTCACGTATTGCTCGCTGGATGACCACTTACTTGCTACCTTTGCAGGCAGTCTCTGACCTTGCAGAGACCTACATGGATCTTGAATGCTGACCAAAACCAGAAGAAAGAGTAGCTGTGAGTTGCTCTGGCTTGTCCTCTCATTCACAAAGTAATACACAGTGCAAAACCATGTGTGAGTGGAAAGACCCATGTCCTGTAGTCCTTCCTGGTGTGGGATATGAGCTGTGAGTAAAGGCTTTACAAGTGGAGTTCTTCTGGGGACACAGAGTTTCATGAGTTCTGCAGGAATCATAGCCAAAGGGGCGGTGGTATGGCTGCAGGGCATTCGCTCAGGAACTGTGAAAGTCTTAGACATGGTAATGCAGAGCAGATGAGAGACTTTGTGGATACCTGGCTGTATTCCATGGAGGGCAAAGACAAGAGGCAGAGTAACACGGTCATTATCTATAAAGATCAGCCCCTAGTCCAGTGTGTCAGTGGGTTGTCACTGAAGAATGCTTTTCAGCTGGACAGACCTAAGCATGAATTGTCAAATGTCATGTTATCACACTGCTGTGTTACATCACAATATATGGATATCAAAGCAATATATTGATATTGCATGAGCTATAAATGCTAAATTTTGTCTCTTTAGCTGTTAAATTTAGTAAGACACTTAAAACTGAAGCAAGCATGTACAAAACATGTCCTTGTCATCTTTGGGTATGAAATTCTTACAGGATGCATTCTTGGTAATGCCTCTCTGAAATCTCTTTGTAGGCAGAGGAGAGGAAAAAAACAAAGTACTGCATGAGTGATATGAAGAAGTGTTGTATGCATGTCGGGGGTTGGGAGGAAAAGGTGGGCCTTTCAGAGACATCCAGTATTGGGGGTCTTTAATAGTAGCCTGGGACAAGACATTTCTGCTTTTCACTCTTTTGCCCCTTTTCCAAGGTAAGGAATCCTGCCTTCTTAGCTATCACGTAACATTCTACGTATCCTGATAAACCCAATCTGTTGCAATTAAATCATGTGGTGATCGTATCACATGTTTCAATTCAGGCGGTGAAATACTTAAGTTATACTGGAGAAAGTGGCTGCATGCATTTATTTTGATGGGGATGCTGATCTGCTAGGATCTGTACAAGCACAGAACAAAGACAGTCCAGTGACAGCAGCTAGAGTACAGACAATGGAAAAATATTGTGTAATCATATAACTGACAACTCTTATAAAGCATATATATATTAAGGTAGTTTTGCTATAGGGACAATTTAAGTTCTAACGTTTCCTGACTTCTGATTTGCATTTAAAGAAAAATAACTCAAAATCTTGTATTTTCACTCAAAAATGTAAGGACAATGCAGGGATTTTATAGCATTGGGGGTGGGGGTGGGAGGGTGATGTTATATATAATCTTTTTTTTTTTTTTCTGGGGACTGGGGGAATATTATTTAATATTCCTGTGGGTATTCTATTATTATCATGCAGAAGGTATCATCATGAGAAATCTGGTTTATCAGCAGAGGTAGAACTAAAGAAGAAATCCTGTGATAAATTAGTTCCATATTGAGCAATGTTGATTTACTGGAACCAAAATATTTAACAAAAGCTTCAACTCAAGGCTTCTGCCAGCTGATCTACTCGGGTCTTGAAAGGTTCCCTGGCTGTCTGTAAATGGGTTGGTAAGATGCTGGGAGCCCTGTGGGTCACACTTCTAAAGCTGTAACCTCTTGATTCGCCTTTTGGACTGCTCAGTGAGATCAGATTATAGATGGTCCTGGAAACAGGCTCTTGTGGTGCATGTTTTTAAGACTGCAGCTTGCTAGGCAGGAGTCTACTACTTTTCGTGGAAAACTTTTTCACTGTAAGTGATAAAAAAACCCACAAAACAAACAAACCAACCCCCTTAAATCTGTTTACAGGCAAAACAACAACTGAAATGTTAAAATGTAATAAATGGCTGTGGAAAATGAGAGATTCGGTTTCATCAGGTGATTACTGTATACACAGAGATCGCATTTGGCCCAGAAGTCCCTGAGCCACAAGGCTGGAGACTGAGAATACCCAGAGGAGGTATTATGCACATCCTCTCCTTATACTCTTCTCGAGGCATCTGCTTCTGACCACCATTGGAGACAGGATATTGTATGAAATGGACTTTGTCTGACCTAGTACCATCATCCTTATATAATTTTCTAATCCACTCCTTTTGAAGACAACACTATTTGTTTGGGTTTTTGTAAACTCATTAAACTCTACTCTCCTACTTTGTGACATCAGCAGGGATTCTCCAGTGAGTTTCAGCCTCCCAGAGATGCTCAGCAGCTGGCTCACTATTTTTAGGTTTCCTGATGGACAAAATAATAAAGTGAAACAACACCATTAATGTGTGTTTGCTTCCAGGCATCCACTAGCCAGTGATTCATAGACTGGTAACAGGGAAAGTTTTGGCAAGCCACTGTATTCAGGAGGTATCCTAGAAAGTTTCTTTCATGTACCTTTTCATGTCTTGGGCAAAATGGCTTCCACTAGTCCCTTTTGAGGAGATTGCTCTACAGTCTGAATACTTTCCCATTGAGAGCTGTTTGCTGGTACTGTGTTGGTACAGACATGCCTTTTTGTTCATTCTTGGTTTAGAGCTTCTCTCATCTATATTAAATCAGTGGAAAAATAAATATCAAGCAAGATGTCATATTAAAACTTAAAAAAAAAAAAACAACAACAAACCAACAAAAACCCACCTAGTAGAATTATAACTGCTTTTTTTATAATTGACTCCCTCCCCCCCGCCGAAATTGATCTTTATAAAATAAAAAAATACACCACTCAGAAAAACTTAGTGGGTGGCTGGGTGCTCAGCTCTGTCCAACCCCTTAATGATTGTAGGCAATTGCCCAGCTGACCATGAAGGGATTGCATTTTAATACAACTTTCCATCCCAGTCAGTTGACGTTCTCATTTGTTTTCACAAAGAATGGTTATTGAAACTGGTTTCTTAAAAGAATGGGCTTTCTTTTGGGTTAGACAATGTGTTAAACTGTTGGACAGAATCGTAAAAGTTAGAAATAGGGAGAAGGAAGGAAATGGAGGCCCTCTGAATGCATTTGCTCTTGGATCAGTATTAACTTTTGTTTATGGTTTCAAGTGACTTGAGTAATAAAAGTTCTATGAAGGACTGATTTGCTCTAATGGCAGGGACACACAGTTAGTAATGTTTACCTTTACCTTCTGTAGGGTTGTAAACTTCCATCTTATAACTTACAATTGTCCTAAATCGCATAAGAATCTGTGGTCGTGATTCTGTTCTAGGGTTGCAAGCATTTCCCTCTCTTTATGCCTCACAGTGGCATAGGGAGACAAAAAGCTTACAGAACTGTCAGATTGAAGAGAGACATGAAAGATGTTAGAAAATTGACAAGTTAAAAGTTTGTTCTGAGAGGCACCCTCCCATGTTGATTTGACTCTTCTTTCTGCCTTGTCCCTCCCTGCATTTTCTGCAGCCCTGCCTCCAACGCTCACACCTACACACCCCTCAACCATGCTTAAAGGATTATTCCACTATTGTCCCTGAAGTCTGGAAAACCTTAGATTATGTGGTCTTTCACTAAACCCATGCATGTAAACTTAAATAAAAATGAAATTAAATGACTTGACTAGCAGATCAGTTAGATGTAAAAGCTACCTTGGGTGTTGTGCAGGGGGAGCGAACACCAATATTCCCAACAATTAGGAAGCATTCCTGATGCTCAGCCTAAATGTTCTGTTGTTGAATTTTGTGTTGTTACTCCTAGTTATTATTCTCTGGCATCATCCTGCCCAACCTCTCTCCATACTTCGTGTTTACACCTTCAAGGCTTGTAGCCGGTTATCATCTATCCCCCTGAGTCATCATTTACCCAAGTTGTACATATTTAGTTCTCTTAATCTTCCCTCATAAGTGAGTCCTCCCAGTCCATTAAGTATTTCTATTACTCATCTCTGCATTCCATTTTTATTTTTTTTCCATTTTTTCCTTCCACGTGTTTCTGAAAACTTCCAGGTGATCATAGCTGACAGGATCCTTTTTAGATGTGGATTTTCTATTGACACCAAAGGAAGGAGGTGTCTTTGATCTGGAAGTGACATACATACTATTTTATGTGTTATTGTCCACTATCATCTGAAAGTGTCTTTTGACATGACTTCCTTTCAGCTTCATATGTCCTGTTGAACATTCAGATGTTTGCCTCTGTGGCTATTCTCTATCTGTATTTTAAGAGCTGAATCATGTAAGGTGCTAGGCATGGCTAAACCTCCCCAGCAGGGATTCAGGTGACTGGGCACATTATTAAGGGGCTCAGCACCCTCTAGATCTATTGCAATTTATTCTCCATTCCTTTTCATGTGTGAAATCTTCATTGCTGCGCTGTTTAAATTTAAGATCAGATCTTCTACTTTGCTAGATAGCTCTTCCATCTTGATGTAACTGACGTTTATCATGCACATTCCGCCTGCCAGTCCTCAGTGCTTTGCGGGCTACACTCTTCATCCAATCTAACATGAATTCAATTTTCAAAGCAAAAATTTCTGTTAGAAGCTGTTTCAAATGTTTAACTGATACAATCTACTATACACTCATTGTTCACTAATTTTTACGTTGATCAACAAAAAAAAGTGATCAAAATATCTCGCTGGTAGTGATTGCTACACACTTTACCTTGTGTTCTCTATTCATCAGGAAATTGTACTTCCTTCACTTCACACTGACAAGAGTCCTTTTAAACCCAGTGCACTGAAGCCTTGTAAATTACACAGATCTTGTTGCAATTAATTTCACTGTTTCTTTTTCACTTCAAAGATTACATCCTTATACCTTTTGTAAAAATTGGAAGTTTTAGACTTAAATTCACACATTGTTTGTTTTTAACCTTCTTATCCAGGAACTCAATCCCACAATAGTGGATGGAAAAGTGCACCTGGATGCAAGGGACAATAGCGTTTCCAGTTTCCTTTTTTGAGAGAATCTACTTGGGACATAACGTATTTGAGTCTATGTGGGAATTTGTCCGTGTTTAAGAAAAGCAGACTGATAGGTGTTTATAGCTCTGGGTAGAGTCTTGGGAAGTTTAGGTTCAAGGCTGACCTTTACTACAAACTACATGTGTGGCTTTGGACAGGTGGTTAAATCTTCTTCCAGTCTTTTTGTGCCTTATCTTGTTCCTAAATAATTTATGCTTGAGCCAGGTCCTTAAGGCAAGCTTGTACAATGTATCGATGTGTCAACTTAGAGCTTTTTGCCAGAGAAGCAGTGGAGGCCCTTGTACTTGAGACCTACCTCTCTTCCTTTGTGCTATAACAGATAGGACATTTGAGAAGTCTTTGCCATCTTTCTCCTGCCATACTCCCAGAGCATCTCATTTCACTTTGCTTTCCCTCTCATGAACACGGACCCAGAGTATATGTCTTGTGAGTGTCATCCCTAAGTAGATAGTGGTCTGTTGATTAAGAAGATTACTTAATCTCTGGCTGCTTACAGAAGAACTTGATCCTACTTCATGCTATTCCACTGCCTATAGCTACTGAACAAGTCAAACTGAGAAAGAAGGGTAAGGAGAAAGAAATAGGAGATAAGAGACAATACTTGTTTGCCCCGAACATCACTTAGAGGATAGAAGAAACTATTCAAAGTCAAAACATATGGAAAACAGCATCTGGTTATGGGAGCCTGGATGTTAATTGTTCTGACAGCTGAAATTTGTCTCCAGAAATCTCATGAAGCCAGCTGGTATTGTAGAGTTTTCTCTGGCTCATATTGTGACTCTTACAAGTTTCTGGAGACTTCCAGTCTCAGGATGATCATCTTGCAAGAGCAGCTGCTGCTTAAAGATTTTCATTTCTGTATCGGCTGGAATCAGGAAATACATTCTTTGTGGGTTTGGATTTGATTTGTAATATAAAAGTCCTAAGGTGGTTTCAGATGCACTTATCTGAATTTGAATTTAACAAAACCATGTAGAACTTAGCAAACAGATTCTAATGTTGTCCCCTCTACAGTTCTTGTATACGAGGTGAGGAGAAAAACTTGATCATAAGTAACAGAAAGGTATTGAGGTTCATTTTGAGATGTGTCTTAAAGGTCCCACTCTGAATCTGAACTTCTTGAATTGGGAAAACGTGGGCTGGCGAACTTGGTAAGAACAATAACTCTAGAGAGATAATTACAATTGTCTGTTTCTGAATGGGTTAGAAGTTGTCTAATAATAGCTCTTTTCTGCAGTTGTTTTAGTGCCTTTTGCTTTCAACCTTGAGTTGGAAATGTCAGAAGTCTGTATTGACACATGTGCCCCGTCTCAGACAAGAAAGAATATGAGGCTGTTTGGAGCGCATACGAGTTTGATTTAGAACAGGCTACTTGCATGTTCCTGAAAAAAAACCATAAATAACTAATCATTTGAACTATCAACAAGATGTTCACTGCATGGCCCTGGCATTTTTTTTAAGGGTGAAAATACCAACTTCTCTTATGTTTTTAAGTACAAACACATTTCCTGCACCCAGAGTTGATGTTATTTTCCAAGAAATGTCTGTTCCTCATCCTGGTGAAAGATAATGAGAAGTAAAAAAAAAAAAAAAAAACAAACCAAAAAAACCACCCCACCCCAAACCAACCCTATGTGGATGCAGAAAGGCAAGGTTTGGAAAAAGTTGTATATGGCAGAACAGTCTAATTTGTTTAGAGAGGATTTTGCTTTAGGTTTATTTTGTTAAGATTCAAGGCACTCAAAGTGAATGTTGTTTAACAGTAGCATAACCTCTGGAGACTAGGTGAGAATTCTTGAGAAGTCTCCCCAAAAGAAGTTGATCCAAAAATCAAAATAAAATGAAGAAGAGGGGGAAAAGTTTCTGAAACACTAAGTGTTTTAGAAAATCCACTGAGTTATTCATATGCTGCTAACAATAGAAAGAACTTGAAAGGCAGGACCCAGAACAGCAGGTACAGAGTCTAATTAATGCATGTACTCTAAGGAGGCTTAACCCATAACTGTCTAAATGCAAGCAGTAGTGTTTCAACAGCAGGATTGTTTCTAGCAATATTCCTGAGTTTCACCAATGAATCACAAGGCAAAACCCCCACCTTCTATATTTCCTTTGTTTATCACCACACTGGAAACAAGAAATCTTAAAGATTTCATGATATTTTTTTTTTAATTATTGTTAATTTTTTTCTGAGGCTGCAACATAAAATGGATAACACAAATACGTTGGATTTTTCTTTGAAGTAATAGGTAAGTTGACATGAGCCAAGCTTAGAGATGGTCAGGATTTTGACTTAAACTGGTGTTTCCTTACTGAGGAGAAGCTGGAGCCTACTTGTTCTCATCCTCACTTGGGTGATCCTTAGACTTTGGCCATGGCTTTCTCATTAGTGACTGAGTTCTGAAATACTGGGAACACTGCTGGTTGGTCCAGGAAAACACTTGATCATGACTCACTTTAGAGTCAGCCTTTTTATATTTTAAAATCAAAAGCATGCCCTAATTGTTTGATGGATAGGGCCTGAGGGCATGCATCATGGAGTCCACAGTTATTAGGCAACAAATGAGAAGCTGAAGTGAGGCTGGTCTGCTTAACAATAAGCCTTCTATTGTAATTCAAAGCATCAAATATTTGCAGGCCCAATTAGGCACACAAGCACTCTTTGGTAGACAACTACCTTAACCAGTAATCTACATTCTTATTTCTCTAATGGGGAGGCTGTTCATTGATGGTTTGCTGTGTGTATGGAAATTAGACACCTGTTCTAGAAAGTAAAAAGTTCTGGATGGCTAGACTTGCAGAAACTTGAGCAGTGAATCTTGGGTTGACTTGGGCTCAGATGATCAAAAGTATCTCAGAAGTTTCAGGATGAAATTTAAAGCTAAAATGTTGGCAGTTATGGGAAAACAGGACCTGGTATATGCTATGTCAAATCAATGGTTCATTCTGTACTTCATCTTGAGTGTACCAGTCAGCAAAGGATGGTTCAGAGCAACTTCCTTGTGTGAATCGGAGCCAGAAACTGTTCCTTCATCCTGGGGGAAAAAAGTTTGAGACATCAAAATCTTTCCAGTTCTGCAGTGGGATGGAGGCAAGGTAGCTATGGAGTTTCCTAAGAAGAAATAGAGATGGACCCTCAGGGGTGTGCCAGTGGCAATGCACTCTGCTCAGATGTGCAGAAGCCCTGGGCTCAAGACCCCGCTTTCCTAATTCAGATTAGAGTCTGGACTACTGACTGTCCTGGAATAAGCTTCTTTTGCTTTAGGCTTTGATCAGAAAATGTATCACAGGACTGAGAAACACTTCTTGCTGAAATATTTCATTGAAACTTCCTATGAGAAATTTTGGCTTTTTAAAACTTGTGTTTTCATTAAAAACCTTCTTGTTATCAAAAACCAAGATGAAACTATTGTTTGTGTTTTGTTGAAATGCTTACATACACTAACAGTTACTCAAGTCTCTCTGCTGTCTGCCTGGACACGGCTAAATGTAATTAAGCACTGCTTAGTCTGAGAAAGGACTCTGATTTGGATTGTGAACATCCATGGCTCATTTTGAAATATCATAAATGCATTTTAAGTGAGCTAATATTCTGTAAATATGGTTAACTTCTGCATTTCCAGATTTGGACTCTGAGTTTGTTTTTTTTAATGTTGTTCATGGTGGTATATGAGTGTGCCTTATGGATGCTTTTACATACAGACCCCTATCAAGTTATCTATAGTAGGAAAATGACAGCATCATAATAGTTAATGGAAAAATAACATAAGAGGAAAAAGAAAATTAGCATTCCACACAGCAGGGCATTTCGGATGTTAATCTGCCTTGCAATATAATTGACAGGGAAGCTGATATCTGAGAAGATTTTTATTCCTATCTTTTTCTCTAAACAGTTAGTGTTCAGTAGTTGTACAGCAGGGGAGATGGAGAAAAAGAAAGTTCTAGCCGAGTGAATGTTCTTTACCAGCAAAAGATGTTAACTTTCGTCAGAAGGTAGTTAATCACTGAGAGAGAAAGAGATGAAGAAATTGGATAAAACATTTCCAGTTCCAAAAGTCTTTATTGATTGTGTCCCCCTCAAGAAAATTCAGCTCAATCTCTGAAACCCTCAAGTGATTAAACCTTGGGCAGTCCACTGTAGACAGAGCAAATGAGAATTGTTTCAAAACCAGACATGTAGAGCTAGGATAGTTAAAGGGAAAAAAGATTTCTTTTTCACTTTGAAATCCTAGCTGGGAGACGTAATCTGAGATGTTGATTTTAAGGCAGGAGCTTTCTTAAGTGTTACAATCTTTCTCTGCGTAACAGATCCCCGAACCTTGAAACAAGGAACTGTTTTATTTTCAGAGGAAGAGCTCTCTTAAACAGAAACCTAGAGCTTGGAAGATGGGGGACAGATCTCTGGTCCATCACAGATAACTTGTACACATTGGTCTAAATGTTTTAAAGGCAATTAGGGCACAGAGAGACTGAAGCATCGCTAAATGAGATGGTCAGACCTGTGACCAGTTGAGAGTTCCTATTTCCCAGAGATGCAAGGTTTTTTTGATCTCAAAGCAGCTCCTCTACAAGACTGTAGCTATTTTTAAGTGGCAACATGACCACTAGTATGTGGTCTAAGGCATGCAATATTATTATTCTCCTCTGTTTTCTGTAAACAGCATGAAGGTCTTGAATAGTTGTGTTTGAATTGCAGTTTGCTTTCTTGAACTCCATAGCATACTGCTGGAGTAAAGCCCTTGGCTTCTCTGCCTTGGGGTTTTGGGAAATTAGGTACATTAAAGGTGGTAGGGGAAAAGCAGTAGATGCTATGAATTGATTTCTTTCTTCTTTCTTGCATAACCGTTAACAGAACAGTGTCTTCTACACCAGTTCATGCACTATACAGGAGTCTAACATAAAATAACATAGGAAGGCCAATTTAGGAAACCTCACTGTTAAAGTCAATGCATATTATTGTAACTAAAAGCATGAAGCTAATTGACTTGAAAAAACAACAAAAAACTGACAGCCTTGTGATAGTTTTATCTCTTCTTGGGCAGAGATCCTGATTTTGGTTACATGTACAGGTATCAGATGGGCTGTAGTTTCAGAAGTTATTGCCTGTCAGCTTAGCTGTAACAACTGGTTGAGTGCATACTCTACAATCACAAATATTTGTGAAAAAAAACTGGCTTAGACCACTTGAGCTAGACTTCTCAAAACCTAGGGTTATCCTAAGTGTTCTAGATTATCACCAATTTAGCTGAGGTCAGTGACTGAACCAAGGATTCTTCCAAGAGAGACCATAGATGATAGGTCAAATCCTGAACCTAATTTTATGTTGGTGTAATTGCATAGTTCTGCTGAGTTGCATGAAAGTTCTCCCCTTGACTGGATGTACACCCCTGAGCTCACGGAATCTGCTTAACTCTTGGCTTTCATCTAAGAGTCTTAAAACACCTAAAAAACTTTATAATTTTCCCTCATAATGCCAAAGAGTAAACAGGCCCAGAAAGATTAAGGGTCCCATTTTGGGTTGGTTTGTGTGGTGGGGTTTTGGTAGCGGGGGAGGGGCCGCAGGGCCAGGTCCTGTGAGAAGCTGCCAGAAGCTTCCCCGGCTCCAAGTTGGACCCGCCGCTGGTCAAGGCCGAGCCCATCAGTGATGGTGGTCGCACCTCTGGGAGAATGTACTTAAGAAGGGGAACCTGTGGTGGGGGAGGAGATTGGAATGTGAGAGGAACCCCTCTGCGGATCCCGAGGTCAGTGAGGAAGGAGGGGAGGAGGAGCGGGGGAGCAGGGGGATGGATGCCCCCCAAGATGGCCGCCGCTCCCTGGGAGAGCCCGCGCTGGAGCAGGCCGTGACTGGAGGACTGCGGCCTGCGGGAAGGCCCCACGCCAGGGAAGCTCATGGAGGACTGTCTCCCGCGGGAGGGACCCCCCGGTGGAGCAGGGGCCGAGTGAGGAGTCCTCCCCCTGAGGAGGAAGGAGCGGCAGAGACAAGGGGGGAGGAACCCACCCCAACCCCCATTCCCCGTCCCCCTGCGCCGCCGCCGGGGGGAGGAGGGAGAGAGAACCGGAGAACCGGGAGTGGGGCTGAGCAGGGAAGGAGGGAGGGGTGGGGGACAAGTATTCTAAGATTTGGTTTTACTTCCCTTTACCCTTGTTTTGATTTGATTGGTAGTAAATTAAATTGATTTTGTTTTCTTCCCACTTGTCTTTCGCTTGTGACAATAAGTGGTGAGTGATCCCTCCCTGTCCTTGTCTCGAACCACAAGCTTTTCTTTATATTTTCTCTTCATCCCACTGGGGCCAGGGTGGGGAGGAGTGAGCTAGTGGCTTCATGGTGCTTTGTTACCAACTGGCCTTAAACCTCAGCAGGCCCCTTCCCCAAATCCTGTTGAAGAGTGTAAGTAACTTTTCATTAGATTTTGACAGGACCTTTAGCATCTTGTTCAGACAGACAGCAAATACCTGCAAGTTATCATGGTTATAGTCTAGCTTTTAGACAATGCCTCTGGATCTAGGTACATGGAAAAGCTAAAGGCATGTTTTGTGTGAGGTTATGTAGTTCTAATAAAATCATAAGATGTCACAAAAACACATCATGCAAAGAAAGGGTCATAAGTCACTAAGCGCTTGTTCTTTGATTTAAACAATGGGCAAAGAGGAGAAACTATGCCAGGATACCTGTGGCTGCCTGCCAGAATAAAACAAGAAAGGGGGAAAAAGCCCTTAATTACAGTTATTAATATATCTCCAGTATGCATCACCTTCATGTCCCCACCTTATATAACAAGGATTAATTAAGGTACAGATAATGCATATACTTGAGGTAACTGGGAGGTTAGAGGTGGCAGGTGGAATCTGATGCTGTGAACATGCAACCTTGAAGCTAAAAGCCTGCACCTGAGATAGCTGTGCATGGCTTTTATACCTCATGTAGAGGATAGGCCTCTCCAGAGTTTTACTCTTCTCCTGTATACTAGGTCAAATTAATATCTTGTCATTGATGGTAAACCCTTAGATAACTAATTTTAAATAGGTAAATTTGAGTTAGGTGACCAGTGCTTTTCAGCTGGTCAGAAGTACTTATCTGGTTTAAAGTGGCTGAGAGTCACCTGATTCACTGAAGTGATAAGCACTGAGATGTCAAGTGAGAAGACTCTGTTTTCATTTGTCCCAGGATGAACTGGTGGGGTAAAATAGTTCTTTGTTTCCAGAATTATTCTGTTCAGCTCAGAATGTGTTTCTGGACTGTTTTGCCTCTCAGGCTTGTGCAAAATCTTCAGGAGGCTTACTGTGGGGTTGAAGTTGCTGTAAGTGTGATCATTATCCATCTGTATTCCATGCAATTATTATTTATGTTATTGAATTCCCTGGAGGTAAAATTAAAATAGAGCTTTTTTTTTTTTTTTTTTTTTCATTTCAAGCTCTTGTTTTTGTTTCCCCCTTCTCTTTAACAACCTTGTTTCCCAGGAGACCACTTGATATGTCCTCATGTTTCCAAGAGACTGAAGTTCAATAGGTTGAGAGTTAATTGCCAGCTGGGAGTTTCCAGATGTTTATGCAGTAGCCCAAAGAGCTGTCCACTGGTAGCAAATGCACAGCTGGAAAGACACAGTCCAAACAAAGCATCTTTTAGCTGATTGACATATGTCTGGAAAACTTGGCATGTTTGAGACAAATGGAATTGAAATTAGGAACAGCTAGGAGCAAGTCCTTCATTATCAATAATTAGTCAATTAGATTTTTTTTGTTCAAATTCAGATATAATTCTCAAGCATTGTACTCAGTCATTATCACCCATGCAAGTAAACGACAGAAATAATGCATAGCCTTCACTCTATCTTTCCTTGAGATGTGTTCAGAAATATTCATTATACTGTTGAACATAGGCCATTCCATGGGGCTGGATCGTGCAAATGATTTGTAATGGAATATGAAGCCTTTCTCCCAGAAATCAGATTCACATCCAGTCCAAACAGCTGATGGCAAGTGAACTGTTAAGTTGAGCTACTTAAGAGTTTACTATCAAAATGCTGGGGTTTTTTTTGTTTTGGTTTGGGTTTTTTTCCAGTCAAATAAGTGGTTCTGTACACAATCAAAATTTTCAGTGGGGAAAATTTATTGTTCTGAAATTGTTTTCCATCTGGGAAATCAAAGTGGAAAAAAATAACTTTTTTCACCAGCTTGACTTTTCTCTGTAAAACCCATAATAGCTGCTTCATATGACATTATTTCAAGACTCAGTTGTTTAGGGTGTTGTAGCCTGTAGTGTTAACCTGAGTGTTCAGTGTTCTGTTCTTTAAGCAACGGTCTCCAGGAAGGAAGAATCCTTTGGAGGGGTCATATGGATGCACATTGGAAGATGTAGTCTAAGAAAAGTAACACCTGAAAGAGGTGATACAGTTGTAATTCCTTTAAGCATCACAAAACAAAGGACAGATCAAGCATTTTGATGTTCCTAAGGAAGGGGGCGGGAGGGGCAAGAAATCTTACTGCCTTTTGTCCTAATGCACAAGGAGCTGAAATGGGGAAATTTTTTCAGGATGGAATAATATGTATTGTTTTATGACAAGCCACATGTTCATGTTTTTGAAAAATAATACTCTAGCTGATGCTGGCTTTGTGCCTTTTAGAGTCGTCTTGTAATAAGTAAAGGCAAGACAAAGAAACCTATGAACTAGCCATTTGAAGTTCAAGTTTAAGGCCTATTATGAACATTAAGCTCTACTTTATTCCAGCTGGCCATTGCAGGGGTGGAACTTCTTACCAGGATTTACTTAAAATAAATGAGGTATTATTTTTCCTAAATAAATTACTTTTTGCCCCACAATAGTGGAATAGAGTGTAATTCATGTGCATGACATTTTTAAGGAGCAAGAGAAAAAGAATTACCTCCACAAAACATTTTTTGTCCCTGAAAAACATGGTTTTTCTTTGCCTGGCCATATGAGAGACTAGATTTCTTCCTTTCTGTTCAAAGTCTTTCTGTCCTTAACACCTTGTTTGGGAAATCAGTGATGTTTGGATGAATTCTACTAAGTAGTGTTTCTGGGAATTTGGTACTTCTACCACTTCTACAAACATGTCTGGAGAGGACTTAACAGAGGTTTCTCCCTGATGAGAACCTGTCCCCCACTTTATGTGGATCTTGGAAGGAAACTTTACTCCTTCAGAGAGGAGTAGTCTTCTGTCTACTCAGTCTGAATTACAGTCATATGGTAGGAGATGCAGGACATTGTTACCCGGAACTGTCATCATGGCCATCACAAGGAGGAGAAAAATATAGCTATCATTATGGGAGCTTTACACTGCATAGTTTATTTCTATAACAGTGCACTATGATGTGCCTAATTAGACTGTATCAGCTGCTCCACGTCTGCTACTGAAGGAAGACTTTCTTATTGTGTCTAGTCAACAGAGAGCTCTCAGGCTGTGATTTAGCACTCAAATTAAATTTAAGCATAGTTTCCCATTTGATTATCAAGCTATGGGTGACTTTTAAGGATCCTTTTCAATCCATTACTTCTCCTAGCTGTAAACTCTCTGCCACAGTTTTTTCCTCCTCTCTGGTAGATGCAGACTGACTGAAAACTCATCCATTTAAAGTTAGAGGGGGACGAATCCAAATAATTCCAATTAGAGTATGCAAACTTTTGCTGTTGTTCAGTCTCCTTCCTTGCTTGTCAACTTCTGCTTCTGAGTCTCAATTATTGAGACATAATAAATGTAATTGGCTTGAATAAACTGAAAGGAACAAGACCTTCAGAAAGCAATATAGGGTAAGAAATAGGGCAAAAAATAGGGTTTATTTCCATGCCAAATTGGAACATTCATCCAGCTTGTGGCTTCATTGTGAGAGGAGTATGGTAACTTCAACAAGACAGTCTTTAAGAAAAAATATATATATGTGTTTATAGAAAAAAAATCTCCCTAGTCTCTTGTGCGTACTAATCTGTTAAAAACATTGTAAAGAAGAAAAGAACAAGTGTCTATTTCTTCTGTAATATTGTCTAAGGAACCAAATTGGATAAAACAGTGAACCCTGTATGGACAAAAAGACCGCAGTGGTGATCAGAGCTGAAAAAAAGTTCGTAGTCTACTGTTTACGCACCTGTTGCACACTTTTTTTGTATGCGTGGGGTGAAGGTGGGTTGGTCAAGATGAGGTTATGGGACGTATTTGTTTCTTCAGCAGTCTCTCTGTACTTGTGCTGCTCTTGGAAGATGCCTACAGTTTGATGGACATGCTGCCTGAACCTTGAAAGATATGATACCTCCATTTCAAGGAGCTGGCAAGGTTGCAGACATTCTGTAGTAACTTCAGAGAAAATGTCCTCTGCATAACAAGCACTTCTTTTGCTGCAGGAACTGGCAGGTTTTCAGTATACTGCAGTAAGAAGGAATAACCTGATCATATCAAACACACACATAACTGGTGTAAGATGTTGCAACATTGACCAGTTTTACCAGAAAGTGAGCATGGAGGTAGGGAGAGAAGGCAGAGCACGGTTTTTGCTCTGCTTTACCGTGACAGGGCTTTAGTCTTTGTAGTTAAGACAACTTTTTGGAAGAATCAAAGACATGATCCATTGGAGCATCGCTGGAGTTCTAATGATCTGTAAAGCAACATGGATGTTTTGGATTGATTGTTTGGGCTTTGCTGTGATAGTCTTTGTATGCATGGCGGGAAGCCAATGACCCCTTGCAGCAGCAAGTGCAGGGTGGTGGCTTTCTGGTGTGGTGCAAACAGGGAGACTACTTGTGGATGCAAGTCAGGCTAAACAATAGGCGTAGTCCTCTGCAGTAGGAAGTCCCAAGTCCTTGTATGCCCTTTACTTGAAGTACTTGGTACAAAAGAAGGGCATGAGACCTTCAGCGTGATATGGCAGTAAGGGGCTTGTTCCCAGTGCTGCTGCTGGAGTGGGATTGGGAGCTCATGCCCCACCTTGCCACTATGTGGGTTCATTGAGGTCACTAATCCTGTACAACCCTCTGTATCTGACACTTAAGCATGTATTCAAACAAAAATAAACACTCATAGCCACACTGTTGCTCACTCTTCACCAGGGCTCAGAGGAAGTGATGCTAGCTTCGTTTCTTGACTCTTTGCTACTGACCTACTACGGAGAGATTTTTATGATTGTTTTACAGGGAATGGGGTGATGATGGGAAAGTGGTTTGCTCTGTCTCAATTTTAAACAGATCCCTTCTGAAGTGCTGCTCTTACTGAGGTTTTGCCTTTTGTTTACAGGCTGTGCCTTCCTAACATACTGCGAAAGGGAGTCTGCTCTAAAGGCCCAGAGTGCACTGCATGAACAGAAGACACTGCCAGGGGTGAGTCCAGATTGCTAACTTTTTTTTTTTTTTTTTTTTTTTTAATCTAAAATGGGTTACATATGGAGTTCTCATCTTGGGTTTGGAGCATAATGTCTCTGGTTGCTTGGATGATTCACTATTTGCATTGTGCTAATAAAATGAAGACACCACCAACCCACCCAAACAGTTTCCAGGCGCAAAATGAAAAGCTTTTTGCTCTTATCAGGAGTCAGGAAAACAGTAATTAACTGGTTATGGGCTGGATTCTACCAACCTCACTCAGCTGAGGAAAGGTTTTAGGATTCTGACTATTACAATGAAATATTTGAAGTGCTTACCAGGTGCTACCTCTTACTATTTTTCTTCTCTGAAGCAAGGTGTGGCAGCAAGAAATCAAGGAACAGATCACATTATTGAGTTATCACAGAATGAAAACATATTCCTGATGACAAAGTGGTTTGACTCAGTTACTTTAGTATTCAAGCAGCTGTAGCAGATTGGAAAGGCGGTGAGACAAGGAGAAAAGAGAGAGAGGAGAGACGAACACAAGATAATGAGGAAAATTATTCACATGAGCAAGATCTAAGGTTCAGACAACACAAGCAGAACTAAAAATAGAATCAGCATTATGTGGGGAAGACCTGCCCTGCTGGGATGGGTTTCCAGTTTAGCAGTAACCGGGAGGAGGGAGAGAGAGACACTATTTAGATTCAGCCAGGGTACATGGATTGGAAACAGCCGAGTGCAGTACTCCTGTGGCTAGAATAGGGCTAGTTTCACAATGACACAAAAGTCAGTGATCAAGTAATTACGAGTGGGATCCTGAGGGTTCTAGGCTGCATCTAAACTGAGAGGAAATTGATCCAAAAGTCTGCCTTTATTAGCTGTTGTTGACTGACTGAGTCCTGTGTACCCATAACCTACCTTTCTACAAAACGTAAGACACGTCAGTTGCTCTATGTTGCTGAAGAAAGTGTTCATTCTGCTCTGCTTGTTTCCATCATCCTGGGTCTATTTACCTATCTTTATGCCACCTTGCCAGTATGGAATGCCCACGCAGTTGCTCATCTACATCTATCTTTGCTTTAAAGGCCATACCTTATGTAAATATATACATACTTCATTCCCTAAAAATACATTTCTGTCAGCTGACAACTCCCTCTGAATTATTTTTTTTTCTAGAAAATCGTTAACCACAGATTGAGAGTAACTTGAGTCTTGTTGGGGTTTAGGTTTTTCAACAGGTGTTGTTTTCTTTTTACTTCTCTCTCCTTGGAACGATAGAACTGGATGTACAATAATTGAAAATATTTCAAATAAGGATGTTTTGGGTAACATTTTACCTGAATTTTTCTGAAATATGCTTGAAATCAAATATGTATTTATCAAAACTAGAGATATGCTTGTGATGAATAAGGTGTTTGTGTATTTAAAAGATACTAACTGGAATTCCAGGTTTTTTCACTGAGACTGTTTGCTCTCTTCATTAGGAACCAGACCACTCACTTGCATATGGAACTCTATAGGGTTAAAATCTCATCCTGAAGTTGTATGATGGGAATACCTTCATGAAGACAGTGGGTCAGTGAGACTGAGGGCTCAGAGCTGGGGAGGGAGGGCAAGTGACAATTTAGGATTATTTTTTTTTTTAATTACTTCTTTATATGTCTACAGTTCTGAATCTCAGTCTGCTTTTTAGAGATTTTAAATCACAAAACTCTTGAAGTCAAAACTGTTGTCTTGGACAGTGACAAAATTCAACTGGCTTTTGCATTAAGATCAAGACTTCCTTCAGAGGTTACACTGACTGATTCTAGACCACAGGCAAAACATTCCTTCCTTGGTTTACGTCATTTCTATCACATATAGCCCATACTGACCACACTGACTTCAGAAGGCTTTTTTGTTTTGTTTTACACTTTGAGGTGACACATCAGGATCTGATTGAATTGGGAACAGTGAATCCTCTGTCTAAAATAGCAACGAGGTTTTTGAGAGTTCTGAGCACTGACTTCTCCCGTCCCTTTCATTTCCAGTTCTGTTTGTCTCAGGATAAAGGTTTACTTTCCACCAGCAAACCCTCTGCATACAGCTTTCTGCCAAGTTTCTGAACTCATCTTCTGAATGATGTCACTGTAGTTTATTTAAGGAAACCAGCCTTGCCTCTTGATAAACTATTATGCCTGGATACTGTTTTATGGTTCCTATGTGAGTAGCAGAGAATTATTTATGACTTACCTGACTGTTCTTGATAACATGCACCAACAATACCAAGCATAGTTCATCACCATAAAATAAAAAGCACTCATAAGGTCAGGGGTCTAAGTCCTCATCCACATGAGTTCACAAATGACACATATATAACACCTTCTCTTGACCCTCTACTGTCTGTGACACAAACAGTGCTACTGAGGAGGTATCAAAAATAATTAACAATGCTGGTATAGAAAAAAAGAAAATATTACTACGGTGAGCCGTTGAATCAAGACACTTCTTTCCCATCCCCCAGTAAACTGTGTATTTGCCTGCTCTTGCAATATTGCTGTTTGTGTTCTTTGTATTATAAAACACAGAGTTGAGTCATTTTTAATAATATGCACATGAATGCTAATATATTGAAATAGTGAGGCATGAGGAGTTTGTGTCCAGATTCAGACGCCTTGCCTCTTAGCTATGTATCACTTTGGTTTTAGTGGAGTGGCTACATGCACATATTTTACAGTAATTACTTTCTGGATGTGCTTTGTAAGATGACAGAAATATGTTTCACATATTTCTATGTTATATGTGGGACATAAAGTCATCTTGTGGAATAATCAAAAGACTTCCAAGCAAGTATGTGTTGATTAATAAAGTCTTTACAGCACTTTGTTTTGGGGCGGGAAGGAATCATGATAGATATTTTGAAGCAACTAGAATGGAATGTAAAACATAAAATTATTAGTTGGATCCTCTTCATCTAAATGAATTAGGCTGTTTTGGACAGTTTGAAATTGTCTTGCCTAAAACAGAAGGTTAACGTAGCAGGGTGTGTATGTATGTGTAAAAAGCACTTTGCGAGTGTCGGACAATTCAAATTCTAGCATTTACTTGTGATTGTTTATTTTACATATAATAGAGTAGCTGGATGATGAAGTATATTAGTTCTTTAATAATTTATAGAAATGCTTTGATGTTGCAGTAATTACATTAAAGGTCACATATCAAAGGTAATTTGGTTGAGCAGCTGTGATGGTTTCTCAGAAGCAATCAATATTGCTGTCCGTGGTGCTGATTTCACCAAGGGGACTGCCAGATTAAAGGAGGCTTATTACCAGCCAGCCAGACACGGGGGAAATCAAGAACAGATTGGAGAGATGCACTATTCTCTTTCCCTACCTATAATTAACACTGTTCACCATAATCTGCGCTAATCCTTCATAGTGGGAAACCACTTTTTTTTTTTTTTTTCCGCCAACATTATAAAAAGCAAATTAGGCAAGGAAGAGTAATTTGGGGGAGCAGGACAGAGAAAGTAGAGAAAGTAAAAGTTGATTCACCCTTGGGATTTCTGATGCCGATATATCTCTCAATGATAATGTAATATCAAAAACACAGCCCAAGGTCTTGGGGAAAGCATGGGGAGGGGGGAAAAGTGATCTAGACAATGACAGTGCAGGGGATGTGAGAATTATCTGCCTGCAGATTTGGTATAATATTATCTATTTGCCCCACAAAGCTCCACAGGAAATGAAATCAGAGAAATAAAATTATGTTTTAAGCGTAGTCATTTTGATTACAAATTATAGTGAACGCAACTTTTTCTCCCCTTTCTTTTTTCTTTCTGAAGCAAATGGCAGAGGATAATGCTGAGAAATGTAATTACACTATCAAGATCTACTTTTATTTATAGCACAAATAAACTGAGCTCATGTATGATAAGCACAGAGGCATTTTTTTCCTCTAGTTCTTTGTGGCTTTCTCAGGCAATGGGAATGAATAGTCCATGTATACTTGGTTGGAGGCACTGCCTCTTTGCATAATATTAAAACCTCCCTGTAAGACTTGCAAAGAATAACTATGAAATTAAGTAGCTATGAAACTGTTAACCTCAGCAATCTGCAGGGCTTATTCAGGCTGGGAAATAGACTGGGTTTTCTTACTGTATGTGTTCCTCTTGAAAGGGAGAGTGGTCTACTGGTATGCTAAATTTCTCAGTCCATAACCTAATTAGTTTTCTTCCTAACTGTTCTGATATCCTTTGTCTCTTCTGCCATCTAGAAAAAATGCATTCCGTTTTATTCATTGTATGCAAAAATATGCATCTGTAACATTAGAAGACAGGTGAGCTCATAAAACTCATATTAAATCCAGTTTTAAACAAACAGAAAAACCTTGTCTAATGCAAATAAAGTTATGCTTAGTTAAAAAAAAAAAAAAAGTTTTTCAATGTTATTGGTCTTATCTGGCTCAAATTCGTATGTATATGTGAGGAAAGACACCTGAGCATGCCAGGGGAGGGGAGAAGGGTGTCTTGCAAAATCTAGCCCATCTTGAATCCTTGTAATAAGTCTTAAATGAGACATAAGTGTCATGTGGACTTCAGAAGTTTTGCGCATATAGCATAGATTCCACTATTCAAGCAGACCTTGCTGTAATTTTACAGTCTTATTGTCTTTTTTTTTTAATGTTTCAAAGCTTTTTCCAAAAGCTTGTTAGAAAACCATTAAACCACGTATCAGCCTGCACACTGTTATGCCAAAAATGGTATTCTATTCCCACACCTTCCCATTTCAAAAGTTTTCTCTGCCAATGTAAATTGCAATTTGGTCAGCAGTGGCAGGCTGGATGGGTTCCATTGATTAAAGTAGCCTGCTTGAACACACAGCCTGCTCACCATGCCCTTTAGATTTTGAAAGAAAACACATTTAATTGTTCCCTTGGGAGAAACATGTCTGTTTTCTGAAGTTAAAAATGAAGATGAAAAGGAATAAAAACAGATTTGAGGTAAGAGACTTGCAAAAACCAGTCCTGTAGAAATTCTTCAGTGCTTTAAAATCTTTGGGTGTCAATGTCATGGTTAAAAAGATTTATTATGTTTTTTAAAACCCCTTGTTTCCTCCTTCTGACTGACCAGCCAGTAAGAGGACTTTTGGATCTTGCTTTAGGGAAAGGAGGGGACAAAAGAGGTAGGGAAACTATATGCGCTTTCCATTTGCTAAAAACCCCTGTAGTTTGACAGTGCTGTTCTGTTCACCAGATGAGATGAAACACCTGGGTCCTATCTGCTTGGTAAACATTAAAGTTCCATTTCACTAGTTAAAGATTGGCTTCTGTATCCCTATACAGTAGCCTCTAGAATACAAAGTAAACTCTCTCTGTGCCACCCAGTCCAAAGAGCTTTGGAGGAAAAGGATACAGTGCAAGCATTCTGATAGAACCAGTGTGTTGGATGCATGCTGTTATCTCAGCTGAGACTGGTGTATTCATCACATTTGTGGTGGCTAACCAAGCTTGGCTTGATATGCAAAATGGGAACAAGGCTTTTCAGTTGTGTTTGAGACGTGGTGGCAATTAAAAAATGGTGTGCAAAAAAAAAAATTTATTAAGGTAGCATTGTCTTGTCTTCCTAATTTGACACCTTTTGACTCTCAAAGGATGATTTCCACGTTATTCAACAAAAGCTTTTGCTGGACCTTCATTGCTTTATGTGTTATTCAATGACAACTTTTCTCTCTGACGTGTCTGCCATAGGAGGATCAATCTAATTTTATGTACAACTGTAAAGATGAATGATAAGTAGAAAGGATTCAGGCAAGTACAAGCTGAATAAATTATAAAGGGCAAATGATGACAGGACTGGGGGTCCCAAGAGACAGTGATATGATAACAGAAACTAAAGACGAATTTATGATGGATGTAGTTAGCATGTACTGAGGCTGTTAATTCTTCAGGGTAGTTTTACAACTTCTTGTGATTGGAGCAATCAAAGTATTTCATTTTAAAGAGATGCTGTATATTTTCACTTGTCTGTTCTGCATATTTGTATGTATGGCCTCATTTATATGCATAGCAGTAAACTCCCATAGGCTAGTCAAGCTTACCTCCCATCAAAGGGCCCCTATTCTCCAAACCATAATGCCACTGTTTATGCATAAATAAATAGATAATGTGTAACGATTTGAGGGCAAACCTGGATCTCGGAGAAAAAAAAGTTTCCATTTTCACAGAACACAGTAATCAAACCTTTTCAGATCCTGCAAGTAGCTGAGCACCTTCAGCTATCTTCAAAGCCAAGCCTAAGGATTGAGTTAGCTCACAGATCCCTGATGAAAAATTATATATAACAAGTTTCAGGTAGGTCAAATTTTGGGCTTAAGCTACTTTAAGAGCAGCTGATGCAGCATCATAAAGTTAGAAGCAAATCTGATCTCGGAGCAGTTCTTGATTGCATTTCATTCATACTCTTATTTCTATCTCTTGTTCCTTATTATTAAGGATATTTGCATGAAAATGATCTTTTTTTCCTTCCTCTGAAGGGTTGTCTCTTGTCTGTGAGTAATGCTTACTCTGGCCTACATTTGTGAATGCCATGGGTTTGATTCTGACTTCATTTACACAAGTGTAAATCAGCAGTGATCTGATTGAGGTCAAGGGATTTATATGGCATAGGAAAGAGCAGACTCAGCTATATTTGTCACTGCTGAAATGATGTCATCGTGAACCGTACCATAGCTCTAAATGAGGAAACATATTTCTACCAAGAATCTTTGCATCCAAATATCTGATCTCACAAAACGCTGAGCATCCCTGACACCTGCTGGGCCATTCAGTAGCTCCCACAGGCTTTTTACTAGAGAGAGGTCCCAGCTCCAAACTACAGGAATGAAAGATGGTTGGTGTCTTGGTGTTTCAACAGTGTTAGCCATTAGATACTAACGTACCCTAAACACTGGGGTTTCTAGTTGCATCGCCCTACTGATTCAAGTGGTGATGGGATATGCCCAGGAATAATTTGCAAGCAGTAAACCTTCATTTCTCATCCCATGTCCTCAGTCACAGAACAGAAGAAGAGAAGAACAGGTACACTTTAACAGTCAATTTACTTGTCATCTCTCCAGTCATATGGATGATACCGTGTGACATTACCTAGTTCAGGGGTCATTGTTCATAGGCTAACCTTTCCATAAACACCCACTTCCCGTATTTGCACTGTACAGTAATGGAGAAGCATGTGCTGATTGTGATCTGTAATGCAAGGATAATGTAAGCTTTCAATAAAGCACTTAGATGAAAATGCTGTATAGTTATATGATTTGGACTTCCACCTTTGGCAATATGCCCACCTATACTATAGGTTTACCAGTGGCAGCTGGACTACTCATAGCTTACATTGGGGTAAGCTGTCTGCTCTGTGTTTCTTTGTGCAGTGTGTACATGTCTTTAAATCCTTCAGATACTCAGTGAGACAATAGTAGTTTGGGTGGGTTTTTTTAAAGTACAAGGGTTGAAGACCATACACAAGAGTGATGGATCAGGTATGTATGTCTGCCACCAAAAGTATTATCATTGAAGCCCATAGAGGTGTGTCTTGGTCTAGTTTAATTTAAATAACATGCATAATAGAAACAAAAACATGAAACCACAGACTTGAATGCTGTGCAGCAACTGTATTCCATGACTGTAATTCCTTGGGGGGTGATTATACAATAAGGACTTGAATCTTGCCTGAAACATTATTTGTGTTAGTGCTACTTACGCTATGTAGGTTAGGAACATCTATGCATGTTGAAAACAGACTTTCAGTTGCAGTGTAGACAGGACTGCAAGCCTTACCATGTGAAATCTAGCCACTGGCTGCAGATCTTTTAAAAAAGCTGTGTATCCTGTATTAAATAGTCTAAGAGCATGATTCGTGCATTAAGCTTAATTCTGTGCTTAAAGTTAAGAACACCTTTCAAAGAACTAGCTGAGCTGGAATGCTTTTGGGAGTGGCAGAAGATGTCCCACCTCTCCACTTACGGATAACTTTTGATAGGACTTGACGTGATGTAACCCATTTAGCTTCTGTGCTTCACTTCTGCTGTGCTCTTACTTTGGCAGGCAGAAAGTAGTGGGGAATGACTGACCATGAGATTGCACTATCAGTTCAGGCAAGTAGGTATCTGAAGTGACTTTGCTCTGTTGAGTAGCTGCAGTGAGAGACTTACAGTGGCACTGCATGTACGAGTTGCTGCACTTGGCAGGTTCCCAGCAATGTCAAATCTCTCTGATTAGTTTCTGTAAGTACAAGGACAAAATTAAGCCTAACCTATTTTTCAAAGAAGAAATGTGCATTTCCCATTTTTCTCTTTAATGGGAACTTCTTATATCTTGTTTCCCATACTTTTTCTCCCCTCCCCTTCCCACCATGTCACCCTTTAAAAAAAAAAAAATCATCTTTTTAAAATACAATTCCTTTTAAAAACCTGTGCCTTCAAAATCCTTTGAGTTCTGTACCATATTTTGACCTTGATATGCATACATTTTCAGCACCAAATTAATCCTATGGTGCTAGAATGAAGTTGTTCCTTTCCTTTTCCCTTAGGTATGGTAAATTACAATCCTCAATGCCTCTGCTACTTTCTAGTGCATGTTTTGTTTGGCATGTTGCAAAAAATTACTGTTTTGATCACTGGCTTTGTAGGCAGGTTTTGGCAGAGCAAGTCTTGTCCAGCTATAACTAATCCATTCCAAGCTCAGGTAGCTCCTTCAAACAGATGGAGTGAATTTATTTTTCTCTTGTTCTGTGAATGGCTCAGTCATTTCTATGCCACTATAATGACTTTGCATGGTAAATAAGTAACTTATAAGACATGCTGGCATGAGCTTCTGATTTCATTTATAGCTTTGGTCAATGGAATAGCATTCTGGGTCTTTTTATTTATGGCTGACTTACTGTCAAGATCTTCCTTGGTAAACATCTGAGAAATTGCTTCTGTCTTTTGCTCTACTTTGTGGTGTCCTTTCTCAATAAAGTCACACTAGTGCCTCATTTCTGGCCAAACAGCATTTTCTCCTTTTCTCCTCCATCCCGTCTCACTCTGTACATCTGTCCTTGCCATCTCTTATCTCCTTTGTAGATTTGCTGGAAACATTACCCTGTGTTCATGTAATGCCTGCCTGGTGAAATGAGTTGAGATTACAGCTGCTGAGGAGGAACACTGTGCTTCCCAACTACTTCTGCCTGGGAGATCACATATTTTTTCCAGACGAAGGGAGAGACTTGGGTTACTATTCCTTTTCATGTTTTGTGACACTACACGTACATAGATAGCATAGTTGGCTTGTTGTAAATCTGATGTTTCTTGAAATTAGGAGGCTTAGTGTATGTGAGCTTTTCAGTGTATGTTCCTGTTGCCCAAGAGAACCAAAGCAGCCAGGAAAGGGTTGTTCATGCAGTGTTCCCTTGCCAGTTCTTCCTTAGAGCAACTGGGGAGTGTCTAGGGGTTGATTTCTGTGCCCATGTTATCCTGCACAGGGGAAGGGAGGTGGGGGCTCTGTGTGGGAGGGTGAGCCTTGCAGGCTACCTGTTTTGGTGGTAGCAGCCTGCTGCTCCCAGCTTGTTACTTTTTCTACCACTGCACCTTCACATTGCTTGATATTACACATATTTTCACCTGGGAGGGTAGAGGCTAAGACACTCCTGGGGAAGCTGGGCACAACATGTCACTAGCATCCAACAAGCAGATTGCTGCTGAGGAGATCCTGAGAAAATGCATATATTTGGGGGGCTCTGTATGGTTTTTGGAAACCGTAGTACAGGCTCTACAAATGTGGATACACTACAAAGAGAAAAATACAGATGTGGCACCTTTCAAAGACAGCACCTCATGTCCCAGTGGAGGTCCCAAATTTATCTGTATTGCTTTGTGTTTCTCTTTTATTTTATTCTATTGAGCCTTAAACCTTTTCCATCAGCACTCTGAACCCAAGCTGCCTTAGCACAGTGGTAATGCCTCTAAAGTGAGCCTGTCCAAACTAATTTCATTGTCCTTGTTGAGTGAAGTGCAACAATTAAGCAGACAGCACAAATGGGTCCAGATAAATCGGGTATTTACAATTATTTCAGTTTGGATAATCTAATGTGATGTTCATTGTGCAGCTAAGAAATATGCTTCCAAGTGAGGGGGAGCTCTCATTCTGTACTCTTGTCTGTTGGGTGTAAATTCAGAGTAACTCTGTGGACTCTTGCAGAGTTTAAGCTTCTTTACATCAGTGCAGCTCAAATGAGAATCTTAGCCTCTTTCTTTAGATGCCCTGTAAAGCTGCCTCCCTTCAGCTGTGCTTGCACTTTAGAGATACAGCCAGGGGAGCTGGAAGGTCATTTCTTTTTTTTTTTTTTTTTTTTTTTTTTTTCCTGGGCCAGGGTTGTGTTGTTGAACTCATTCACTTTGGGGAATCCAGCTTTCTTTGAGTGCCTCTTTGCTCTCCAGCACTGAAACTCTGACTGACAACTCAAGTTACTCTCCAGATCTGGCAATGCTGCTGACTTTCTGGATAGCATTGCAATCAGATCCCCTCATTACCAATGCCTCTCTTTCTTGGTATTAGTACCTTGAGGCTGTATTCTGGCTTTCCACAAATTCCAGCCAGAAACTCATAGCAATACTAGTTGAAAGACACAGGATTTAGGCCAGCAGATCAACACTAAAAGGCAGATCTCTGCTACTTTCTGCTTCATTTCTTTGCAGGATACGTTGCTTTTCTTTCCCTCCTCCTGGTCCCCGCCCCCCAAGCTCAAGCAACACACTGTGTTGCTGGGCAGTCTTCACCAACTTAATCACATTTGGGCCCAGTGTTTTTTCTGCAGACCCTGGAGTGTGCAGTGCTTAGGCCTTGGTTATTAGTTTACGCAATAAATGAAGCCCATTAGAAGAGGATAATCAGGACTCGGAGAAGGCCACCTCACTCGTTATCTGAGGAGGTTATGTTAAGCCTCTGTAGTTATTAATCATACTTTCCTATGCAGATAGCTGAAGATTAAGAGTCACACTTATCCTCTTTGCTCCTCATTCTTTCGCACTGATGTGCAAACACTCTTTATAATCGTTGTTATTATGGTTATTCATAGCCCATCCAGTCAGCCAGGACTGCTTCTGAGATGTTGCTTGAAGTCTTGCACCTATCCATGGTGGCTTGATGATACAGATCAGAGCCACTGGAGGTCTCTCCGTTTATGTCTCGGAAAACATCCTTGAGAGTCCTAGAAAGTCTCTGCTAGCTGTTATTGAATTGTAGTATCTTGTCCAGAGGCCAAGAGAGCTCTGAACAGAAGCCGACACTATTATAAGAGCCAACTTCAACAGCAACCTTCTTGATTTCACTTGCTTTGGCTTTTAATACCAGCTCTAACCTTGAACTTAGACTAAGATGATATGCTACCCTGTGACTTTTTGAAATCTAGCCTAATGCCCTTTTAATCGAAGTGAATGACCCTTTTTTTCTTACTTCATTTTTTAAGCACTTAAATCAACCGGGATAAAATCAGATCTGTACCAGGTGGACTCAACAGCATTTAAAAAAATAGTTTAAAAATGGAAGCATTTATTCCATCAGAGAAAATTATCTTTTTAAATTTTTTTCCCTTGAAATATTGCTGTTTTCTATCATCCTCTAGAAAGTAGCCTGTGCATGCACGCGCACACACACGCACAAACAAAACAATTCCCCAGAAAAATTTCATCAAAACCCAGGTACTTGGGGAAGACAGCTGGAGTTTTTTCTCCCCAGAAAAACTTTAGTCATGGAGTATTTGCTTCAATAAAATTACAATTAAAGCAACAGTTAGCAACTAACTTCATTTAGCGTATAGTGACTGTGCAGCCATCCATTTGCAGATCACATCAATGTACAACTACTTTAATCTGCTTGCACACCCAATCCTTTTCTTTCTGTCCACTATCAGATTTATAGAAGCTGTGTTCCAATTTTCTTCTTGTTCCACTTACAGAAAACTGCTTTTCTGTAAGTGGGTTTAGCTTCTGAAGCAGTGGCCAGGTCAGTGATATACAGCAATCCTAAACCAGTAAGTCCATAGTATCTATCATGCAAACTTAAAATCACTAGTTCATCCAGTTGCGAAAACCTGGATTCATTTTTGAACTTGGAGTGTGAGTTACCACGTATATCAGTTTGTCCATCCTAAAATTACTTTTCAACCTGTAAGGAAAGGCTTATTTTCCGAATGAAGAGTTCATACCATTTCTCTTTTGACTGAAGCAAATAAAACTCCTAACCCTGATTTCTCCTTAAGAAGTCTTAAGTGTGCTTGGGTCAGTTTCCCTCACACTTGCAATGATAACACTAATATGCAATGCTTGTGCTTCCCAAATGCTGTGCTTATATACTGATTCTGCATATCTAGAAGAAAACAGCATTGCTGTCTTGGCTCGGAGGTCTACTAGTCTCCGTCATCTCATGATCTGGCTCCTTTTTTTTTTTTTTTGTCTCTTTTTATTTTCTTTTCTTTTTGTCGTAGCCTAGACAGTGTGCTTGATAATGCATAAGAGTCTTTCTAGGGCCTTATGTTTGATTTTTTTTCTTTTTAATGGAAGTATTTTCTCTAGAAAATGTCAATTCAAGACCTTTCCATTTGAGGGATCATGGTGGGTTTGGTCATGCATTTATTTGAGAATGAGTTTTTGGATCTGTTAGAAAATTCTTGTTCAAATGAAAGGGCCAGTAAAGCAGAAATCAACCCAAACAGGCAGGCATGACATTTGCTTGACATATGGAGCTTCCCTGATACAAATTCCCTGCCTTACCTAATTCAAACCAAGAAGAGAACAGATACTGGCTTTCCTCTGCCCACCCCAATTAAGTTTCCTACTCACCTGATTCTTGGCTATTTGAAGACAACGTTTGCACATGTGCTTCCTTTATTTTCTCCTCCCCTCTATTCTTACAGATATTACTAGGTAATTTACCTGAAATACTAAGGAATTTTTTTGAAGTGGGTGAAGATTTTTATATGGATCCTTGAGGCAAAATACTAGACTTGATTGATTTTAAGAAGAATATATAGGGTCTTGACATGCTGTAACAAGAGGAGACTAGGCATACAGACTGGGAGTTTACTGTAGCTGACCTCAGATTTCATTAAGAAGTTGGCAGCTCCTCAGTTATCTATCTCAAAACTGGCCTCCTTTGTCTTCCTTTAGATGGGAAAGTGAGGCTGTGAGAAAGTGTAGAGAGAAAATACCTATGATAAAATGCTGTTTTGAGGGCTGAATCAGAACCAGGATTTAAGAAATCTAGATTCAATACTTGCCTATGTGACAGAAGTCAATGAACCCACCTTTGCCTTGATATCCTACCTACAAAATGGAGCTAATTAACCTCGCCCCGCTGTTATCTCTTTGATTAGTAGACATTTAGAGTTCTCCAGAGTAGGATTTTTCTTTTCATATGCATTTGTGTTTGTGTACAGTGCTTAGCAGTGACAGCTCCTGCTTTTGACTACAGTGTCCTAGACGTTCCTGTGATGCTGACAAAGGATGATAACTGTTGGGAGGGAAAATCTTTCTTCCAATATAAGGTGATGGCTCAGGATGATTCTTGCCTTTCAGAAAGGGGCTGTCTCTCTTCTCTTTCTCATGATTGACCTGAAAATAAATAAGGGAAGAGTGACATTCTTACTATTGCTTTCTTTTTTTTTAAAAAAAAAAAGAAAGGAGAATTTCTCTTAGACTCATGCTGTACTTGTCTATACTGTATTTGACGTCTGTAATAAAATTTGGGTCAGATATACTTTTCAATAAAAAGAGGCATCCTACAAACAGCCCCATGCTTCTATTAGGGTCATGTCAAGAATAATAGAGACTATTGTCACTGCACTGAACCTCTGCATTGTATTAAGTATTCCTCGCTTCTCTCTTCTCTGCTTCTCTCCAAGACATAATACAAGATGCCTGTCATGTTCCACCACATGTCACCAAAGGGCACAGAAAGGGAAGCTGGTTAGCAGGGAGCAAGGCTCCTCAAAGTTACTCTAGCATCAATCAGCACAGGGAAAATGTGGAACATTCACATTGTCTTGCTTGATCATATGTGTCATCTTCCCTATCTGGGTGAGAAGGGAAGGAGTGTTTTTGTCAAGGGGAATTTAGTTTTTTTCTTTCTATTACTTCATTGGGAGGTTGCATGTTGGTTTTTTTTGTGCAGGAACAGTGTCCTGGGGAGAGATGAGAGAATGGCACGTTTGCATATGAAAGAGGTGGATCTAGGTAACTTCCTTTTAGTGCTGTCTGCCCAAGGCCTCTCATGCTGCTCACAAGTGCACAGATTTTAGGCACCTGCTTGTATGCAGAATAGGTCCTATCTGCATTGTCTTAACACTGAGATTCCCTGCCACATCTGTACCCTGTCCACCCACACCAGAAAAGTTCATGTGCTGTCACAGACCTGCACCCACCCCTGACCTGTTCACACTTAAGGATGGCTCTTGGCCTTGACTGCCTCATGCATCTTGCCCTACCAGTTCTGGATCAGTGCCCAGAGCAGTGTGGTGGCCCAGGAGTCCTGATGTGTCTACCTTTTTGTAGATCAGCATCTGTTTCTAGCCCTCAAGTATAGTTTCAGCACTGAGCCTCAGTCAAGCCTCAGTCGCTTCTGGTGAGACAACTGGAAACAAGGAGGAGACACCCCAATTTAATTTCACTTATGCCTCACAACAGGCTTTGAAGTCAGGTCATGTAGGTAAAGGAATTATTTGCTTCAAATTCCATGCCCAGAGCTGCTCTGAGATGCTTTCACTGAATCTTTTCTGTTCTGAATGGTGTTTTCTGGGGTAGATGGTGAAATCTACTTCTCTCCAGAAGCATGACACCTGCTCTCCTCTGTCCAAAGCCCAGCTTCACTTGACCAATGCATCAAGAATTCAGTGTCATCTGCTTGATGCTGCACATGTGCAATTTCCTTCCCTTTCCTTCTCTCCTCTCCCTTCTTTTTCCAAAGCCTAGTGACATCCTTTGCTATATTTGAGGTGCTAGCGTAGATCAAAGTCCTCCCAGGATCAAACAACGTGCTGCATGCAATCCTTACGGTTACAAACAAGGTCTTTCACTGACAGAAACACATTTCTGTGCTGCATTTTCAGCAGCCTATCAGACTTGATTCAAGGGTAGCTTTTGATTTCACAAGGAAACTCTCTTCTGCCCTTCCCCCAATTCTTCACAAGGAGGGGGAAGGGAAAAAAAGGCTCAGCTGCACTGAAAGAAAAGGAAGAACAGCTTTCTTGAAACTTTGGAGAAAGATTTAATATACCCATGCTGTACATTTTGTTTGTTGTATCAAGTAGAAGATAGAGAACTTCAATGGTGGATAAATGTATCCAATGTAAAAAGGAAGAAAGAGACAACTGAGAAACTTGCCTGAGTGTGTATTACATCATTCCGATGGTATTTTACAATATCTTGTCGCCCTCACTCTCCTATGAGATTCTTGCTGTTCAAATAGCCCTTCAATATAACCTTTGTTGTTTGAAGCGATAGGTGGGTCCAGAATGTGTTTTGGAAGTTGGATAAACGGTTTTCAATACAGGACACTGATTACTATGGGCAACTATTTCCTATGGGTCTTTTGTTTGTTCAGCTTCAAGCAAACCTTCAAAGGAGATGCATTGAAAATATAAGTATTAATGTACAGTTTTCTGACTAGCTTGGATCTTTTGTATTCTATCTCTTGGGGCTTCTGAAAAGCTTTCTGAAAATTTAAGTGACGTAGACACTGAAAATTGAATGCAAATAATAATTTTGCAAATCTCTTTAGTAGAGGTTTACATTGGTTTCCAGTAGTCTAAAAACACTATTTGCTGCACAACTTGGGGTTTTGTTGTGTTTTATTTTTCAGAACATTTGATAAAAATCCTTTTTCAATTATCTTCAAAAGACAATTCTGCTTGGACCTCGGAAAAAGAACCCAACATTTTTTCTTTGCCACTTCTTATATAGTCAGGAAAATGCAAAAGTAAAGTGTAAACAACAAGTAATACCCATCTCCACATTAATGCAAGGAAAAAAAATCTATATTTTTGCTAGGGAAAATAATTGCTGATTAATATTTCTGAACAAATAACCCTCATACCCCATAATTCACATTCTATTGTTAAAAATCAGTCAATAAAAAGCTCTTTTTAATAATTAAGATCAGGGATGTTGCTATTTACTCATAGCGTTACTGGATTTGGTACTGTTCTGGTTCATCCTGATACACGGAGATGGAAAGAAGCACTTACTTATAAGTGGCATACAGATGAAACATATTGCTTTCAAGAAGAAAATTAGAAATCCTCCCTTGATGCCCACTTCATCAGGGTCTGTTTATTTGCCAGAAGAGTCTTAGTTTCATTCCTAGCTGGTATTTCTTCTCTAATTTTGAGCATCCACTCTTCTTAGGGTACAAGTAGTTGGCACACAGGTCCTCAGAATTTAAGAAAAAATGCAGATGATATACTCTGAAAAACTGTTTGTCAGGAAGTAAAAGACACAAACCCATCTCAGTCTGTGATTACTCATTATGGGATCACACACTTGCTGGCTTGCCTCAATGGCCTCTCTTCTAGAGTGCGTGCAGGGTAAATAACTGTTAATTTCCCTGCTGCATAAAGTGTATTTTCTATCTTGTCTGAAGTGAGGAGGTGCTAGTCCCCCTCTGAAGAGTTGTTTTGTTTATTGGTTTGGATGAGACATTCAGGAGACAAAGTTCTGTAATCAGCACATACTGGAAGTGAGAGAGCAGCATGCCTTTCCCTCCCACAGTTAATTCCTTCAAATTCTTTCCTCATGTGTCTTGCAAAGTAAACTACGCTGGGGTCTAAGTTTCTTTCACAAGAAAAATCCCCACTGGTCATTACAGATAGCAAATGTGGTAACTCAGATGTGCAGCAGCACAGGATAAAAAAATGTTAAAATAATTATGAATTTACATTCTTGACTGAAAGCCCAAACTTTCACAAGGCATGAAATGGTTGCACAAAACAAACAGGACTGTGGACATATGCACTTTAATATGAGCAAATGTGTGTAATACTTGGGAGGCATAGAGGGATTTGGTGTGAACTCAAATAAGTTTATCTAAATTTTAACAAATTTTCAAATCTATTCTATAGATGACTATCCACCTCTGGATCACAATCTCACCTCCTTGCCTACCCTCAAAGACATACATTCAACAGGAAATATGAAAGCTGGTATGGTTAAATGGAGTTAAAATTTGTCTTTTTTGAAAGGAATGCATTCATAGTATTTCAGATTCTCTGTGAAAATGAGCATTATAGAAACCTCCTTCAAAAGTACACTGAAGCAATTTCATGTAATGAAAACAGCTTAATTTAAATGAAAATACTGCTTGTAATTATGATTAAGATTTAAATTTACAAAAAATAAGTAAAAGAATCATTTAAAAGTGATTTAAACGAAAAGGAGGGCCCTTGCTAAACTGGAATACATCAGGAAGTGCTGAAACATCTTTCAGTGGGGAAGGGGAAGACTCTAATAGGAAGAGATTGGTAAAATCCTGTTATATTAAGCTCTCTAGATTTTGACCTGGACTGTGTGGATGAGCTCAGCATAGTCCTCAAAGGGCTGGCACAGTAAGCACTGACTGCTTTCTACCACACATTTATTCATCACCACAGGCAAATCTTTCCACTGGTCAGACCTAAACCTGCTCTGCACAACTGAGGTTGCTGAGGCATCTTTCTCACCAGCTGCCAATTTCCTTGCTGAAGCTCAGGATGCTGGGCTGGGTGAATGGTTTCATAATGCTTGGCACTGGTCCCTCGGCATTCAGCGCAGGTTTCAGGTGATGCAGGACTGAGATCACTCTGCTTGGTCTGGTAGTGAAACCAGCCTTGGGTATGGCTGTAACGATGTAAGGGACCACTTCTCTCTGGGGTGGGTGGGGAGCTCCGTGAACATGTCAGAGCCTGCGAGATCTACTAGAGAAAGATGATACATCCAGTAGCATATGGCCTGTGTGTACACATAGTATATCTGCTCGCTGCTGACTCACTGATGCCTCTGCAACCAACGCTCACGTGTCTAGGAGAGGTCGCCTCTCCACGTGGTAAAGACCCGCTGGTGTCTGTTTGATGTCATCTTGGGAATCCGCAGGATTAAGCAGTTGTGTAGAAAAATAGAGGCTTTCTGAAGTTGGAATTAAAGCACAATTTTACTTTTCCACAGAGAAGACAATGAGGAGGCTCTTCAGGCTTTGTCTGTTGCTGGTTTTGGTATCTCTCAGTGGATTAGTCAATTACAAATGACTCACTTCTGTGCAGAGAACCCAACTTAGTACTGGGGGGAGGGATGAAGTAGATTGGATTTTCTGGCAATAGGTGGGTAGGTTTTTCTTAAATATATGTTCAGTATCTGTTTTGTTCTGCTCCCATTGCAACCAGTGAAAAAACTTCATCTGAATTCCCTGGCAGTAAATCTAAGTCAATGTCATGATAAACTCCTCTTTTTATGTGAGCTATCCCTAGTGTCCATTCTCAGTTCACGTGGGAGGAAGTGGAACAGGGTTTAGTGAGCTTTCTCCAAGTCTCACTAATGATAGCGCTCTTTTATTTCAAAGGAAGCTGTTTTTCTTGTACTGGGAAGCTGGTGGGAGTTGTGCAGTGAGTAGGTGAATACAATTCTCAGAAGCTGGCTCGGTGGTGGCAGACATGCAAGTTAAACTGGAAAATGCAGTCATGTGATTTAACTTTTAGATTAAGCCAAAGCGGGTGTGATATTCTGGCATTGCAGTGTTTTTGTGTGAGCTCATTGATCTCAGCCTTTTTACCCAGCTATTACCCTTCCCTCTCTCAAAACCTCTCTCCCTGGGATTTAGTACTTTAACTCTAGAATAGCTGGTTTGGCTGTCAAAGGCCAGAGAGAGTGCAAAGTAAATTATAGACATCCAAGGCCATCCTACAGTTTCCTGGGTGTATTCAGCGTTGGCTTTTTCCCATGGTTCATTGACTCTTTTATAATGTAGAGAGCCCTGACGTGTGATCCTATAGGTTATGGCCAGTTGTCCTCTGTTGGACTTGAGTGGAAAGGGTGAATGAGATCATTGCCCATTGGTTTTGCAGTCTCACCTGAATGTTCCCAAACTTGCTTTGTGCACCATCATCTGGGTGGTTGAAGCTATTTGAATTGCTGATTAGTACAAACCTGATTAATCTGAGCCTGAAAGCAAGAATACTGCCTCACTGTGCTGTAGAAAGATACACAGGTGACTCTGGCATTGCTCCTGTAAGCTAGGTAGGGCTTTGTAGCTTAGATTCTCACCTGTAGCTAGGCTGGCTAGATGTGGCCCACCTCAGGTACCGCAGACATTTGGGTAGACTTTTACTATTCTCTACATCTACTGAGCAAGTATTAACACTTTGAACTCCTATTCTCACACCTAATAATCCACCTTGACATATGACAGTTTTTCTTTTGTCAACATTCATCTGTATTTCCCAGGTGGCCTTCTGCAGGGATGGGAAAGCAGGGAGCAACATGGACGTAGTATCCACTTGAAGCACCTATACATGGGCTGCTGTGTGCTATCTGGAAATGAAAGATTTGAGCCAGAGTTTCAGACAAACACTCCATGGGAGATGGAAATAAAGCACTGGGACTTCAGCATTTCTCCTTGTGCTTAGCAACTTAAAACTCTGACTATTCCTGTTTTGCAGTAAATAGAAGCAGTAAACCCATCCTCTAATTTGGTTCCCAGTGATCCTGGGAGGAAATACAGCCCCATCCCGGAACTTGAGGTTTCAAGTTTGTTCCTCGGTTAACCATTAGAAATATGAATGATACTGGGCAAATCACTTTGCCTCTCTGAGGCTTGGGCTTCCACCTATAAAAGGAAGACAAAGCTCTTGAACACTTTTGTAAAGTGGCATAGAAAGATCAAGTATTTATTACCAGGTCCACTGCCCCTCCTGCACAGGAGAAATCATGGGTTTTTGCTTAACCATTTCACTATTGTCAGATACTGCCAAGAACTGCTAAAACACCAACTGTTTTCCCACCTCTTGGCTTTTAAAAACTGTAAGCCCTTAAAATAAATTTGAAAAACACTAACCAAGCAAAAACCTGAATTTATCATCACCTGGTAGGTCTGGATAGGGCTATTCATGAAAACAATCCAAAGGCCTTCACCTTGACTTCCCAACAGAGTTTGATGTGATTTTAATCTGATTATTAGACTCTCCGTACATCTTGCAAGCTTGTAAAAGATACATTGCTGGCAGAAACATTTTCGTTACTGGGGAAACTTTTTGTTGCTGTTGATGTATGTGTTGCCTGCCATAAATACTCATCTGAGAGGCAAAGGTCATTTGGTAGCTGCTTAGCAGCTTTACTTTCTGAAATGAAACTCGTGTGTTGGATCTGCAGCAGAAAGCAGGGGGTGTAAAATAGATGAGGGAAGATCTGTTCCTTAGCATTGCAGCAGCCAGATTATTTTCTGGCTTTTTTTTTATCTTGGTGTGGTGTTTCGTTGTTTTTCACCTTGTTTTGTTTTTTTGCTCTTAATGTTCAAGTTCCAGTAAGAGGTGCAGAAGGGATAGCCTTGGTAACTAAGCCCCCTGCGTTTATTTACAGGGCTGCATAGTACAGCCTGTGGCATTAAGGGATGCACTCCCAATGCCATGACCTTCTCCTGTGCCAGCCCAGGGGATTTATCTGCAGAGCAGCAGATGCAAATTTGGGCTTGTTTGCTAGGCTAACCAGAACAATTTGGTAACCAAGGGCAGTGGGTAATCAGGCCTTGACTTAGGAATTTCATTATGTGTACAGAAACGAGCCTGAAGATCAAACTGAGATTCTGGGATATGCTTGGTGTGCAACCTCAATGCACCCTGAACAAAAAAATCAGTTCAGCCCCCGTGATCCGTTCAGTTTTCACTCTACTTCTATGAAGTCTGCTTGCATAGGTACCGATTTCTTCTAGGGCTTGTAATATCTTTACAAACCTCAGTGGCCTATGTGACACAGTAAAACAGAGTAGGTGATTTGGCAGCAAGTGCTCGCTCTGAACTTCTTTATATATTTTATTTGGGGCACCAGCTTATTTCTCTGTAGATCTCCTAACTAGCCTCACTATAGGATCATCTTGTTTCCAAATCTTCTACAAGCTTGTTTTAGGGTCAATATTGGGGCAAAAAAATTGCCATTGTTGTAGCCAACAGACCTGTTTTGTCCTTGGTGCTTGAATGGCATTCGCTTCAACTCTATAGGGATTCATTCATATATATATATATATATATATATATACACACTCCCAAACAAACAACAAGAAGAATAACAACAAAACAGACTAGCCTTAAGTCTGCCATTTAGAGCAGGTTTTCACAAAACATTTTTGAGAAGTTAGCAGTTTTGGTCATGAAAACAGGTGCCATCAGCAGCAGTGACAGAACTGCCAGAGTAATAAGAGCACCTGGCTACAGGACCAACCATCTACTGCCTTCCAGCAGTAAGCAGCAAGTGGCCTGTGACATGTGATTGCAGGAGCTACCTGTGTGCAGGATCTGTAGTGAATTCCAGTTCACTGCTAAAATTGTGAATATTTCCTTTCCTGTTTAAAACATAGGTTGCTGCCAAATCTTACAAGCAGAGATGATGGAAAAATAAGCAAACAAAACTTTTTCTTCTCCTGGAAAGCACTGAAATCCTTTCTGAAACAATATTGCTTTCAGCATATTTCTTATTGTGATGGTGTTTCAGATCCAGGACAGTATTTTGACCAAGATGTTCTGTTTATCCTCTTTTGATGACATCTGGGATTAAAAAGCGATAAGTAAACCTGCTTTGAAACTGGTAGAAAACTCTCCTTTAAAATCACATCTAGTCACTGGATAATATGCAGTGATATTTCTTCTCTTAAAATGTCGGTCTCTTCACAGGAGAGAAATACACCTCAAAGCCTTGAAATGTTTGTTAAATGGAGTGGTGTTTTTCTGGCCAGCCCTGGTCATGAGTGGTCACACAGATGATCTGTAGCAGACTGACACTGGTAGGCAATTGTTGGTGCAGCTCGTGTGCTGCACACCTAAGCTGCTGACCACAAGGAAAACTTCTCTGCGTGTAGGTGACCTACCATGACCCAAGCTGGCATTCCGATGCCAATGGACAACTGGTGTCAGCCAGCTGCTAGAGCAACTCTCCATCTGGACTTTTTTCTCTGTGGCACAACTAATGAGCTGTGCCTAGCTTTCTGGTTGTGTGAGGAAGTTTACCCCAACTACAATTATTACTTTACAAAAGGAAGTGGATGCCTGAGTCATAAAGTGGCATTTTGTGACTGTGGGTATGATTCATCTGCCCTGACTTCAGCCTAATGAAGGTTAAATGTTTGGCTTTCTTCTACAGCCGTTGGAGAGCAGTCGTTGAATGTGGCCAGTCATCCCACCTGTTCTTTTCCATTGAATAGGGAGTGACCCAAGACCAATGGCTTAGGCTGCCTGAGTGATGTTAGGTGAAACTGCTCTGACAACGTGGCTTGTGAATTAAATCTGATCCCCTGGCCTCATGCAAACCAGTAGCCAGTTCTCCAAAATGAAGCTAGTCAGAAAGTGGGTTTTCATCCTATTAACCCACAGGCTTAGAAGATTTAGCATTATGCTGCTTGTATAAGCTCTTCACTGTCTTTATTAAACTATTTATCTGAGGCAACTTCATATTTTCTTTTAGGATAAACTGGAGATAATGCAATGTGCTTGTTTTAATCTGCAAGGTTAACTGATCTAATTATCTGTGTGTGTTTATTTAAATCCTTTCGAGCACTAGGCCCTTGCAGGTGGCTGCTTTGTTTTCTACCAACAGGAAATCTCTTAAAATGAGATGATATAGCTCAGTGGGTCTTCTTGTATAAAGGATTTTCTAATAATGTATGAATTTATTAAAGACAAAGATAAATAGAGGGTTTATTTACATTAAACAAATTCACAAGGAACTATTTTTTCCTTAAACTGAGAAGGCCAAATGACATCTACTTTTACTATGTTAAAGGATTATCCATATTCTACAAAGATGTTACATGCCAGCATGTTGGGTCAGAGCCTTTGACAGACATTTCCATTCTTGTGTCAGGCAAGTTTTTTAGTGTTTATGAGTTAATATTTATGCAAAGCCTCTGAGATGTGAAAAGTTGGAGACTTCAATGGTGCAAGAAGCAGCATCATAGTACTAAACTTCTGCTTCTGGTTGAATGGGTGCAACCTTTGTGCTGTTCTGTTGCTATATGCCTAGAAATTTGAAGAAAAGAAACGTGCTCCTACAGATGTCTAGATAACTTTTAAGCAAAATTGAAAGAAGGGGGTTATTTTTTCTCCTCCATTCCTTACTCAGGTGGTAGTGACAATATCCTCTTCTAGCTTTTACATAGTTTAATGAAACCACAAGCCTTGTGGCTAAGTTCTCGCCTTGTTTTCTTGCCTTTCACAGACCTGAGTTCTTCAATGCTGAAGAGACTCCTACAATAGTTAACCTAGGCATTCTACTTACAAAAGCTGTTTTACTCTCTGGTATTTACACCAGGTGGTTGCAAAATAGAATATGATCCAGCGATCCAGCTGACAGAGTTAAACTGCATGGAGTGCTATCTGGGGAGAAGGGGGGCTTATTAGCTCAGGTGCTGCATAAACGTGGCCAGACTGCCTCCAGATCAGAGCAGGCTTACATCCATGCCTCTTGCCCTGGGATCCCTTGATCTTTCAGTTCTAGGATTAGCTTGAACAGAGCTAGCTTGTGCCTGTCTGCTCCTGACATTGTAGCATCACCCAGGTCCCCAGATTTTGCAGGGCCAGTAAATTTCTTTTGTTTGTGCTGCAGGAGGCTTTCTCCTAGTAACTGTACACCGACTCTTAATACTCACCATATTAACGAATTACCACGTTCCTCCTATCAATTCACAAAGCCACCTTTGCTAAACAGATGGAGACTCATTTGCTCTGTTTCCTGAGCGAGCGTTAGCTCAGTGGCCCAGCACATCCATCTTATCTTTTGGGAGCTTTGTTCACTTTAGCAGAGCTGATATCTTGCTTCACTTAAGCACCTGCCAGTGATAAACAGAAGAGAGACAGGTGTTAATCTCCTTGGGTCTGCCACTCCCCAGGGAAAGAGCCCATTTGACCACAGATATGAATTGCTGATGGATCACTCTATTGGTGCCACATCTCACCATAAAGGGAATTGGCAGAAGCCCTTTCCCAATTTGGGATGTTTTTAAAGCTTGGCTGGTTGGGGCACTGCAGACCATGCTGCAGCGAACAGTCATGTTTTGGCTAGCGTGTAAAACAGCACTGATTTCAGACAGAGTTGTGTGTGTGGAAGGGCTTACTTTTGCTGATCCTGCTTGTGCTCCAGCCAGTCTTCTACAGGCTGTCAAAACACAGAGCCAAACTCTGAAGTCTTTCCTTGGATTATATGTGGTCTTTACTTGAGCAGAGCCTGCACTAAGTGCGCAAAATCTAAATAAGGCTGTCAAGGCTTTGACCTAGAGTATTTACTCACACGAGTCCCGGTGAGAATTGCAGACTTAATACTATGTTGCAAATGTAAGCGTTTCAGCGCGTTCTCCTGTGCTCTGACAAAGTTAATTGTCTAATCTTGACACCAAGTGCCCTGTACTTTTTTAAGAGGTTTATGCATGAGACTAATTATGTGCTGTTAATTTGGCTGCTAGCAGCTTTCTGCTTTTAACATCCATTGGATTCGGGAACCGTACAGTGTGGCATTTTCATGTAACTAGTACAAGGGCTGTGAACTGGATGCTAAAAGACAAAGGCAGCAAATACCAGTGGAATACACTGAAAGGGAAGGAAAGCGTTGATTCCCTCAACCTTTGTCCTGGTGACCAGAAATACCAGGAGGCATGATCCACAAGTGTGCTGCATAGAGAAATTTTGCCAGTATGTAGATGGTCTCTTCATGTAGATAGAGTGTATAAGTGAAGATAACCATTTCTGGTAGCAATGTGCAAGTGCAAGAAGAGAGTACCTGGGTATGAGGGAGGGGCAGGGAGGTGTAAGTTGGGACAGGCTAGTCCCATTAGCATACTTGAAATTTCAGTTGTCTCTAATGCATTGGAGTCATCTTTAAAATTACTGATATCTTGACATTTAGGCTTTGAAATGAGGCAGACTTGTAAGTTATCTAAATTCTTGAGGCCATACTAGTCTGTCATAGCCAAGGTGCCTCAAAATCAGAGCAAAGCCCTTGCACAGGTTCTGGAGATGCTCAGCCGTATTCTTCACCTTCCCAGTTTTCATCAGACCTTTCAGTGTCTGCAGCTGGCAGGGAGAAAAGGGGCTTTGCACAGAATGTGCTTTTGTTGTCTCTTTCTAAAGTGCTGTGGAAAGCTAATCAACTTTCTACCAGAGGACCTTTACTGTACTCTTTCCCCAAAGTAGCAATTTCTCAATGGTATAATGAAGAATGACTGGGCACTTACCTGAATTTCCTAAATTAAAAAAAAAAGGGGGGCGGGGAGGAAACTGTTGAGGGAATCAGATTAATATGTTTATCATGTCATTCCTATCTTACGTGAAATGGGTGTCAAAGATTTGAAGACGACATTGAACTAATACAATGCTTTGTGAGTAGAGGAAGGTCGCTGTCCAGATGCTTTTAGTTCAAAAGTGTGTAAGTAGATCAGAGCATCTGTAATTGTTTTCAATTAGTAGCCACAAAAATATATGTTAGGATTTTGCCAGGATAATCTCTGATTTGTAATTTGGGAACTGGCAGACCATAGGCTGTCCCATCACATAACATTGATGGGATGTTTAATTCTGGGTTTGGGAATGACGAACCCTGGTCTTGGGTTTTCAGCTGAAGTTCCCTGGGACTCAAAATTCAGCTTCGAAACCAGCATTGATCTCAGCATGATGTAGCTCTGAGGCAGCTGGTCTTTGTTATCAACCTCAGACCTTCACACAGCAGGCCAAGACCTTTCTGAAATCCAAAGCAACCCAAAGAAAGCAGACTCCTCTGCAAAGAAAAGTGTAAAAAATTTCTTAGGAGCTCCTCTGACACTGTAGGCCTGATTGTTAAGAGGATCTGTGACTGTGGAGTCTCTGAAATGACTGCTTTTTATATGGCAATTTCCCAGCTGGCATAAAAATCAGGCTGTCAACAGACCTGTTTTGATTAGAATGAAAAAAAAAAAAAAAAAAAAAAGAAATCCAGGTGCCATTAGTAAGGTATTAGGATCTCAGATTTTTATTAAAATCTAGGGGCTGAAAGGTGAAGAATATTATTTTCCCTCTGAGACACTGTACTGTCTTAAGTCTGATGAGTTATCACCAAGCACCTGTGAGCTCTTTAGAGGCTGTAGGTGCAGCTTTACCTGAGCAGGGAGGTAAAATAAATGCATATGTTGATGGATGCATAGCCAGTGAGTTTCTTTAAAGGAGCAGGTGCTGCATGAAGTTAGAAAGCAACAACCGAGGAGGTTTGGTTTCTGATGATGGCTCCGCTGGGCAGGCGAGAAGCGTGAGCACGGGGGTGGCTGGTACCCCGTGCTGAGAGGAAGAACAGAGAGGAGCCTCCGATGAGGACAGGGGAGTAAGTGAGCCTGCTCGAGCTGAGCGGGAGACAGCAGGAGGAGGAAAGTTCACTGCCTGCTTAATTGCAGGGGGTGCCACAGTCCCACTGTGTACACAAAACCCTGTCAATAGCACTGAGGCGCCAGCGTGTTAATTAATGATTTACTTACACTGACCCTTGACCCTGAGGCAAATAAGGGGGATTTGTTTTGCTTCTATTAACTCCTCAGCTTGCTGAGCAGAGGCCCTGTAGTCCCCAGCATCACGTGGCCACACAGGAGCTACGTGTGTCCTCTATTGTGCGAGGGTCCAGCTTGTGACGGAGGGGAACTGAATCCCCGCACTCGCTTCTGCTCCATCTCCTCATCCCTTTTCCCGTGGAGCAGCAGCTCCACCTGTTTGGCAGGAGTTGCTCTGGGTACACCACAAGAAGGGAATCGGGCTTGTTCTTAAGTTACAGTTGCAGGGTGGATGGTTCCCTTGGTCCACCTATCTCCTTGCACAATTGCATATCCCTATGGGCTTCCAGCCGTCTGTGTGTCTCCCTGCCTGTTTGCACTGTGAGAAATCAAAATCTGGCTCTTTCTTTCCATCCACCCCACGTCATTTCCTGAACCACCTCGTCTTATTGAATCTGAACTGCCCAGGACTATCCAGAAAGGCAAGCTTGATTCCATATGTGTGCCTGCTGTCCCGGTCCTTGCTTTGAAATGGGCCCAGTGAGCATAAAGGCAGGCCTGCAGAGAGTGCGAGGAGGACGGGGAATGGGAGGGGGTCACCACAGTTCCTCCCCAGGCACCCTTTGGCGACAGAGACTCCTAGGTCTAAGCCTAAACACTGGAAGAGGCGGAGAATGACAGGGCAAGGGACTTCTCACAAGGTTCAGCATGAGAACAGGGGGGTCTGGGCCTCCTTTTCCCCATGTTTAGCCTAAAAGTGCTTGCTGATGTGGCAGTGAGGGTGATGGAAGAGAAATGTGTACAACAGCATCTGCGGAGAGCTGGATGTCATTTCCTAGCAGTAGAAATGGAGATAGAAGTCCCGATACACCCTCAGGGACACCTGCTGTAATTATCACACTCGGTTTGACCAAATGGCTTCCAGCTGAGCCTGGAGTCTGACCTGTGACTGGTGTCAAAGCCAGCTTTCAGCCACAGCAATGTCTTCCCACATGACCATGACCAAGCCTCTTAGCCTCAAGCCCACACTGAGATTCAGGTCTCCAACTCCCATGCAATAGGAAATTAAGATCTAAGTAAGCGTTGGGAAAGCAAGAGGAGCAGCACTGACCTGTCCTTCCCCTGGGTAGTAGTAGGATAAATACATTACAGAATGTAAAGAGCTTGATACTATGGAAATAGGAACTCTGTAAGTTACTTAGTTCACACACATGCAACTCCCAGAGGGCGTGACTAGGGTTGTTCTGGTTTTTTACTATTATTGCTTCAGGCATTACACCTGAAAATGCCAGATGTACTTAAATCAAGTGTGATGGTGTCACTGCATAGTAATAGTGTTTTATCAGGGGGATGGACTGGTCTGCTTTCTCTCTCAAGAGCGTTTGGAAGAGTATGATGCAGAGTGGATTGGAAGGCAGATGGGTTCCTCTCTACTGGAGGATTACATTTTTATTAAAGTAGCTGGTTGTTGCTTCAGTGGAAGGCCAGTGGCCGCTGCTGTGATCAATAGAACTGTGCTTTTTATGTAAGATTTACTCTTGCTCATCCCAGTTTTGCCGAGAATGTTCAGCTTGCAATCGATAACGAGCCATGATGACAAAGTAGCTCGTTTCAATTGAATTTGATATCATTAAAAATGTTAAAAAAAACATTGTCTTTTCTACCTTTTTATAGAGAAAAGGTTTTTGATGAGAAAATTTGGTGCTGCCCTAGCAACCCAGCAGGGTGAGAACGACTGCCTGTCTCAATCCTGCCAGTGCTGGTCTAGGGTTAGCATGGCTGAGTTCAGCATCTTGTAGCACTGTAATTAGGCTGGCCACCGGGCTGGGTTGTGGGCGTAATTTCCCAGGGCCTGGTACACCCCAAGCACTGACCTGTGCGGCAACCTCTCTGTATTGCTCAAATTTCCTTTGCAGAAGAAAAAGGCATTCTATTTTCAAATGAAAAATATTTCTAGAGGGGAGGGGAAAAAAAACCCCCAACAAAATCTCTCCTTGGTTCCAGATGTTCTTCCTCTGTCCACGCAGAATTTGTAATTGAAAATTATTTCCTACAAGTTTCAAAATGTGAAAAAATACTTTATACTTTGAAAAAGGAGCCTGATGGTGAGGGGAAAGGATTCCTGATGGTGGGCTGGGATGAGATACCAGGCAGCTCTCAAGGTAAGCTTACCTGATACACGCTGCTCTTACCTCTAGGATCTAGCTCCTTTTGGCCCTTGCTCTTAAGAGTCTGATTTCTAATTAGAAGAATGGCATTATGATAACTTTAAGCTCTGGAAGGTAACTGCTGCCATATATCTCGTAATTTTCCATTTTCAAAGTCAGAACACACTAAGTAAATATCCCTCTGGTGCCTGAAATGGGAGATTATCTTCCATTCTGATTTGAAGCAACCCTGATGCGGGGACTAACTTGCTTCAACTTTTGGAGACCAGCCAGCCCTTCTGATGCTGACTGGAGCACAATTGTGTTCACTGGGCTTGTCTTGTGCATTTCAGCTTGTTTAATTTCCTAATAAGTTCCTTTCTTGGGCAAGGGGGTGAAATGACTTCTTGCTGTTCCAGGAAGCAGTATCATCCCTGGCCCATTGTGGTTCAGGTCAGAGTGACGCAGCGTGGCGGGATCCCAGCAGTAACTTTCAGCATCAAAATAAATGGCTGCAGAATTTAATTTAACTGGGAAGTGTTCCGAGTTGTAGATTTGCCTTTTCCTCTCCAAGCTGCAGAATTGTTTCTGCATTTACAGCACCTGATATGTACTAGGGAGAGCAGTCCTTAGAAATTAGCTTCCAACTGTGTTTTTCTTTACGCTTTGTCCCACATCCTGCTTTGAAAACATCTTTGCACCCAGAATGTGTTTCCACCAGCAGAAACGGACATTTTAACATCACAGCCAGGCAGAAAGAGATGTGGGTGCTTGCAGGAGTGCCCAGCGCTGCCTCCTAGCTGAATCCATTGGGTTAAGTATCTTCTCAAAGCAGGTGGTCCCTCCTCCGAGGGCTTCCCAATGAGGGGCTGCAAAAGCAGAATAAGGTGAAGGGGGACAGGATGAACTATCCGAAGTTGCAAACCATCATGCTAGCTGCAGTCGGTACGGAAGCAGCGCGTTCTTCGGATGGGCTTAGAGGTGGATGGAGCTGAAGTCTGACAAACGAGCTCAGAGACCCCGCACCACGCGTGGAGAAGAGGGGAAGGCGGGATGAAGCGACTGTAGGCCAAGCTGACAGACGGACTTTGCACCGGTTGCTAGGCAAAGGCAACTCGTGCCTGAGCCAGCAATCCCCAGCCTCTCCCGAGGAGAAGGAGGGCTGGAGATGAAGGTTGCTGCTATTCCAGTGTCAAGGAGCGATGCTTGCTTTTGTTAAGAGCGTGGTCCCGTTTTATTTGTTTCCCCTCCAGCTGCTGGGCATCGGTTGCAAGGTTAACTCCGCCATGCGTGTAGAGAATTCTTTGCCACGCCCTGCTTCACATCTTTTGTTTTCTTCTGTTATAATTTCATAACCTCAGCTACAAACTTCTCCCCCTCCTCCCTCCTTATTCCCCCTCTCTCCTCCTCCCCTTACTCTGGTGGTTTATGAGTTTTGTGCTCTGTGGCCTATTAAGGTTCAGTTCCCAGCCAGTAAAAATGAGGAATTGGTTCCTGCCATTCCACGCAAGGAGTTTTAATGCACTCGGTCGCCTGGAAGCCTAAATGCAATAGTTTTGTATCGGTGATAGTTGTGTAACATAAAGCCTTAATAAAGGTTTATAAGGGAAGGGATATGAAATGGAGCATACGGAGTTCAGCTCCATGTGCAGCTCTGTCAGGGAGTTAAACAAGGGAGAATGTTTTACAAAGGAGCTGGGGAGCTGCACTGTGCAGGGACACCCACTGCTGTGACCCCCCCATCCCAGCTGTACGGCTCCTCCCTGTGAGAAAAAACTCCCTGTCCTCTGGACCCTGCACAAGGGAACTGCAAAACACTGGCCTGAAGAGCAACAGTTGTGTTAGTCGGGTGGGTTTCCAGGGAGGATGCCTGTGTCTCATCCTGAAGCTGGAGAACAGTGTTTTGCTGTTCATGTCTCCAGAGTACCCAGGGCAAAGCTTCCCTCTGCAAGTTCTCCCCAAACCTGTGTGTGCAGGGAAGGTGCCCATGCGTAGAGTTAGCAGCTAGAAAGGCACCGTCTCTCTCTCTACCTTACGCAAGGGCTCCCTTGGACTGAGAAGTTGGATTTTGCTTCCACTTCATCTTTTGCTTGGCCTTTTGTGTGTGATCCTTGAAAGGCCACTTGCTGTCACGTCCTTTTGCTGTCTTACCTCTTTGGATTGTGAGCTCTTAAAGATGCTGTCTGCCTCTGTGCAGCGCCTAGCACAATCTTTCTTCAGTGGTCAGTGAGGCATTTAACACATGTATTTAATAGCCTTGTGGGACTCAGATGGGAAATACAGAGCCAGCCTCATACCTATTCCTAATCCTTTCTCCTGTTTTGGGGATGGTGGCACATGCAGTTATAACTGGCCTGCCTCTCTCAACTGATACCGTACAAACTTTTTATGAGTTTTTCCATCAAAAGTCTTGAAAATAGGTACGTGGGAATGCATATAATAGGGTTTGAGGGGTGCCGTTTAGCTTCCTTATGGTATGTATACCTGAAGGTATTTTTTGTGGTTTTGTTCTTCAGCAAAGTATCAAATCTTTTCCTCTTGGTTTTATTGAAATGTCTCATAAACATGAGCTTTTAAAGAGGTAGAGATGATGGGTTTTTGACGCATAGGGGGTTTGGGTTTTTCCCCCCAGTTCTTTAAACAAATAGAAACAAAACCATGAGAATGTATTTACTTCTCAGTCAGACTTCTGTTCTTAGTATTTTAAAGCTTAGCTTTCCAGAAGACTTGGGGGGGAGGGGGAACGGGGGACAGGAAAGGCACAGGAATTTATTTTGCTCTTTCTGTTGTTTTCTACCCTCTGACCTCTAGACCCAGTCCCTGTCCCAGTCATTCCCAAATTCAAATCTTAGTATGGCTTCAGTTTTTTCTGAAGAGGAGGAGACACAGGTATCTTACTTGAAAGACAGGAAGAAAAGTTTTGATGATTTTGGAGAAAGTTTATTGTCTGTTCCTAGGGTTGGTTTCTTTTTTCCGCAATATTGTTTTCACAAACATTTCACAACTTCAGAAATTTAAATTCAGATCTAATTAGAACTGCTTTTATTGTCAATCTTTAATACACACATTTTCAGGCTTAGATTGCAAAACCAATAAGGTTTAAATATATGTATGGTGATTTTATTTGTTTTTTTTTTAACAGGGTGGGCGAAGTAAATATCTGCAAACTGTTCATAAGGATTCTCCACTATCTCCAGTCTAGTTCTTAATATTGCAAGAAAAATGCAGGAAGAGTTTAACCGAGAAAGACAGTGAACTGTCCTAAGTGATTAGAAATGGTGCTTCTGCAAGGCGTGAATTCCCCATAAATGTATTAAAGGATATTAACCATAAAGCCTAAAAATGATGGATGAATATTGCAATGAACTTTTTCATTGCTGATCAGGTTAATAGATGGGGTGAAGAGGAAGGCTAGTATGAGGCCTTCTAAAGGTCCTCAGGAGTTATTGCAGAGGACAAAAAGTAGAGAGATGAAATACAGAAAATAGATATGGATAATAACTGTGCTTCTGAACAGGTGCAGTTTTCTCCTGTGCTACAGAGGTGACAGAGTAATAGCAAGTGATAACTAAATTGGTGTTTCAGTAATTGCAAAGTCTTGGTCCATGCCTTAGCATCCCGCTGCTGTCCTTGGGTTACTCTGATGAGAGGACGAAGTAGTCTTAAATGAATATACTTGTCTAATGATCAAACCCATGAAAAGAACCTGGGGTTTTGTGAATGTTGATAGGCTGCCTCGTGCTGCAACCAGCACAGGACAGTTTTAGCTCATCTAGTTTCATCTCCGGAGCTGTCTTAAATTATGCCACTTGTCTTACTGTGCTTCTCAGTATTGAGGTCGATGTTCAAAAAAGTTTCAACTGTTCATTGACTAGTTTTCTCTGTTGGACATGTTTCTTTGGCTTGCCATAAACAGGGACTCCGTACCATAGATTGGGTTGTATTTTGGTAGAAAGGATGGTGACCTTAAATACCATACCCAAGTTCACTTCCACTCCTCCAGCAAACTTCCTGTTTGACCTTGAGTAAATCACTTAAGGTTACATTCAGGAGAGTATTTCAGATGCGTAGCTCATATTGAAATCAATATGGATCAATTGTAGATATGAGCTCTAGTTCCCTCTTTGCTTCATTTCCGTGTATGTAAAATGGTGAGAATAGCAACCTCTACATCACAGAGCAGGACAAAATACATTAAATACTGAAAGGAGCTCAAAAGCCATGGTGATGGGGAGGCACATAAGTACCAAATTGCGAATGGTTCAGACTCAAATACCAGCAGGAAGAACAACTTCAGCACTGGAAGTAAGTCATCAGGGTATCTGCAAAGGGAAAAAAAAAGTGCTTGAAAGAATCCCCTGAACAAATTAAATCTTGAAGCCTAAAGACAAAGGGAGAGAGAATTAATTTTTCTACAGATATGAAATGTTCTGAATCAGATAAGTCTTGTCATTAGAAAAGGCACTAAGCAGCAAACGTCTGGATAATACCGCCAGCTCCAAGCTTCTCTTGGAACCTCTAAATACATTAAATCCATAAAACTAAATGAAAGCAGCTGCAGTTTTATAGAAATAAAAGGCTCTCATATTAAAAAGCTGAGAGCTTATGAAATGAAAGAAAAAAATAATAATAAAATTAAAGGAGGGGGGGAGGAGGGGAGAGAGGAGTGGAAATTAGAAACATAGGTTCCTAGGAAAGGATGATGCAAAAAGCTCTAAGTTAATATGTGAGAAGCCTTCTGAGACAAAATAACACATTCAGTGCTCAGTAAAAAAGAATAATAATTTTTTTCTGAAAATAATTTTTGGTTTTAAAGAGTGGTTTTAATGCAAAAAATGTCATCTTGCAATAAAACCTTTTAGAGACCGTTGTGTCCTCTGAAATTCTGGGGGAGGCCCAGAAGGTTTATCTCTTTTCTCATTTCTGCTTCAGTTCTCTTCACTATGAGAGCAGTGAGGTACTGAAACAGGTTGCCCAGCGAGGTTGTGGATGCTCCATCCCTGGCAGTGTTCAAGGCCAGGTTGGATGGGGCTTTGAGCAACCTGGTCTAGTGGAAGGTGTCCCTGCCCATGGCAGGGGGGTTGGAACTAGACGATCTTTAAGGTTCCTTCCAACCCAAACCATTCTATGATTCTATGAAATTAAGCATTTTGACTTTCCACTTTGAAACACTATTCTTTCTCCTTTTTAAGTTACAAAAAAAAAGATAGGTCTTTTTGTCCCCCTTACTTAAACACATCTATGCATAGAAATAGCCAAGTATGTTTTGTGAGAATTTCTGCTTTTTCTTTTTTTTTTTTCCTCTCTGTGGGAAATGGAAACAAGGTTTCTGTCCAGCAGTAATTCCTCGTGTCTTATGCATCCTTGAGGTTCTGAGAAGAGAATGAAACTGGAGGTGGGGGAATAGTGTATACAAAAATAACTTTCATTTGTATGCAAATTTGCTTTCATTAGGATTTTCAGTTCTTCTTTCTTAGATGTATTACAGTAGTGTTTGGAGGCCTGCTGTACAAACACATGAATTCTGTATTGCTAACATTCTTTTGTGCAAGAGCGAAGTAAGGCTGTTGAGCCACATCTGCGTGATTTAAGCAGAGCTGCCACTGACACACTTAATTCTGTGTTGGCTTTCATAGACCTGTTGGAGGAGATTCATCTTGCTCAGTCTCCAATGTCTGAAAGTCAACTGTCCATGCCTGAGTGGGCTGTCCTGGGCCTATTTTTGTAGCCAGGAAAAGGACAGGCACCTTCAGAGACACATTCCCCTGTGCCTGTTGGTCTGCATTACGTGTAGAAGAAGTCTAGGTTGACTAACTCAAACCTGAAGTCACCTTACCCTCAGAAGTCAAAGTTCAGATCATTGACTCCCACTCCGTGCTTCCTGAACACGTTGAAACCACTCTCACCAGCTGGATGCTTACCACTGAAGTAGCGCACCATGGTGCTGCTTTTTTGCCAACTAGTGGAAAATGAATGTGCATGTGAGCGAGATTAATTTAAGATGTCTTGATCTGTGGTGCTTTAGATATATGATATTTTCTCCCCCCTTCCCCATTTTTAAGACATGGGAAGGAGGGAGGAGGGGAAGCTTGCTGAGCATCCTATTCATAGGAATTATTACTTTGCAATTCATTTGAAGGGAAAACAAAGAATTATTTGATTCTGAGAGAAGGAAAGGCAAGAGTTTTGCTTTGCCACTTGCTTTCCAGGTCTCTGCTCCAAAAGGTTTTGTCCTTACTATTTAGTATTTCCTCAGCAAACTACTACTAAAATAAACAGTCCAAGTGAATTCTTGTTTTTTCCCGAATCAGATCCATTACTGTTGGGTTATTTTTTTTTTCCTAGCTTTGAATGTTTTCTAATGCTATTCCGCTGAAAAGCAGAATTTATTCAGAAGTGCTGTGAGACATCAATGAATGCATATTAAACCAGCTGCCCTTAAGTAGAGAGTATGGACTTGTCATTAGAACAGACTTAAGTTCCCTTCTTGGCTGTGTCACTGGTTTGATACAAGATGATGGGTGAAATGGGTAACATCCTTCTCCCATCAGTCTTCTTCCTTGAATAACAGCAATAAAAGCTCAGGTGTTACCACTGTTGTACCAGACTTATTGACATTAATGATGTCTTATATGTGTTAAAAAATAATGATGATAATGCTTTGAGATCTTAGGCTGGATGTTAGCTCTCAGCAAAACAAAGTATTTGAAGTGCCAACATCCTTTAAATTCCTGTACCATTTTACTCTTGCCTTGCTCTGATGTGTCTGGCCTGTGGAGCAATACTATTTCCCAGCCCTTTTGCCTTGGCAGGAGGACACAAAGGCCAGGGAAAGTTGTGTGATTTATTCTAATTTTCCTTAGAACCTCTCTCTTGGTACGCTGAAACTCCAAGAGGCCAAACGTTCCCATCCAGGAAGGCAAAGCTTGTCAGATGTTACCATGACAACCTGAGTGTAATTAAGGCCCGCTTCAGCTGCTAACAGCTGTGTGCATTTTATCTGTCTTGAAGATTTTATATATACATACATAGATAAATATATATCTATATGCAAGTGTACTGTGAGGATATCTGCATGTATCTAGCTGTACATAAACCCACACCTAAATTGCTGCCCCTCTGTACGTCCATATTAATTGAGTTGGATACGGCAATTTCCAAAGCCCTTGCTGTACTGAAGGATGCTGAAGCACCGGAGCTTCTCTATTGCCTTTCCTTTCACAACCACACATTTCACTGAAGTATGGAAAAAACCATCCAAAACCAGAAAAGGAACCCCTGCTCCAGGGTTAGAGTTTCCAGCATCTTTTCAGGTTACTGATACAGACTGTAATTTTCCTTCCTATTAAGGAGGAAATAGGAGCTGTTTCCTAGCGTTAAATGTCTCTTGTGAATGCATCAAGTTCTGAAATAAGTCACTTAACCTTTAGGTAACTCTTCCTGTCTTCCTGCAGGCAGCCATCCTCACACACACATTGCTTCTGGACTCAAAATAGTAAGCGTGTACTGTGGTGGGTCTTGACACAGCACTCCTTGGAGTGTCACGTCTTCAGGCTGGATGTGGACCTTTTGCATCTCAGAGCAAAGTCAGTGCTGCTCTGCCTGGTAAAGAACCAGGGTCCTCAGTGCAGTGGGCAGGAGCACTCATAAATAGCTGCAGATAGTTAGTTCACTGGAGAGGGAATGGGAGCTGGGTGAATGGATACTCAGACCGCTCAAATATAGGTGCTAGTCTGTGGTTGATGTCTCTTAGTAGTCAACAGGGACAGGACCCTTTCAAGAGCTTTTCAGAGCAGGTATGTTCACTCTCAGCTTTGAAATCTCTCTTTTGAGCTAACTAGTTTTCTCTGCCAATGCAGAAGTTGCATTGGGTCTACTTGGATGGTGTGAAGACCTTTCACTGTGTCCATGTAGGTTACAGAATTATCACCTAATAAACGCTGCTTTGGTTCAGTTGGTTGTGCTGAAAGTAAACATGTTTGCTGCAAGTTTGACTCTTAAAGAATGTGGGGGTTTTTGAGATACCACACATAACTTGTCTGAGGCTGTGAATATACTAGACTCCCACACAAGTTTAGCTACACATCATTTCTAGCCAAGGAGTTTAACTCTTCATGGAGCCTGTACTAAAAGAAGTCTAATTAATATCATTCTTATCTGATACCTGTATAAAGTCCCACAGATGACACTAGTTTTGGTGGGAACCAATGCTAAGGGGCTTAAGCCTCCCATATGTGGAAAAAGAAGAAATATGAGGAGGTAAAAATGAAGAACTGCTCTTCAGAAAGATGATTCACAAAGTAAATGCAGTGTAATGAAGGCAATGATGTTATTCAAAAGACACTAAACTGTGGACATATCTTCTAAAAGCTAGACTTCTTTTTTTTTAATGGCCTCCAGCTTTGCATCTGCCATAAACCATACAAATATGGATGTCCAGAGAGTGTTTGGCTGGCCTTTGTTTTTTTTATTTGAAATTATAATAATCTGTGTTGGTGAATACAGCTGTGTTCTCCTGCTCTTTCCCTTTGTGTGTGTAAAATTATAGGTGCCAAGGGACCCTGTGAACTTTCTGGTTTGGGAAGGAATCATTGTGATCTGCATTTTTGGGAATGCAAAATTTCCCCTGAGTAAGTGAATGGGGTTAGGTCTCTGAACGCTTTTTGCCTGGGGGAGAGGGTAGATGGAGGCTGCAGGCAGAGAAACCAGCAGTATGTGACTATGTCCATAAGGTCTCGTGTCTAAGGCATGGTTCTCAGAGGTCAGATAACTCTCTGCAGCTCTGTTTCTGAGCGCCTGAGTGCTGAAAGGCAAGTCACCTGGCATTACTTTGCCTGAAATTCTTTATTTCAGTCCTGCACTCTCTACTGGTCTCCTTGGTCATAGTGTTCCTGTTTCCACTGTAAGTGATCATGTGAGGCAACCCCATTCTTTCTATAGGAAGTTATTTTGAGGTGATCATAAAATGGCATAGAAGAAGATAGGGACTTTGATTAAAAGATGTTTAATAATCCACTTAGTATGTGTTGCGTATGTGTGTATACATGGGCATACACCCACAGGCATATGTAACTTGGTATGTGTTCAGGCTTCTATACCATAGTGCCTGCATCCTGGGTGTAGGTATCCTACACTGAGCACTGATAGGAGTCTAGCTAAAGCTATGAGGTAAATTTGGGAATGGTATGCCATGAGTTAGCCAGAATCCAGAGAAACTAAAACCACCTGAATGCCATGCTGTACCTTTAGCAATGGTCTAAAGGATTCCTCAGAGAAAAATATGTTCAGCACTTTGTGGTATTTATGTGAGGGAAGTACTGTTCAGGGAGAGGGGTGTGATGAAGGTTTTGAAAAAGATAAATGGCATTTCCTAGGTTCCTTTAATGTAAAAAATAAATGGAGTTTCCTGGAGTCACTTAAGAATGTGGGAAGATTGGGGTGACAGGGAGTAGGAAATCTTTGTGGAGGGTGGAGCTTGCTGTTAGAGGGATTTATATTGTTTGTGTTTTAAGGAGCTCTGTGAATGATCAAAACACACTCCTGCCACCCTTCCCCCCACACTCCCCCCCAAAAACAACAAAAAAACCCAAACAAACAAACAAAAACTGATTATGAAAACTGTGTTCATTTTTGTTGAAATAATTCCAAACTCAAGATAACAAAGAATAATTTTTGGATCCAAATCTTACATGTGAATAGCCCCAATTCCTAATTTCAAGTTGGTATATGCTTTATCAGACTGGAAAATCCATCTCTGAATGGAAGCAGAAAAAATAATAAACTGGTAATTAGGATGATATGATAGCAAGATTAGCTTCCTACGTAGCTGCAATGCCTCGAGTCATTTGCTTGGGACTGTGATATACCCAGCTATATCCAAGTTTATTTTGTCTTGATATATATATATTATACATTTAAAACCTTCACTGATGTTTTTTATAGCTGAGTAGCCATTTTGTGAACTAAAGCAAGTACCCTCAAAGGAAAACATCAGCACCGCTACTTTTTGTGTACAATTTTTGGTTTTGTGCTGCCCTTCTCGTACCCCGCAAGAGATGACGCCATCAGGAGGGTGTTTTGCTGGCATTTTGTGTGGGGAGACGGAGGAAGGTGAGGATGGGATGCGCAAGGGATAGAGAGGTCAAATATTTACAGAACTGGGTCACATTTTCCAAGCTCAACTTCTGGATAGCAATCACAAAGAAAAAACTCATTCCTTCAGAAACCAGGATGTGCCCTGAATAAGGAGGAGTTGGTAAGAAAATGAAAAACATGCTCATCACACAGTCAAAGGATCTACTTGGAACTGGGAGATTCAGCAGTTTAAATGTGCCTTTGGACTGTAAATAGACCCAAACCCCTATCTACCAGTCAAACAGACTCCAGTCCTTTTTAACATAAGATTTGCTTTAATTACGAAAGCATATTATCATTTATCATCGCACTTTAATCCCTAACCATACACCTCCTTAGCCTCTCTTATCCGGTAACTTTACTTAGCCTATCTTAACTGATATAAATCTACATCTACATATCAAACATATTCATGAACCTCTGACAAAAAAAAAAAAAAAAAAGCAAACACCCCTGCCCCCCTCGAGCGCAGGCTTAAGCTAGTAGCCCTGTGTCTGTGCTTTTAATGCTCAGCCTTACTTTGCTGCTGCTGCAGCTGTAGCTCACCAAAGGTGCCTCCGTCCCACAATAAGGGACAGTCTCCCTGCCAGTCTTGCATGCTAGCCCATAAATCTCTTTTTTTCAGTGTGTAGGTGTTTGGTGTCACGGTGCTTTACGCATCTCCTCAGTTGCTGCTGAAGCTGCCTGAGGTCTGCCGCGATGGATCAGGGTTTTGATGTTGGTTTGCCTGTCTGTACACTTCGCTAATTAGAATAACAAAACTGGTAGCAAATCTTCAGGCATCAGCCATGCATGCATCAATTAAAAACATCAAAAACAAAGTCTCTCCTGGTTCCTCTCCTTTCCACTTGATCTCTTACTCCATGGGATGGTGTAACTGTTTCCCTAAGTCCTTCTCCTAATTACTGTGTTCCTTCATTTCTCCGTGAGCTTCCTTGCAGCCCCAATTCTCTCCTGACATTTTATTTGCTTGCCCTTTCTTTCACTGCTAGGGGACACTGCTACTGTAATAGGGGAAAACAAGCATTTGCTGAGCTTATGTACTCTGACAGAAATGTAAGCGTATGATTTTTAACTAAATTTGTCTTCTTGTTTAATTTGATGCTGACTTTTTATTTTCTTTAAAGTACCAATTTTTGCAGCGTTTCTTCCAAAAGATAGATAAGTATTGTTATCTTAGTTGCATGTGGGGTAATTGAGACATATGAGTTTGAGTTAGATGAGCTCATATGTTCTATTGGATAAACCCTAAAACACTGAGCAAGTAGGCTTACATCTTAGGTCATTGACAAAACATGATTGTATGGAATTTGGATAAAACCCCCTGACTATGAATTTTGACAGAGCTTGGATTCAGTTTCGAACTGTGCGCATCTAAACTCACTTCTCTTGTTTAACTGATGTGGAGATATAAAATACATGGAGGAATACAGAGACACTGCCCTAAATTTCTTCTTAGGCAGTTTAGTATGTGCAAAACAGAAAGCAGAGGGAGATGTCTCACTCTAAAGATAATTCTGTGTGCAGAGTCTGAAAAATGAGATCATGGTATAAAGAGGCTACTTCCGTACTGATGTAATTTCCTTATGCCCTTCTAATATAATTGTTTATTTTGCTTAGATTAATGTAAAAATAGAAAGAGTGTACTGAATATTTCAGATGATCCATAATACACACTGTGGCTATTTTGGTCTTGTCACCTCATTTTGTCCAGCTTGAATTATATTGTGACATGCAGTGGAAAAAAAAACCTCAGTGAGATTTGACACCCAGTGTGCAGGCATGAATATAATCCCCCACACATCCTGATATGTGATGACCCAAAACTCAGACTGTTAATATTTTGTCTTTTTTTCCCTCCTCATTTAATCTCTCTTTTATTTTTATTTTGTGTATGAGTTTATGCTCTTGCAAATGCAAACTGGAATGGAAAATCTCATGATGGAGGCCACTGCCTCCCTGCCGTCATCTCTCTTTTGCTGATTCAGGCAGTTCAGAGAAGCATCTCAAACACTGGGATGTTTCTGAACCTGAACTCTCAGCCTTTTGTGCCTCACTTTTCAGTCTCCTTGCTCTGCTTTCACAATGTTTGTTTGCTTGGCACCATCTTAAAACCTACCTTCAGTGGGATTTCTTCTTAAATTTCCCTGTCCAATGATACTGATGCACCTACTTACCTTTCCTCCTTCCTTTCCCTGTCTTTATTTGTGAATACATGGAGCTGCTGTTGGGGGAATGACTTGTACCAGGGCAAACTGCATTTAATTCAAGTCATTCCTTACACCTACAGAGCTGCCTTCCTGCTGTTCAGCATATGTTATGCATCCCCTCTCCGAGCCTGGTCCGTCCGCCTTGGCAATTTAATTCAAGTTGCGCAGCGTCATGCTTAGAGTCTCCAGTTTAGTCTCAAGTGTCAGCCAAGATGGCTGCTGTCATATTCACTTAAACATCCCATGTAGATGAGCCCTTCGTATGACAGGAGAAGAGATTTGGTGGGTCAAAACCAGCACAAACCAGGAGATGCAGCATTTCCTATTTCTAACTGAGTTATCCTGACATTTCTGACTGGGCTTCACATGCCGCAAAGGATTGACTGCAACATTCACTTTCATGATGAGTGTCTCTCTTTTTAATGAATTGTTTCTCCTCAAAGAAGTTGTGGGGTTTTGGTATATTGACACATGGTACTTGCAGTAGGACCAAAGTAGTGCTCTGTCCTGAAAAATTTGTGAATGTGTTATTCAAAATAGCTGGAAGCAAAGGAAAAGCCCCAAAAGGTTGCAGGCCCTATAAACAAAGCACTAAGAACCAGAAAAGGCAAAATGTGAGCAGCGTTAATTCATCTGACAATGTGTAGCAGGATGCCTGTTCTTCCACTCCTTTGGTTAAATCAACCCAAACTTACTGTCTAGAAGAAAAAGAAAAGAAAGGGGGGGCGGGGGGGAGGGTAGGGAGGAGAGATAGAGGATGAAGGCGGATGGGGAACAGGGGGAAAGAAAGAAAAAGAAAAATCAATTGAAGCTGAGTGAGATTTTGTTTGCCAAGTTTCCAGCTGCTGCTCAGAGTGAATTTTTATGGCCAAGTTATAAACCTTTGAAAATAGGAGTTTCTAATGGAAATGCTGACAGACCCTTTATATGGTGACATTAACACTGGCCGCTCTGCAATTGTCCTTGCCTGCTTTTATTTATTTATTTTCCTCTCTTTGTCCTTAAGGTCCTATCACACTTACTGTGATCCTGGAGAGGAAGCAAAGGGAGTGAGGTCAAAATCCCTTAGAAACAGGAACTCTTTCTAAGCTGATGAAGCAGGTTGGGAAGGGTGGTTTGACTGTGGGGGGACAGAAATGCTGAAAGTTAATGTACCCTCCCACCCCCAAGCCTGTTGTGATGCAAAATAGTGTTCAAGCTCTCAATAAATATTGCTTTATCTTTCTTTTTTTTTTTCTTACCCCCAGTAGCTAAATGTCTTGTGAATGGTGTTCCTCCTTGCAGCCAATTAATGAGGTAATTTTTTAAGCTAATAACAAAAGTTAGCTTGAGAGGAGGAAAAAAAAAACCAAAACGTGAATTGTACGTTGAGTTTTCCTTTAGGTATTTTGTGTGTGTTTCAAATATTCAGGTCTCTTTTTCAGCTGAAATGAAAGTGGTCTTTTAGGGGAAAAACAGTCTTTCCTGCCTGTTTATTAAGAGACTTGAATATATTCCTATAGGCTTTGGATTTACTTGGGAATTTTAAATTTCCTTGTGTCTGAATGGCCTTAAAATGAGTCTCAAGCTGTATTACTAAAGGAGGCAGTCACCTCTGGGTTGCTGAGATTGGAGTGGTCAGGAAGATGACCTTGTCCATATTTGCTGCCACAAGCTCTTCCTTCGCGTGTGCAGGTTGGGACATGGAGAATCCAGTGACCTGCAGGAAACACAGTGAGCTCTGTGTGGAGCCAGCAAAAGGGTTAACAGCACTGGGGGCACTTGGGGACTCTGCAAAAGATGTGAAACTCCCCCGCAGGAAAGGGAGGAGGGGATGTGCAAGGAGGGAAATGAGAGAGTCAGCCTTGGCCCTCTCGTTGCCTCTTTCTGCCCCTTTGACTTGTCGGACAAAAAAGAAGTTTCTACATCACCTGAGATTTAGCCTGGCCTTATCATTCTTAGAGAAGTTAAGCACAAAAAAAGATCTTTAATTAGAGAGGATAAAAAGCATCTCTATTCTTGACTTTTAAATCCTGATACTTTTTCTGGGCCTTGCTGATTGCACTTCTCCATCAGCAAGCTGTTGTATACGCCAGTGCATTACAGGCTATGAGGAATTGGGATGTCACATTTGTGAAGAGAGCTTTCTTACAAACTTTGGGTTTTATGTGACTTCCTTGCCTGCAAAGGCACTTCCCTGCTGTGGTGGATGGGACCTAGGCTAGTCCCAGAGTGAGAGAGACAAAGGTGTCCGGTAGAAGGATGAGCACATGTAGCATCTCTAAGCTTCCTCACCGAGAAAGGTTATGACACCTTCTCCCAAGAGATGATGGATACTTCTCTCCAGAGGAAAAGAAGGCAGAGTGTTTGCCTGGTGGGACGACCCTTCAAAGTCTGTGTGTCTGAACTTCAGGGTTTGTGCCCTGACTGGAGCTGTATGCACCTGCGGAGCATTCGGCCATCACTAGATTTAACAGATCTCAGTCATGCCTCCCTGCACTCCCCAGAAGGTGGAAGTCAAATACATGCCGCATGCTTCAGTGCTTCTCAAACACATGTTTAGCATCTTAACTTTATTTCTTGGTTTCCATTTTGATGGTACACAAAGGGTTTGATGTTTTCATTGTTATACACAGTAGCTTAATTTTTTCCTTGTAGCCTCTGGGCTGTTGCACCACTGTTATGAGATCCCTCCTAGGAACAGCAGGCCAGGAATGTTTTTTATTATGTGCTTGAATTTACCTTCTCCCCCCCCCCCCCCCCTTCACTCCCCCCACAGTTTCTTTTGCCTCTCTGGTTTTAATTAGCATTGCTTTTCCAATTAACATCCTGGTCTGCTGCAGTGAGGCCAAAGGAGGGAACCAGAAAGGCATGGCAAGAACCCTCTTTTCTGAGAAAGACTCGTGGCTGAGGCTTGGAGACTGATTTTTCCCAAGGTGCATCTGCATTGACTGATTCTTAATAAAAGGAGAATTTGGGGCCCAGCGGCACTGTGGGTTTGTAACGGGCATTGTTCCTTGAAAATATTAAGCTTGGTAGGAAGTACGTTCCCCCTTGGCCTCTTCTAGTCTCAGGTAGTGATATGGAAACTATCATCACATTTGGACCCCTTGCAACCTGTCCCTAGGTGGTAAGGCTTTATGAATAGCACTGAGCAAGCAAAAAGAAGAAAGGAAAAAAAAAAAGAAAAGATTAAAAGCAAAACCTTTTGGCTTGTCCGCCAGCACAATCATCTCGGCATTTTCAATAAAATGAAAAAAAATTTTCTTTAATTATTCCTTAGCATTCCTTAATAACTCCTAAAAAATAAAAATTCCTTAACTGGGACTTAAAGATTTTTTCAGACATTTGCTAAAAGTGTCAGACTGTTGTTTAGTGCGTCATCTAATGTAATACCTTCATCTTCTCTAGCCTGGCACTGGCTTTTTATGAAGGAAGTCTGCATTCACCTCCCTGGTGGCCCTTTTCTTGCACATGTCTGGGAAATGGTGGGGCACAGACATTGTTGCAGCGTGGTCCCCTTATACAGCAGGCTTCCCAAAAAACTGGTTCTACTGGTCCTAGACCTTCCATGATGGGCCACAGAAGGTCACAGTCAGGGAAAAAGAGGCCTGGATCTGGCTTGTTCCCTGGAGTGAAGAGTAAGGAAAGACAGTAATGGTGACTTCCAGCAGGTGATCCTCTGTCCAGCTTTCCTTTCTCTATCCAGCCTACAGTCCCAGCTTTTTCAGGAAAGAGAACTGGGGACAGATCGGCAGTCACCAAGTCTTTGATTCTAGTGCAACTTAGCAGGAATCAAAGCTACTGGTGGTTGCTTTTCAGAAAAGAATTGTGGCCAGAAATTATATATGTGAGTGTTTGTATTCAGACTGGCTATATTTGTGTGCATGAGACACTTCTGGATAAATACCATAATGAAAGAGTATCGCTTTCTAGATACTGATACAGCCAATATCTACTCATTGGCACAACCAAAGTGGTGAAAAATCACTTTGATCAGGGTAAAGAATCTACCTAAATCAGGACAAATTAACATTGCAGAGAACATTTTTCCACTGGTGTTCCTGGGCAGTCTAAACTATCAGAGCTTTAATTTTTTCTCCCTGTCCCTATCCCTGTCTCTGCTCATTTTGCTAGCTGTGATCATGCATCCTTAATTCCATTCAGATTTCTTTCCTCTGAGAAGATGAGATATTTAATAGCTTTGCTGGAAATAGAAAAAAAAAGTAGCCAATAGGTAAAGCACCTGAAGATTTAACACTTTACTGAAGAAATTAATAATTACAACAATATGAATCTTATTGCTTTGCCCAGCCCTCCAAAAAATTAACAAGTCTTTCCCCCTCTAGAGGTAAAAATCTTATTTTAATCTGTCAGGAATATACTTTTGTTGCTCTTGCAATATCATTGTCAATGCAGAGGGGGGAAGGGGGAAGACCCTACTTAATGTAATAGATTTTGAATCTAAATCTTTGATCACATCATTCTCTGCTGGGATTTTTTTTTCTTTTTGTTACTTCTAACAGTTTATTTTTCCCTCTTCCCACTAGGATGGTGTAGCTTTAGTCACACTTCCAGAACAGCTCTGTGTTAGACCCTGGATTCAGCCCTGGAAGTGTTATTATTAATAGTGCTGTTTCTCAGTAAACTTGTCTCCCAAGGTTGCTCTAGCCAAGATTGTTTAGGAAACTCCACTGGGATACTTGTAAGGGACACCTTGGGTCTAATGTACTAGCGTTTAATGGACAAATCTATTTAGGTCCCTGTGTTAATATAAAACTGTTTTGTTAGTTGTGAAGTAGGCACAAAGCACTACTAATAACAGCTGTGAAACAGAGCTAATTTGGGCATCAGTGGCCACCTGAATACTGGAAATTCAGGGCACTCTTAAAGCCTCTCTGTTCTTGATGAGTAAAATTAGATTGATGTACATTTCATTATTAAAACAGAAATGTTGTCTTCCCATGAAATTTCTTTTTCACTTCTTTGAAAGCAAAAATTACATTTTGCTTGAGAGAAGAGCACAATTTGACAGCTAGGGAGAAGTATATTCCCTGCTTTTTCATGACTTGTTTGAGAAGGCTGATCCCAGGCTGGTCTTGTAATTCAAAAGGATTTGGAGCCTGTGCTAATGTGATAATAACAATATTGGTGCTATTAATTTTGTGTTTTACTCTGCCTTGTCCTGCCATGTTCTGGTTGTACAGACTTTGCTGCTGCTCTGTGAGGAGAAGGAGAAGTCACTGAGATGAAGTCCCCATCTCATGGTGGTACTTATTTTCCCTACCAAAGTGCTGCAGTGACCATACCTGCAACAGAAGTGGGGAGTTAATGGAGATTTCCGAGTAGAGAGAGGCATTCTGTACCTTCAGTGCTGCAGCTCCCAATGTGGGATGAAATCGTTGCGGAGTGCAGCCAGGTCCCCGGCTTGCCTTGGGGTGACAGAGAGAAAGGAGGTGGCTGAGAGCAGGGAGGAAGAGAAAAGAGAGACCCCAACCCATGAACCAGCCACTTCCTTCCCATCACCCATCTCCTGACTTTGTTTCTACCTATCCTACTCCTTTTAAAATCACCTTTCTCACAACAGGTCACAAAGGTGGTCTTTGTGTCTATCTTTTTCTTCCCACGTTGTACAGTGTAGCAGTTCCAGATTACCTACTTGCAAGACTAAAACCTCAAATGCTGTAGTTGGTTCTGGTTCAGGATCTGGCCCAAGAGTTGGTTTGTGTTCACTATGGGAGGGGAAGTAATGACCGTATTTGGAGAGAAAGTGGGGGGAAAAAAATAGAGGGCCTTTTTCTGAAATATTTCTAAAAGAAACCTTGTAGAAGGGTAGCAAATTTTAGGAGGCTTAGCATTTTTCTCTGGGACAACTGGGTGGAGGAATGTTTTTGGATAACAGGGAGCTAGAGACTATTAGGATGTTGATGGTATATAAGTGTTGGACAGCAATGCAGCAAGAAACAACAAAAGGAGCAAAAGGTCAGTTGACCAGTGCATCTCCTGTTTCTGCACTGCTGTGCTTTTAAATGATGCATTACTTTGGTTTTTCTTTCTGGGGTCTGTGGTGGATAGTACCTATTGGTTGCGTGCTGCCCTGGTAACCTGTGTGCATCAGCGTAGCTCGCTCTCGCCATGACCCTGTGAATATCACTTTCAGTGGCACAGATCCATCCTGTTGCTTTTGCCTCTGCAGTGCCACGTAGGCTCTCCTGTAACTGACAGGTGCATTTCTCCCGGGACCTATTTGTCAACCTGGAATTCCCCTTCCTCTGCTTTAGCAAAATCTGTCGACGCGATTAGCATGGGGACTGCTGATTCACCAAGTGGGAAACAAGAGGATATTGTCTATTTGCTAATGTCAGACATCAGTTCAAGGTAATTGCTGACCCTTGGTCAGGTCTCAGGAAATGAAGCTAAGTGATACCTCGGCCAGTTTACTTTGACAGAAGAAGCAAAAAATGATTATAAACTATATAGAGGTTTAAAAAAAAAGAATATGGAAAATCCACCCACCTAGGGACAACTGTTAGCAAGGAATCTCAAGTGTATTATCTCTTTGAAAGTCTCTTCATCCATCTTTGTGACTTTTCGCTTAAAACACTAACCTAATCCTAACCTAATCCCTTTCAATTTTCAAGGAGAATTGGAAGAGGAGATAAAAAAACCCCACCACCAAAACAACAGAAAGCCTTAATGCTAACAGATGGGTAAAAAGTATGTATAAATTACACTGCCAAAAGACCCTACTGATGGCAAGTTGGTATTTCCCTGACAAAATAATATGAAAGGTGTTTCATTTGTGGGAGAAATTAATTGTTGGCAGCATGAAAAATCCATACTGTATACAGTATCCACCAACCCTTTCCTCTGTTGGATTTGATGTCACATATTGATAATGAACAAAAGTGTTGTGGGCTTTTAACAGTGGCTAATACTAAGCTTTTACTGAGCTGATTACATTTTTCATGCTGTCTGCTCTTTACATAAACTGGATGAGACTGGATATATTCTAAAGTCTAAGCCAGAAGATGACTGAAGTATCTCCTTAAAACCCTCTGACTTTTGTGGATACATTAAATTGTTTCCTAACATAGGGTCCTGAAAAGTCATTGGTGCAAATGCCTAGTGAGCAGATGCCTGCCTGATCCAAACCTCCTGATGTTAGCAGGAATCCTTCTATTACCTTCAGTGGGTTTGGATCCAGACCCCACTTTTGTTCCTCCCCAAGATGTTTTTGGAAGATCTGAACAGCTCCTTTCATGGTTTGGTGACAGTCTCCCAGGGAAAAATCTGTTTGGCCCTAATAGATTTTCTTCTTAAAGATTTTGAAATATTGTTGGTCTCGTGAGTTGTGTTTTGCCTTCTGCTTCCACTCTTATCTCCCTGGACACCTGGCACCTACAAACAGTTACAGCAGAGGCTCCAAACAACTGTGAATGGCCTATGAAAGCAAGTAGCCTGGGATTTTCCTGCCCAGCCTGAAACCCACATGAAGGGGCTAGTGAAAAATATCTCAGAGTGAGTTTCCAACTGAAGACAGTGTTCCTCTCTTAGAGAGGGTTACTCCTATCTCATTTTTCGTGTCTCTGGTCATCCATGTATACTCCTGACTTATTGCCTTCCTATGCTACACGTGAATGTGCAGACCCTAATGGGACCTCAGTCATGGTACTCTCAGAGCAGAATCTCTCACTGTAGCAGGTAGGAATAGAAAAGGTCTTGGGCAGAAATACAGTGGCAGAATTTGAGATGACAAATGAATCCTTGTCCACTACAGTTCCCTCCTAAATTTCCTTACTAAGCATCCTGGTGAGATGAGTCTCCGCTTCTGGTCCGATGATAGAAACAGATGATCTTTTAATAGTTCCAGTGGTGGGAATGCTGTTCCCTTGCCTTCCGATGAGGAGTTTAGAAACCGACAGGTAATTAGCAGGAGCAGCTGTTCATATGAATAGGCCTATGTCCAGGTTTCCCCTCTTCAACTGTTATGCTCTGTGAAAACAGGGGGAAAAAGGATAGATCGGTGCAAGGGCAACTTCATTTCATGTTCTTTTTTCCCTCCCCCGTCACTTACAGTAGTCCCAGTTCCGGCAATATTGCTGTGGTGGCCCTACCGTTTAAAGCCGAAACATGCAAAAGAATAAGACCTTTGACATTTGTGTCAATGTACACAGAAGTTGCCCTTTTGTTGTACTATAAGGCACCTAAATGCTTTTTGATCTATTACTTGAAATCCAGAATTATGACATTTTAGTTTGCAATGATGTTTTAGTCCAGAAAGTGCAACTAAACAGGTTAAAACAATCTGTTGCATAGACAGCTCCAAGAAGAAGATGAAAGCAACTCTTTAAGAGTTTTTTGGGGGGATTTTCTGCTTTGCTGTCTTCTATGTCAACGTTTTGTGAGGCGGGTGGGAAAGGAAAGAAATACACTAGAGGATTCAGTGTAAATTAAGACGTGCTTTCCAAATCATTAAGGGGAACTGTTAATATTCACAGACACTTCCAGGGGTCAATTCAGCCTACCTACGATCTGAATTGCCATCTGGCTATGCCAATCTCTGTTCATTCAATATATAGTGAACTTAGGGACTAGGCTCCTAGCACTAAGATGCCGTTTCCAATTCCACATTAATATTCTACTCAGATGTAGAAGATTGTACTTCCATTAGAATCATCTAATTCGGAGGGTGTTTTTTTTAATGTGTACTGTTGCCTTGTCAAAGAGGTTCTGCTGGTGATGTAGTAATACAGATTGTAAAGTTATGCGTCAATAATTGCTGCAGGCCCTGGTGAAAGTCAGGACCCTGCAGGGTTTAGTGTCTCACAAATGTGCAGAGATGTCCTTTGCCTTTGGGAGCTTTCCAGTCTAGGGAAGGAGCAGAGATGGATGGCAGAGAAGTGGAGTAAAGGAAGGCTTGTTCACAAGTAGCCAGCAGCACAGCTGCGAAGAGAACTGGCAATTCAGTCTTGTGTCTTTGACTGCTGGTCTCCAATTCACTTCAGCTGAGGTGTCAAGTTAAGAGCTAATCTCCTTCAGTTCACTCTGCAGTCAATGAAATCTCTTGAAGCATTTCTGAAGGACGGGTTACTTAAGAACCTGAAGTTAATGAGATAAATTGAATAGTTGGTGCCCCTTTAAGTTGCTGTCAGTTTTGTCCATTGAAATCTCCAACATGTATTTGATGTGCCCACGTGACAAATCCTAAACAACGGTGATGGTAACTTTAGTCTCACCAATACCAGTTAGCCACTATAATATAAATGTGCTAGTAGTACGGGTTGTATTTTGGGTTACATATGCTATTTCTCTAGCTGGGTGAAGTGCTCCATGCAGAGCTCCATCAATAGCTCTGGAAACCCTACTCAATGTTGCTAATTGGATCCTCTGCATTTTCTAAATTGAGGGAGAAATGCTGGAGCTGAGGAAAAGGCTGGAGCACCTCTTTTCCCTGTTCACCCTGTAGCACTTCTGCAGCTGCACACTGTTGTTTTTACAAGTAATTTCCAGGAACCCAGACAAATGAGATTATGTGAGCACTACAGTGGCCTCTCTGAAGAGACAGCGTGATTAAATGTGTTGATTAGAAATTTGCTGCTCACCTCTGATAGCAGTTGCAGGGACCAAAAAAAGAAAGGCATAGGTGAAAAAAAGCCACCTTTAAAGCAGAACTGTAAGTACGTTTCTGTCAATTGCTTACAAGAATATAGCATAACTAACAAGTAAAGCAATGAGTTAATAAGTTGTCTAGAGAAGTTATTTAACATATAAAAAAACCCAAGCATATGAATTTACATGTTCCATGTCTATCCTGTGCCTGGACATTGTGGTAGCCACTGCCTACTGTGCTGCTGGCTACAGATGCTTAGGTGCATCAGCCGTCCTAGCCCTGAGCAAATTTTTGACCTTCATCTGTTCTGCCCCACCTAGCAATATGGTCATTCTGGCAAAATGTGAAGTAGCTTAGTTTTCCCTTAAAGAGGAATGTCTTTTTTACACTAAAGTGCATATTTAGGTTTTTATACTGTCTAGAGCAGCAACATGGCTTAGGTGTGACAGAGAACTGAGATGAAAAACTAAAGGTCCCTGTAGCAGCTGCAGAACACAAGAATTAGATGCCCAACACAGAAGGGCTACTCTCTTTGCAACTTATAAAGGACGGTGGAGTAAGAGGACTGGCTGCTGTGTTCAAAGCTTGTACCTTTGCTCTTATGACGCACAGTACTTGGTGTGTTTTCCAGAATTTGCAAAATCTAGAAACAGATACATGTTTTCAAACGCCTCATTGGCAAGAGTTGAAGCTATTTGTATTGCTTAGGTGTTGTGATCTGTTGTGCTTGTGGCTCTGTAAGCATTCGGTAAGAGATAATGTCTGCTCTGAAGCCTTTTCTTTTTTTATATATATGACACTTACAGCAGCATGGGAAGGGAAATGTTTTATACATAATGTGCTCTTCTGGCATTGTTTCATGGTTTTTCCTTACTGTTTATCTTCTCCTGGTTTTGTATCTTGGACTCAATTTGTAAACCGTTCAGGGATTGCAAGTGTGTTTGCATAGTGGAGTTCCAGAACGAGCCAGAGGGCTGGACAAGCTAACATATGATGAACAATAAATTACCTCACATTATTTACAGAAAACTTGTGATGAAGCCAAGATTTTGAACCTTATTTTCCCATGTCCCAGTGATTTAAGGGCAGAGTTGGACATTTTTGTTAAATCTTTAGCTCAACAAGAAGTGTGTTTGGGCTTAACTAATTTGGGTCAAATTTGATGGCTACTTCAGATAATAACACGATGTGAAATGTGATAAAAGGCTGCACTTTGAAGGTGACAAAATTATTGCTTTCTCCCTTTTTAAAAGTTAAGTTTATAATTTTCTTTCCAAAAGGTTCTTTTTCATTTTTTAAAAAACAGTTACAATTACAAGATAACTTGAAAATAAGTCAATACTTTAGATTTCTGGCTGAATCAAAATGAGTAATTTTGCTTCAACAGAAGGGTCTAAAATAATCTTTTTACTTTTTCTTTTTTTTTATTGTCAGCTGCTCTTCTTTCCACACTGCCTAGGAGACCTAGCCTGGTACTAGGGTGTCCATCTTGCAGAATATCATAATTTTTTGGCACTAGGTGGCCTCTGTCTCAACAGAAACTTTGCTGTTCAACTACCTGTGAATAAAAGAGTCTTCTCGAGATCAGCAGCTCAGACCATGAGCTTTTGAACAAGACCAGACTAAGCTCGGTCCCTTGGGCCACTGAATAATTGAGCAGACAGGAGATGTCACAAAAGGTGACAAAACACAACTTTTGACACAGCTGTCATTTTTGTTACACTGCACAGGAAAACAGTCTTACTTGAAGAGTTTTACCGAGAGAAGACAGGTACAGATAATTTTTATTTCTTCACGTGCTGCATTAGAAACAGCATTTTTTCCTTCCAATTCGGTGTGAAACACCTATAGGCTCAATCCTTCCCTAATGTGTCCCCACCAAAACTGGGAATTAAGCTGTCTTCCACAAGTTAAACCCCATTTGGCATGGCAGGTCTATACATAGCACTTTGAACTCACTGTGTATGGCCAGAGGCTCTTCTGTCTCGAAAGGAGCTGGATTTCCATCTTAGGTATACAGGGCCTTTTTCATCCTAGGCAAGACTCAGACCTCCTTGCTTTAGGGATGTTTTGACTTTTCTTGTTGCTCTGTGTCTGCACTCCTGATGCTGTTTTCTCGTGTTTCACAATCAAGGGCAGGAATGGCCATGGTTACCTGTAATACTGCCAGTGGTTGCAACCAAGGCTCAAGAGCTTCAAAGGTGTTTCGAAAATATGCCAGACCTGGAAAATCAGTGTGTACCATAACGAAAAAGGTGGACAAATACATAAGAGAGGGTACAGGAGACCGAAGACTTCAGTGTCAGGATTCAGGAGCTGGCAATGCATGCAGTTTAACCAGCCAAACAGTGTAACCAGATTTATTGTTTGAACTTGTCATCCATTTTTCTTGCCCATGGTTTTAATCTATTTGCTTTCTCTATTGTTTATTTTTTTAATCAAAAATGAGAGCCAACATTATTAGTAGTAAGTAGGTGAAGAAGCTGCATCTTTGAAATCACCAGAATACTTTTCAATTCTTTCCTAAGCCTGCATTTCTGAGAACACAAGTTTTAAACTTTTGTATTGTAGCTTTATTTTCCATTCTTGCCTTTTTTTAAACTGTTGAACTGAGTGGCCAAGTTGCATGCGTGCTTGCTCTCTCTCTTTTTTTTTCCTTCTTTTTTTTTGGTGTGTGTGGAATAAGCCCTCTTAAAGGTATTCAGTTCCTACAAATTTAATGAAAATAGGACTGTGGATAGAGGAGGGAAAACCTAATTCCCACTGAGTGAAAAGCCTCAGCTGAGATTAAGCATATTATTTTGACACCAGAGAATCCAAATAGCGAGGAAGACCAGGAAAATTAATGTTCATTAGTTCCACCATTTGTGCACTTACTTGCAGAATTCTTAGCAATCTGCTCCTTCAGAGAGGTAATATAATTTAAATAAATAATAAATAAATTTAAAAAAATGCCAAGGAGAGAGATGAGTAAAAACTGTATACTGATTGTAGACAGAATCTCACATTTTTCACCTGGATGTCCAGTTTGGCCTTGCAAACACAATCACAAAGCGGTTTTAAACCAGGACTATATGCAAGCACTTCTATGAGGGCAGGTCACTGCACCTTTCCTCAAAACTCTCTGGGGCTCCACAAGATGGAGAGCAGGGACAAGCAATTTACCAGTACAGAAAAACAGTACTACGAAATGCATTCCTTCTTTAAAATAAAATGGGGCTTTGTCGCTGACTTGAGTGGTTGCAAGAGTGTTTCCCACAGGAGCTGACTCTGCAGTGGAGCCTGTCAGCTGTGAGACCAGCACCCAGTAATCTGCACAGAGGTGTAGGACAGAGACCCAGGAGCCCACCCAAAACTGTGGGTAAGGGAACTTGTGGAGACACGATGTACCCACCCATAAAGGGGACAAACTTGGATATGTAACATGAAGGCAGTTCACTGAGTTCCCATGCACTCAATGTGCCCTTCTCAAGCAATACCCATCCAAACAAAAAATTAGCTTTTCTGTAGGAGTTGCTTGGCCCTCTTGCATCCCAAACCTTCACAGAGAGCAGATCTGCTGATCCTATCTGAGTACAAAGATACCCTTCACTGCTGCTGCAGCAGGGCTGCCAGGATATAGCTGCCTTCAACAGAGCCATCTATCCAATCCTTACTGGTAAATTGGAGCGCGGATCACAAGTTTTTTGAGGCTAATGATGATATAAGGGAGTATGATCCATGGGTTGCCACTGCAGCAGCTCCAGGCAAACACAGCCTCTGCTATTCAAACAAGAGGGAGGAGAGAAATTTCCAAAGCTCACCTAGTCTTTGCCCATCACAAGTGATCTGTCTCCTCCTGTGGCTTCATATGTAATATGAGAGCCAGGTACTGCTGCCACCGAGCCTTGGTAAATCTGGTGTAGCACAGCTCAGCTTTCGTTTAGTATCTTGGGACCCTCACTGGTATAGCAAAAGGTGGGAAACTGTCTCACATTAGTCTGGATGTCTCTTTGTCCCTCAGCTCTCTGTTCAAGCAATGTAGCATCAGCCCGACCGGGCAGGGAAAGGACAGTGCAGGATTTTGTGAGTGGTTGAGAGGTACATTGTGAATTTGAGTCCCTCTTGTGCTCCTGTTGAAGCTAATGGGAGTTTTGCCTTTAATTTCATGGAAAGCACAGTTGGGGTCCTGGCTGATAGAAAATCAACCTTTTAAACAAAAAGGAGTAAAAAGTGAAGAGGGATTTCTTTTGAACAATGTTCTTGCAACTTGGAGGAAAAGTATTCATCTGAATTATGGAACTGAAAGTCATCTTTTCAAGGAGTTCTCTAAATAGATTTGTGTTTTCCTTTCAAAAGATCATTGCTGAAAGTTAAGAATTCCCCATAAACATTAAAATTTATTTACTAAGTTATAAGTGTTAATGTGAAACATAAAATTAATATTTAATATACGAGAGCCCTTACTTAATATGTGCAATTGATTCTTTTTTTATTATTCTTGTCATACTGATCATTGCTTATTTCACATTGAAATGTGTTTCTGATGATTAGTTCTAGACACTTTTTCTGCGATTAGCATCATTGGACATCTCATTACAGGCAATCAAAGATTTTGATCTTAAATACTTTTTGATAATTAATTTGATGTTTTATTGAGAGTTATTGGCAATGTGATAGATGCAGGAGACAAATTCTGCATTGTACGACACCAGGGAAAACCTGGACTAAATGACTTAGTACAAAGAATATTTACCATTTTGAAAAAAACAGCTATCTTTAGAGGAAAAGTCTCTCTAACTAAAGGTTTTTCTGTAATGTGCAATTTAGGATTGACATGCCATCTAATCTATAACAGTGGATTACACCACCTTCCTTACTGCTGCATTCAAATATTGAACCTAGTTTGAAGTATTGATTCAGCTGCCTTCAGTCACTAGAAATATGACAGTTTATACCAGCTATCTGGTTAGTAATATCTCCATAAAGTGATACATTTAAAAAAATACACATTTAAAAATAGTACTTTAATTTTTGCTTGCTGCTTAAAAAGACCATCATAGTTGTCATTAAATGAAAATAAAGTGCTCTAGTTCTGAAGGACAATGTTTATAATTTTTTCCACTGCAGTTGATCGGGTCAGATGTAGAGTCCTTGTGCAGCTGATACTCTTGTAACAACAAGCGTTGTGGACATCTTCATTTTATTTTGATTTTTAAACAATTTTGCTCAAGGAAGCTTTGCATAATTGGACCTATATCCCATCACTGTGCTAGTTCAGATCTGGGCTCTCACATCCGAGGGGCTGATCTGTTTAAAAGCTCCTGTGTGTCAAAGCAGAGGAGAGAAATAGAACCGTTAGGAATTATTCATACAGTGACAATGAGATTTCAAGGCGAAAAAAAATCCTATCTTAATTTTTGCACTGTGAGGTGGAGGCCAAGCTGACCTTCCCACCAACAGACATGCTGCCTGCTCATATCTTGTTTCTGCTGTAGTTCTTCTGGCATCATGTCTTGCTTCAAGCTTCGCTCTGTCCCACCCCACAGAAGATAACCCAGAGGATATTCCATCGCTGAAGGGAAAATCTCCTGGGGGTGACACTATGCTAATACCAAATAAATAACAAAATCAAACCCAAACTTGTTAGTGGGTAGGTCACCCAGCCAACCCTTTTAAGATGACTTCTTGATGCTAGGGGGAAAAGAATATGAATCAACAGGCAGGACAGAGACCTTGCTGCTGCTGAATGACTCATCCTGGGAGTGAATTGTCTTCATTAGCATAGTGTCACCCATTTATTTTCCTCTGTGGAGGGAAAGGGCTCCAGTTTCCTCTCTTTTTCACACGACCTTCTTCAAAGTTATTGTAGAAAACCTTTTGGAGATCCAGCACCAGCTCTGTTGCTTGGCTGCTTTTTTCTTTTTTTTTTTTTTTTTTCCCTTCTGTTTTTTTTTAGGGTGACAATAAATGTTATTTCAAAGCAAAAGCTTTGTAGGCTGCTTACTCTATTCTATTTAGCTTCCTGTATCAGGGCTACATTATGACATTCTAATCAGGTTCCCACATCACACCCATCGCTGCTGAATCCAAGTGATTTTTATTTACTGTTTTTTCCCTTCTCTCTTGTGCCCTCCTTCATAAGAAGGACGTAGGGGCTCTCTGGAAAATGAAATGACTCACTCGGCGAGAAATCCATTTGTATCGTACAGGAGGGGCAAAACAGATTTGCTCACAGAACGTGAGGGCAAACCTTGGTGGCTTTCCACTGTCTTCTCTTGTGTTTCTATCCGGGGAAACAAATAATCTCAGAAATTGCCTTTTCTAACTTGGTTTGGGTGTTTTCTCTCACATTCGTTTCTAGGAGGTTACTTCCTAGAGAGGGAGCAGAGTGAGAGGGAGGTAGCCAAGGGGGAGATGATAGAAGAGTAGGATATAGCCTTGGACAGAACCCGATGAGGTTATCCAGTCCATCTTTCTTATGCCAAAGAGGGATCAACTGTTCTTTTCTGACTAAAGAATTTGAACAGGAGGTTTTGTTGAATTCTGTGGAGCTGAATTCCTGGTCTGTTTATTATCTAATCCCGACACATGAGATTACAATTGATAGTCTAAAGCTGAGAAATACATATGTGAGGAATGAAGCTTTTAGCTGTATTGATCAAACTACCAGTTTTATATGAGAATTAGTTGGTATTTAATTTATCTAACAGCATATATCAAAATTACAATGTAAGGTTTGTAATACTTACAAAAAATTGGGAGGGGAGGCTTGGGGAGAAACAAATCAATGAGATAAACTGTAATTAGCTTTTTTTCTGATAGATTACAGTTCCTTTCCCAAATGAGAACTTAGTACAGTCACTATATATATTTAAATTGCATTAACTATCCTAAGAGCTGTAAAATACCTGGAGCATGGGAGATGTCTAATATAATAAAGTAAATAGTAAGTAACAATATATAAGTAGAAGGCAGTGTTGAATTTTTATGGGTCGGGTTGTTTATAGGTTTATAACAGTGGCACTTGTTTGGAGCATGCACTAAGGGATACCTAACTAACAATCAAGGAAAGTACTCTTTCAGAATATTTGCACGAGTCTTTTTCTTTTATAAACTCTATGTATTAAGCATGTACTAATGGTAGCCTGCTCATGGAATTTCAGGTAAAAAAAAAGTGTCAAAATATAAATATATTTTATTTGTGTTTGGTTTAATAGCTTTCATTACTTAGTTATACAAAGATTTGAGAGAATTGATTCAATTTAAAAAAAATCCAGAAACTTCGAGTTTTAATTTTTCATGAATATTCTGCAGAACATGTAAATTCTCACAGCTGAATTTTTTTGTAAGAGAACCTGCATTTTACTGGCAGCAGAAGTTGTGGCCAAAGAGAATGCAAACACATGACTGGAGAATCAGGTTTTGAAGAAACCTTTTGGCATCAATCAAGCTGACATCTTTAGGATTTTTTTTCATACATTTTCTCCATCACTAACATTCTCAAGGCTGTACTGGAGATAGTTCAGGCTAGTTCAGTAAAACTAGTCGATAGCAATCACTTATGGCATACACTGCACCATGCTCAGTAGTTTTATAACTGGTGGTTGACTTACCGGGTTGTCCCTCCTCTTCATTGCTGAGTTTATTTGGCTTTGGATCCTGAAAACCTTGTTCCCTAGTTCAAAGTGACTGTGTCAGAGTACTTATATGTGACTAGGTCTCACACCTGGACCTATCTGAGGTGCATTTAGTAACACCTCTTTAAATCCTGGTACAGTCATAAAACCTTCCAAGAAGATTGCAGTTAGCTCATCACCTTCTAATGGATGTCTTATCCTGTCCCTGAAGCAAAGAAAGCACACAAACTGTTCTGAAATACACCTTGGCTTTGCTGTGCTTCTAGTCATCAAACATTAACACCAAATGTTTGCAATTAGACCGCCTATTGTAGAAACTCAGGAGTTCTTTGAATATAGAGCAGCAAATTGCTCTGAGATGATGGTAGGTATTATCCCCCATAGGAGAGATCCTATTTTCAATGACATGCTAACTTAATTCTGCTTTACAGCTGCTATGCAGAAGAATATGATGCTGGGTTTCAGTGGAACTCTGGCCATTTGGCTTTTGGTCTGAACCATGATAGCTTTCTTTCCCCCCATTGCTGCCTTCTTTTCTTGTAACAATGCAGCTAACAGGATTCCTTAGCTAATTTAGGGATCTGCCTGATTACATGTTTGCTATGAGTCTCAATCAAGCCATCAAGTCTGCTTCAAATGTAGAGAAAGCCTGGGAGCACTTGGGATGTAACGAAAATAAGCATCTTTGTGACCAAAAAGGAGGAGGGAAAGGGTGGATAATAGGCAGAAGGAAGTTTCTATCTTTGTACTTTTTTTGTGGTCCAATGGACAGAACTTTAATTCCACAAAGACTTGCGTCAACTCTGTTGAATTCCCTGGCGACAGTAGACATCCTACATGACTTTAGAAGTTACTTAGCTTCTCTATGCCTCAGTTCCCCTTCCTTCTCACTTGCTTTTAGGCAGCACATTGCTGACGGTAAGATACTTATCATTAGTGTCAAGGTGATGGTAACAAATAGGAGTTGAACAAAGGATCTGAGAGTGGCGACTTACCAGGGCCATATGCCAAGCCCTGGCCAGTGCAGGAAAGGAATCCAAGTCCTGTGAAGGTTGGTGGCTTCCTAGTAAGCCCTTCTGCTTTCCAACTGGCAGGAGAAAGAGGCCATATTGGTTTATGTGCTTCTGAAACTTGCTTCAGGATTGACTAGTTTATGTACGCATACTCACCCCCACAAATTAATTTAAAACATATCTTGTTATTTTCATCACGTGGGTCTTGACACAGCAGTGGGTGAGGGCACTGATTAAAAACATTGGATGAAGCATGCTGGACCAGAATTTCTGATCTGAAAACTGACCTTGGTCTTGGAGGCTAATCCTGTTTGGTGCTCAGTGTGTTCACCTCCCCACCAACTTCACCAGAATATGAGCAAGCTGTGTACCTCGAAGGATCAGTCTCCTTTAGTTTGTATTTTAGCCTTTGGCAATGCATTAATTAAATGAGGATAATGCTTACTTTCCCCCTGAGGATATTGTGAGACTTGGTGTAGAGAGATATTTTGAGCCCTTCTCATGAAAGACACTGCACAGAGTAAATGCCAAGCATTATACACCTCTTGAGAATCAAAAGGTCACCCACTGAAGACCAGGCTAAATTCCCATTGATTTTGATGAGAAGACAGGGAGGAACCCAGAAAAACAATCCCAAAGGCATGGACTGATCCTTCTGGCCTAGTCGATGCTGGGCTCACGTAAGCTTTGATACTTTCTGGAATTAAATAATTCACTTCTTCCTTAGTTTCATCGTCATTAATTTAGCCTATCTTGAAGAGAAGTGATAGGTCAGTTGGATGGGGGGTGAGGAAGCCACATGGAACAGGCGAGGAGGAATTAATTAGGTATGCTGCTGGCAATGCACTGCTACCCTCTGCGGAAACCACAATGCTTAGAGTTATGGAACTATCAGGCAATGAAAAATAAAATAAAATAAAAGGGTTTAGATTTACGATTCCCGCTCTTATGTGTTCTTGCCGTCGTTCATATGGATTAGGACTTAAGTTCAAACATTCCCTGTGGAAACTAGGGCTTGCTGACTTAGAACAAACAGCATTAGGAATACAGGTTAGGCAAACCCAGAAATATTCAGGTTCAGCTTAAGTTTCAGCTGGAGTTGGGCAGAAATGCTATGTTTAATTTTTGACTCTGGTGCAGCAATATTTCTGGATAAACAGAAACTGCAGTATCTATATCGGCTTGTGTTTTTCAATGCTGTAATGGGAGAGCTATTTAAACTAATCATAAGACTCTGAATATTTTTATAATCCCTCTTCCCTGTCTGTTTTTGTTTCTAGCTTCTTCCAGGACCTTTTTCTACTGTCTCCTTTTGGTGTTGATCTCCAGGTTATTTCATGATCACCCACTGGCCAGTGTTAATGTTGAGAAGTCAGGTGTACCACAGTGACCAATTCCTTCTTGAACGTCCATCTCACTTACTTAGATGATAAAACCAATACGTTGGTGTCCAGCACTGAGGCAGTGCACAGAGGTCAAGAATCATGGCATCCCCATGAAAATCAGACATTATATAAACACAGAAAGTGACAGTAGAAATTGTACGAGTTAGTCAGATGAGGGAAAACGGAATCATTAAATATAAGGGTGGGGTTAAGAACTAAAAAAAAATAAAGATGATGGAGAAACAGACTGGTGGCCTCTATAGCATAGAAGTCAGGCAGATGTGCTTCTATGGAGTTGGTTAACTTCTCTGTTTGGACAGTTTACAGCTACCACTGGGAACAGTAAGTTTCAATATATAGAAATATATATTCAATATATAGAAAAAGAGCTGCAGAAAGCTATCATGATGTGGAACTGGCCAGCAAAGATGTTAAGCACGAGGGTGTTGTTTAGGGTTGTTGTGTTGTCTCGGTCCATAGAGGTTGTGAAGATGATATTAGACAATCATCCATGAACAGTCGGATGTTAAATCTTTCCTTTTGGATCAGCTGATCTTTTGGGATTCCTCACAGCTCTGTTTACTAGCTTTAGAAAGAGCAACACTGATTTGAGACCTGAACTTTGAAGAAAAGGAGAAGGAATTCTTCTGTACCTAGTAACACCATTATGATTTTTGATCTGGGCTGGAACCAAAGTCCAGACTTAAAATCCTGTAACAACTCAAAACTTGACTCTTAGCCTAGGTGCAGAGTTCAAATTTCCTTCTTGTCTGAGGCTGAGACCATCCCCAGGGCTGTTTGATTTTTGTTCTGCTTGATCCTGAGCATCTCTTCCACATTCTTCATAAATCCAGAAGGCAGAAGAACAGATTATAATGATAGTGAGTCCCATGTTCCAGAAAGCTAAAGGGCTAGAAAGGATCATAAATTGTAAAACTGCTCTCTAGTTGCCCCACTACTTAGGTGGCTCCTCCTTTCCCCTTCTCGGTCTGCCTTGCAACCATTCTGACCATGAGTTTTGGGCCAGTCCCAGCCTGTGTTGATACCAAGTCAGCAGGAGCCAGTTTCTTTGTCTCCACATCAGGCAAAACATTCACTGGTGTCATTAAACAGGGAGCCTCTTTCTACAGCTTAGCTCCTCTGGAAAGAGCCTTCTGATTTCTGCTTTGGGGAATGCATTAATGATGCCGATAGGGAACTCACTTGCAGGTTGTTTCTTGCAGCGTATCAGGATTTTGCTCTATCAAAGAGTTTCTGACTGTCTCTTAGGGCCTAGGCAGCATTGCTGCTCTAATTCCTGGGCCTGGTTTTCATCTAGTTTTGTACTACTTCTACCCTGGTGTGACTCCACTGACCTGCAGAGCCTTTTTCTCTGATTCATACTAGTGTAGCAGTTTGTAGTTAAGTCAGAGATCCAGAATTCACTCTTTCCCATCCTTCCTCTCTGTTTCAGTCATAATGGCCATATCCTAATCTTAGTTTCATCAACACCAGCCTGAAATAACTCTTAATGTACACCTGTTGAATATAATTGGGGAGAGGCCACCTTGGACCCTGTCTGTGTGAAGGGGCTCAAAAGTCACCATCAAGCAGGTCTGGTTGGGAAGGCTTCTGCACACATTTTCAGTTGTGTTCTGTTTTCAATTTCATCACCTCAGTTGCAAAACCTTTCCTCCAGGGTCCTGGTTTAAAAGTTTCTATTACAAAAGAAGGGCAAAATGATGATTTGTGTATATGTGCAAACTACCAGATTTTGGCTGAGAATCTTGATAACAGGGACATCACCTTAAATCAATTCCTCCTTTGTACAAGACTCCTAATCCCTCTTTTACCTGACACAACACAACCAAAATTTTTTTCTAACACATGCTATTTGATGTGAGGAACTCCATCCCAAGGACTTATTTGCTCAGATGCTGATTTAGAAGTTGTGATACCTGGCACCTAATCCCACCTCCAAAGTGCTGTTACATGGATCAGGTTATTGGAACTTTGTGCCTCAGTTTCCCCGATTATAAATGGGAATAGTTGCCATTTTCCTATGCAAAATACATTGAGGATTAGGCAAATTACATAAAACAAAAGACCTGAAACCCAAATGCTGTTAATAAGAGATTATTCTGTGTATTGCTTCAAACTCTCAGAAGCTAATACAAAGTAGTAGGTGTATTTGTATGTGTGTGTGTGTTAAGAAGGGAAGTAGTAAGAGCATTTATGAAAAAGATGAGCAGGCTTAAGGTGACTTTACCTGAAAAGCTGTCATAAGCATAAGGGGTGGCTTGAATTGAATGACAGAACTGTGAGTATGTTTATTTGTAGAAGTAAATGTAAAACATCTGTTGGACCCGTGTATTTAATCCTCCTGGGAGCGGCTTTGAAGCTATATCCCTCTGTGTCTACATATTTCCTTTTTCCAGGTTGGTGACTAAAGATGAAAAGAAATCAAAATATGCCTAAAACAATCTCACATGCTGATCAGACTGTGGTGTTTCAGGCTTGTACAGATTGTAAGACTTATTTATGGTTTATGTTGTCACCAGTGATCTCCAATAAAAACCCTGGCCTTTTATCGTACATTTGGTTCTTGTTATATACTAGGTAATTAGACAGCAGATCCAGGTATTGAACACACATTCCTTCACTAGCTATCTAAAATTAAAGGTAATCATAAAGACATTACAGAACACATCGAGATTTCCTTTATTACGACATTAATGTGACATTATGCATTGCACCCCATTTGATTAGCATATGGTGCCTCAGAGCAAATCAGTTAACACTGATGCATCTATTAAAGTGTCCAAGCAATATTCTGCATCTCCTAAGTGATGCACGATAAATATTCTGCTGTGCGACTGCCCTCACCCAGCCTCCTTTAGTCTGACACAGCTGTAAATCTCTTGTGATGAGCTGGGTGTGTTGCTGATGCAACACTGGGATGCCATCACAGGGGTTGGAGGTCCCCTGCCAGAAAGAGGGGACAGAAACTTAAGGGCAGATTTAAAGCCTGTGTTACCTAGCTAAGCTCTACCGGTTTTCAGAGCAAGGTTCTTTTAAACTGTGTTATGGAGTGATGAAGGCTTTAGCCCCCCAAGACACTGCTGTTAAATTACCTGATTCTGCTGTATCCCAGTAACCATCTAAGTATAGTTCTCTCATGAAGTTAGCTATGTAGCTCAGTGCCTTCCTCTGCTACTGTACAAGTGAACCAGTTCCTAACCACTCCTCATACCTTTTGTAAGGGAAAGATGGCACACTTAGTAGCGCACATTTTGTCCTGACCCTTGTTGCAGGCTATAAAGGCTGGAATAAATATATTCATTTTATGGTTTGATAAAATTGAGTTTTGCTTTGTGGCTCAGTGGTCAGGTTTCCATCTGAGATTTGGACTCACTTCTTCTCCTGCTCTTGGAGTAGAATTCTTATTGCCTAATTCTGTCCTTTTACATTTTTAATTATACCTTTATTTAGAATTTATTTCTCTGTTTTGCAATTCAGAACTTCTATTATTAATTCTGTGCAATATTGGAGACATATGCGGAGTACTATATAAAATTCAATTTTCCTTTAAAAATATACATTATTGTGGTGATAAAAGAAACAAGAATGCTAGTCCTTGTTTGTAGAGTTCAATGCATTTAAAGATATTCAAGTATCAGAATAAAGGCTGGGGTGTTTTTCAGAAATTCAACCACAATTCTCAGCAAATTCTAGTAGATAGTATCCACATAAATTTATTGTGAGACTCAACCAAAACTAAATGCATTAGCCCTGTTTCCAGGATGAGAAAACTGCATCACAGGATAAGTTATATGACATAACAGAATAACAGTAATAGCCTGGATATTAAATACATAGTCTTGTTTGCCCTAGATAAGGTCCCTGTACATCTCTTTTTAAAGATTGTCTCTTACTGAGCAACTCCTATTGTTCACATGGATATTCTGCCTGCAAGACTTCAACATCCTGTCACTTACTCTAGATAGTAAAGTAGGAGCTAAACACTTAAAACATTTGCTCTTTTACCCGTATCGGTAGGGCACTTCAGGAACCTAAGGGACCATTTATAAGCATGGCACATCCTATTTCTTTAAAAGAACAAATCAAAACCTCTCGTGCTTTTGAACTTTTCCAAATTTCACGCTGCACTTTCTTTACTTGCTGATTCTTAAGCTGTGACAAGTTGGGGGAAGGTTGCCTGAGGTCAGCTGAATCAGACAGGAGTGAGCAAAACTATTCATTGGCTAGTCTAGAGAGAGAGATCACCCCGGTAAAAGAATGTGTTAGTCATGTGTGACCACTGGGCTATTCTGTTCTGACTTGACAACTGCCTGTCTTCCTCAAAATCAGCTTCTGTAGATTTTTTTTTTTTTAAGCAATAATAACCCTTCCTGCAGTGCTAACATGAATAATTTTTATTTTTTTTTTAAATGAAATCCCTATTGGCAAGCAAGAAGGATTATCTGGGAAAAGTTCAGTAAACTGTGAATGCTGCAAATACTAGAGATACCTGTGAGTGTGGAGGCCACAGCCAAATGGGGAAGAAAGAGGAAAGTGAGAGTGGAGAACAGAGGAAGAAAAAGTAGGTACTTCAGTTTGATGAGAAAGATTTGAGTTTCTCTTGATGTCCCTGCAGTTCTGCCTTCCACTGGTGTCTTTCATCTACGAAGCTCCTTGAACTGCAAGCATGTACCTAAGTGTTTAGGGCAGGGACAGTCTCAGTGTGTGGCACACGCTGTACATGCATTTTTCTTAAATCCAGTCTAAAAATGCACATATTCAGACACACGTACGGGCAGCCCATTCTTCAGCTTATCAAACTCCTTGTTCTTTTACAGCTTAAAGCTTGTGTGTAGCTTGAAGAAAGATGGAGAAAAGAAAATACCTTTTTTTATAGAAAGCTGTAAACTGCAAAGTATTTATTCAAGAGACAAGAGCTGTTCCCAAGAGCTATTCCAGTTGCTTTTAGAGCTCTCTCTATCTTTTTATTTTTGTGGAAACATTTTAATATTTGTCCCCTTCTTTTTACTTTTAAATATAATCTAAGTGGATCTGTAGACAGTTTGAACTCTCTACTTACATTTTCCCTGACTGAAAGGGTTGCAGGAAGATAGGATAAAATTTAGAGGCATGGGTCACGGCTTTGATAAACATGATTCAAGAATTGCTGCTACAAGAATGCTATCTGTTACAGCTGAGATTCTCACAGCTAGTAAAATTTAATCTCAAATGTTTTTGCTTGTTCTGTCCAATATGAAATTAATCAAAACGGGCTGAGATCTTAATTTAAAAACAAGGAAAAAAAGATGATTGTCAGAAGTAGGTACAAGATGGGATGAGTTGATGGGGCAATCCCAAGCACAAATACAGGCTAGGCAATGAGTGAATTGAGAGCAGCCCCGTGGAGAAGGGCTTGGGGGTGGTGGTTGACAAGAAGCTCAACATGACCCAACAATGTGTGCTTGCAGCCCAGAAAGGCAACCATATCCTGGGCTGCATCAAGAGGAGTGTGACCAGCAGCTCGAGGGAGGTGATTCTCCCCCTCTACTCTGCTCTCGTGAGACCCCACCTGGAGTACTGTGTTCGGCTCTGGGGCTCCCAACATAAGAAGGACATGGACCTGTTGGATCAAGCCCAGAGGAGGGCCACAAAGATGATCAGGGGGCTGGAACACCTCTCCTATGAAGACAAGCTGAGAGAGTTAGGGTTGTTCAGCTTGGAGAAGAGAAGGTTCCAGGGACACCTTATAGCTGCCTTCCAGTACCTAAAGGGGGCCTACAAGAAAGCTGGAGAGGGACTTTTTACAAGGGCATGTAGTGATAGGACAAGGGGTAATGGCTTTAAACTGAAAGAGGGTAGATTAGGTAGATTTAGATTAGATGTAAGGAAGAAGTTCTTTACTGTGAGGGTGGTGAGGTACTGGAACAGGTTGCCCAGAGAAGCTGTGGATGCCCCATCCCTGGCAGTGTTCAAAGCCAGGTTGGATGGGGCTTTGAGCAACCTGGTCTAGTGGAAGGTGTCCCTGCCCATGGCGGGGGGGGTTAGAACTAGATCATCTTTAAGGTCCCTTCCAACCCAAACCATTCTATGATTCTATGAGTTAGGTATTTCCCCACCCCACAGGCTCTCCTGTAACATCTTTAACATGAGACCGAGTGGGGCATCCTAGTTACCCACTCCTCTTCCCTCCTAGTTCTGCTACCACATCACAGCCCTTGGTAAAGCTCTGTATTAATTAACTCGTATTCTTCAAGAATTTTACTCCTCTGTGAGTCACAAACCTTCAGGTTTAAAAATGTTTGCAACACATTTACACCTATTAGTTTTTTTCTGATGGATGGTATTATGCATGACCAACCCCGTGCACAGCACCCACCTGCTTTACTGTGTCTGTTTAAACAGCCCGGGTCTCTTCTGATGAGGCTATTTATGTTTGTGTGTAACTACTCCAGCTATAGAGGTTTCACTGCCATCAAGGTTGCAAAATGCACACTAATGGTGGGGAATAATGCTCTAATGGTAAGGAATAGTAGCCAAGACTTTAGCTGCAGGGTGGTTTATTATACAGGATGCGAGCTTGGACCTCTGATTCTTTGCTCTGGCACTGATTTCTCTGAAACTATGAGCAATTTGTTTTACCTCTGAATCCTCCTTCCTCTGAATCACAGTGCTTACCTGCTTTGAGGTTTAATCAAGGAAGCTGTGCAAGTGCCAGATACTGTATAAAAGCAAGAGGCAATTATTAAAAGTGGGCTTTGACTTTTTAAAGGTAGGATAACAGATGCTGGGTAATAAATCTCATTAACAATGATAGGAAAATTATCTTTTTTTTGAACTCTGATGGTATTTTTTTCCTAACTTTTGTTACTGTTTAATAGTTATTCTGGTTTCACTGTTTGTTTTCCAAAAGTGCTGGAAACAATTAGATGACACAAAGAGCTATTTTTTTCTCTAGGGTGTCCCACCACTTTCAGATCTCTGTTTATGTTTACAAATTAGTGAAGCATATTGTTTTGATATGGCTTAAGCAAAATGCTTGACTTTCAGATTTTAAATAACGTTGAGATTTGAAATCTGTTAAGTGAATAAAGTTGAAGTTTTTTTAACACAATTTTACATTTTGAAATTTATACGAGAGAGTTGACAAGCCTAACGTATTTGTCATTATGTGTGCGTGTCTACCGACATACAAATTATTGACTGAATAGGTTCTGATTTCTCTCTCTCGATTTGGGATGGGGAAAAAATGTCTCCTGTTTGCTCATGATGGGAAATCTGCTTCCTGTCCACTTATATCAACAGCTCTGAACATGGAGCTGCAAATCCAGTCTGAACTTGATTGCTGTCAGAAGTGTTTTTGCAGCTAAGAAGCTGCAGTGTAGCACTCTGTTCCATATGAGGAGAATCAGATGTGCTTTAGGATTTACTCTGCTCTGCTGTTGAATGTGCCTCAATTCTGCTAGTTCAAAATAATGATACATTTAAAGTTAGCTGCTGCATTTTACTCACCTGCTGTTCTTCTTGGATGAAATCTGTCTAGCAACAAGCAAAGGCACAGAAAATAAAGATCTAAGTTTGGGACATTATTTGTCTTGGGATGATGGGTAAAACATTCACACCGAGGTTTTCAGAAAAGCAGAGCATAAAACTATTGCTTGAGTAGGAGGAGCCAAAAGTGTCAGTGATAAATTAAGCCACTACCTCAGTTTCCCTTTCCTACACAGTTATGAATTTCATAGAAATGCCTTCATGACATGCTTGAAAGAAAGAAGACAGCTCTGTACGGAAGGGAAATACCCTTAAAAAGGGTCATGAGAAATACTAAAAGTCCAGTGAAACAGAGGTTTGGGAGCATCCTTTTTTTTTTTTTTTTTTTTTTTCTTTTCTTCAAAACAGATGTTGCCATTTCCTGCAGAGGGAAAACTGTGATAAATATAGGTGCAGATTGTGTACTCGTGTAGTCTTCGGCTTGTTGGAGATCCTGACCCACCCAGACATGGGCACATCTATCTGTCAGGCAGCTCCTCTCTGAGAAGTGTCCTGTGCTGATTCCCTGACTCATATTGTAAAGAGAGAGACCGACCAGCCTCGTGCTTAGGATTTTATGATGGAGCGTAAATCAGGTCTGCCTGTACTTGACCAAGGTTGAAACCCACAGTGCTGCATGGTAATTAGATTTTTAAAAGATTTTTTTTTCCTCTGGTTTATTTATATAGCAGTAATTACCTCCAGCACACAGTCGCAGTGACTGCTTGTCTTTCATGACCATACTTTTACCCTTTCATTTGACTGTCCTGTGCTTCTGTGGCTAATATAGAGCTTCATTCATTATCCCTGAGCCCCTTCCCCTGCCAGCCCTTGCGCAGTGGCACAGCAGGGAGCACAAGGTTATTCTGTGGCAGCTTAAGTGGGAGTGGATGTGAAATGCAGAGCAGGAGACATGTCCCTTAGCACTGAGCCTGCAAGATTGCTCCCACACCTTCCTCAGATTCATGGCATACATGGGGGGAACAGGGCTTACCTGGGGGCTTTGAGACCGTATTCCCTCTTCTTACTGATGTTTCCATCTTCCGGTGATTCTTCCAGCCCTGGCACTTTCTGGGGTACCTTAGCAGTTGTGCAGAAATGCTCCTTAATAAACATCTCATTTTCCAGCACTCCTTATCTCTCTCTTTGCCTCTCCCCTCTTTCCATCTCTTCTCACCTCCCCTTCCCATGCAATAGCTTTTGAACTTGTTGCTGAGTTTGAAATGAATTTGACAGGACTTGCTTTATTGGTTTAAAAGATGTTTAGTTCCTACCAATTTCATCTTGGTATGAGAAAGGGACCATCAGTTAGTTTTCTGCAGAAAAACCAAGCCCCAGCTTGACCTCATTGTTTTAGACATGTAGGAAAGCAACTTTTTACATTGTCAAACTCCTGGAGCTTTGGTTGCTGCTGCTGTTATCTTTGGTAGACATCAAGAAATCCAATCATTAAATACATGGGTACCAGAAATCAGGATTTGTTAGTTCAAACCTTATGGAGATATTTGTTTGTACCTTGAGGCCATCATGCAGAGACCAACTCTTTTGGCCTTGCATTTGGGCCATGGAGAGTCCAAGATGTGCTGCATGGTCAGAACCATGCAAAATGCACTGGTCAGAGAGTGGTTAGTGGCCCAATGGAAATGAAGCCAGGTTTTGGGCCTAGAAGTTTGAGTGTGGATAGTCAGTGCCCCTTGTTCAGACAAGCCCAAGATGTTTGCCCCATTGTCCTTCAGCCTCACGTAGACATTGAGGAGTTGGAAGAAAGAACAGGGTGTCGTGCCCAGAGGCTCTGTAGTAAGTCATCCTTCACATTACTCCTATTTGTCCACGGGCAGCTTTACAAGGTGTTTGGGGATGTTTTCATCATATTCTTTCCTTTAGCTCTAGCAGTAATTTCTTGTGCCTGCCATAGACACCTAGCCACCTTTATTTCCTAACCTCTAAGGATCTCAGTTTCAGGGCTATATTTTCACTACGTTAACTGAACTGAAGCAAGTGTGTGGCGATAAGAGCTCTCTGAGTGGGGAAGTGAGCCACAGAGACTTGGGGTGCAGGATTCACCTCCTTGAGCTCTAACCCCCTAAAAGCTGGGATGTTATCTAGTCTAAGTTAGTCATCTAGACTGCTCTGTTGTCTATGGGGAGAAACACATGGAGTGCAGTCCATTCTATCCAGAAGTGGGGCAAAACATCTCTTGAGGTGGCTGTCTGTCTGTATTAACTTCTGAAAACAATTAGATGACTGCCTTAGAGCAGAGCCTAACTTCTAGCTGCCTGCAGTTAGGGAAGGTGATTCCCAGGTGAGTCAGTTTGCCTGAGGTCATACAAGGATCTTAAACCCAGAGTCACTCTGTAAGACCAGTGTTTGAGGTAGGAAGAGCTTAAGTGGATGCCTGCTGCAGCTCTCTGTGGCAGTGCTCAGCAGGACAGGCTGCAGAGGGACACTGTCTACTCTCCAGAGGCTCCCAAGAGCTCTGGGTGTTCCCAGTTACTATTGCTCAATGTACAACAGCCTGCTCTGGGGCCAGAAGAAGCATGGGGTTTCCAGGAGATGACTTTATAGGGGATGTCAGAAGGCTTCAAGTAAAACACCTGTGCAAGGGAGCGTTTTCAGTACCCAGACAAGGGAGAAGAAGCATGAGTAGCCACACAAGTGGTGATGCTGGCTACATCAGACCAGTGCAGCCAGCCAAACAAATGCAACCTCCTTTACAGTGTGAAGAAAAATAGGTTTTAAAAGCGTCACCAGCCTCCCCAAAAGCAAACAATGTTGGTGAGTCAATAAATGATGGAGTTCATAAAGCGCCATTTACTTCCCCCTCTGTCTGCAGCTGTAAATTCAGATCAGACTCTCAGTAGCTGTCTGGGCTTACAAGGGTCTTGATTTCTTTTTGAAAACCATGGATTACAGTCACTTCTCTTCCCCAAGTTGTCAAGAAAGAGTTGATATGACTGTCAGAGGCACAGTGCACCTGACGTAAGCAGTGGTTCTGTTTCCACCTTGCAACTGTAGACATAGTTGCTAACGTTTGAATTCAACTCATTTCTAATGATTACAGTAACACTGAGCTGGCTTCCTCTTTTTATGGAAAGTGCCACTTATATTTCATCATTTACAGAGTTTCCTGTCAGGATCTTGAGTGAACAGGATCTGTCTGTAGATATTATACAAGTCCTAGCTTCTGGTAGAGAAGGCCAATGAGAAGGAGGAAAGATACTGATGTTTTACATCTAGGGGTAAGAGGCAGAGAAAGCACTGCTACAGGGTGTTGGTGTCAGCATCTAGATGTGTGATCACCAGACATACTGCCCAGCTGCTGCCAAATCTTGATGTCACTCGTTTGACCCATGAGCTCAGATGCTCCAGAACCATCGCACCCACCTGGACCCTGTCAAGGCTTGTGGGTCTTGTGTCTCTGCTGGCTGAGTTACAGCACTCAGAACTCGGGAGGAGCCAGGTCTAGTTCCTTCTTTTACTCAAACTTATCTCTTTCACCACCTTGCCATGGACCTGACCACCACACTGCATGTGCACTGTGCGGTACAGATTGATCTGGGTCTGAGCAGCAATACACAACTTCTAACCATGGTATAGCTGTCAGTTTATCTGAGGAGCAGATGCATGGCTCTCAGCACACCACTGACCTGTTCCAATACTACTTTCTGATAGTGATTACAGGCTGTGCTGGGGTTTTTGGTTTGTTTTGTTTTTCAAGGTGCTAAAAGTACACACAATTTGAGTTCCCAGTGTCATTTTTTTACCCTCTGTAAAACCATTTTTAACAACTGCAGATCAGGAGTCTGTTTTTCCTTCCCAGCTTCAGCCCACAGGGATTTTCATGGTAACATTTTGTTTCAGAGCTGTGTGCTCTATGGAGAAATGTGATTCAACAGCTGCCCTTCTTGAACTGTGCCCTTAAAGTAGAAGCAAACCTTTTATAAAGCCAGGGGTGGAGGGGAACGGGTTTGTGTGTATGCGGATGGGTTTATGTGTATGAATAGGTGTCACACATACAAACAAAGTTTTGCTCTGTTTCCTCAGCTGGCTTCTGATTTCCACGTACCGTACAAATCTTGTTCTCTGGTTCTTTTTCTGCAGAACCAAGCTGTAAGTCGTGAGGGTAAGCAATGACACTTTGGTAGCTGCAGACATTGAGAGTCAGGGCGTGGGTGAGGAGACGGGTGAAGCACATCCTATTCTGCATGAGACTGGAGATCATTTCACATTCCCACACCCCAGTGGACTTCTGCCTGTTTCAATGCCAGGGTCCAACCTGGTCCCTGCCCTGGCAAGACTACTTAAGTGTGAAGGCACTGAGGATGGAAAGCAGGTGGCTCCTAGATACACTGAGGTACTGCCTAAGTCATGTAACCTGGGCTGTTATTCAGCCAGTTTTCTTTGTCTTTTTGCTGTCTCAGTCCAAATGTGTGCTGTCCCTCTTCTGTTTGGGGTTGGGGGGGGGGGGGGGAGGCGTTCCTAGCCTCGTCCTTTCCACACACAGATTTTCCTTGTATGTGGGTTTTTTTAAAGCTAATTTGTTTCCTGTGCATCCTCCATCTGCCCCCCTAGGGAGGAGTTGGACCTATTCCCTTTTCACCCACAGACTCCACTTCCCCTCGTCATTTGGTGTATGAGTGTGTTTTAGGGTTCTTTTTAATTATCATTATCGTCCTGAAATGACCTACACGCAAAAGCTGCTTTGCATTCCTGAAGGCTGGCGTGCAGCAATGCCTGGTCGGCTCCTCTCGGGCTGGGTGGGAGCTCCGTGACTGATCACAGCTCAGCTCCTCGCCTCCCTCTCTGCCCTCCACCCACATGCCTGCGCCCTGGGGAGCCCAGTCAGAGCTGCCTTCCCCTGTCCCCCCACAGCTGATTGAAAACCTTGCTCCATGGATTAAGACACAAAGGTCCTAAGCGAATTAAATTGCTTGATCTCAGCTCTTTCCTTCGATGAGAGATTCTGGAGGACAAAAACCTCCGCAGGTTTTTTTCACATGGTTCAGCACAATTGGGACATCTTGCTCTGAACAAAAGAGATGTGACGCTGAAGGGAAATTGCAGGGTTGGTTGTTGGACCCTGTCCTCCACCCTCCCCTCCCTGCTCCCCACCAAGTGCAAAGAGCTGGGCAGATGCTCCGGTAGTAGAAATGGAGTGGGTCTGCATGGGAGTCTTTTTTCCTGCACCTTGGACTGAATGTACAGAGGGGCCAGAACTGCCCTGGCCCCACGTGTGTATTCCCTGTCCCTACTGTCACTTGCATTAAAGACGGATGATTTTCACATCATTCCTGCCCTGGCAACGTTAATCTGATGTGGCTTTCACAGCTTTAGTTGCAAATCCAATCGCGTGATGGATGGGAATGTTTACCCACCCCAAATCTCAACTTTCCTGCCTTCCCCGCCTCCTAGCTAGTGTCAGCCAAGTCAGCAAGATCTCTGTCTATAAAATATACCAAGCAAGCTGCAACTTTGCAGTCTTACTGAGATTTATGGGCAGGCTTAAATGATAGGGGATTTTTTTTTTTTTTTCATTTTTGTCCTTTTAGGCTTTTATAAACAAACGTTTTCCATGAGTAGCTTTGTTTTCCTGAGGTCCATGTCAAGCCAGCTCAGCTGGTGCAGAGACCTTGCCTGTCTTTCTCAGCCACTTTAATTATAATGAGAATTGTGGAAAAAGGAGAGGTGAATTCAGTTTCTGAAGCAGGGAATAAAACTCTTGCAAATGACTTTCAAGACTTATATCACCTTTTCCTTGTCAAAATGAGAGAGAACTGAATATTTGAGAATACTGAAGCAGGTGTGTGGAGGCCAAGCATGAGACAAAACTTCGACAAAAAATTGACAAAATAGGCAGCCAGATCTTGATCAGTTTGGGCTGGAATAAGACTGTAGAGGGTTGAGCATTATTTCTTTTACCATTGACTTCCTCATGTGACTGTAGCAAGTACACTCTTTCCCTGAGCGAAGCAGGCAGTGCAATGTGTATTTGTGTTTGCATGTGAATGTTAACCTGTGTACCACCTTGTACGACTGCAGGACGTGTGGGACAGAAGTCATTGGTTGTGACTGCTTGAGAAGATTGATGCCACACAGAGTAATTAATCAAGGCCCTTTTAAGATCCTCTTATTAGACAGAATGGCTCATATTGTCATGACTGGTCCCTTTCTTCAACAGCTACAGTGGCTTGGTGGCATCCTCCCTTTGCTACATAACCGTTAACCATAAACCATTTGCTTTTCAATACATTAGTATCCTCTTTATAATCTCTGTCTATTCCCCTCTCTGACTTTCCTTTAAAGGACAATGTCAAGATAAAAATCAAATATTTACTCTTGTGCGTGTAGACAAATCCTTTCTGTGTTACTTATAATGCTTCAGATTATGAAATCGGACAGGATTTCAATCCTCTAATTGACCTGTCATCATTTAGGCTATTTACTTTAGTTCTTGTGGTGCTCCCAGCTTGGGCAGTGAAATTGCACGGAGGGTGGGGGAAGAGAGATTTTGTTCGTAAGTTAGACGCTTTTAGTCCTTTCATGGCAGTAGAAACTTTTATATCCACTGATAGCACTGAAAGGAACAACCTGACACCATCAGGTACCAGCTGCGAGTAAGCATGATGTAGAATCACGTCCCTAAAAATGTTATCTTGTTTCTCTGGTCTCTCATTAAAGAACTACAAAGCATAATTTGAGGACATTTTTCATTTAAATACTATCCTTGCAAACCTGGCAGGTAAGGTTTCGTAGTGACCCCTGATGTACGCTGTACTGTGAGAGAAAGGCTATTTGGTAGTAAGGATGTGAGTCATGAGCCCTGAAAGCTTCATTTGTGGTAGCAATAAAGTCAATTGGAAGATCTCTGTTGATTTCAGTGTTATCTTTCTAGCTTTATCCTGATCTGTGTTACTGGGTAATTCTGCTAATCCAAAAGATGCTAGGATGTTATTAAACAGAGGCTGAGTCCCTTTGTGACAGATATTGGAAAGCTCTCCATTTTCAGTCACCACTGCTGGAGGATGGCCTTATGTTGATGTGCTTCAAACGTGTGATATGGAAACTACTATTCTTCTACCTTCCGAAAACCAAGTTCTACTAAACATACCCAAGTGCCTTTGAGAGGTCTTGGCTTAGGTTTTACACCAAATCATTTTTCCTTGTCTTGAAACTTATTCCTGCTGAAACTTTTTTGGGAAAGACTGAGAAGGGCAGAGTAATTAAAAAAATAAAACCCTTCATCCTTTCCCAAAGGTTTGGGAGGTGAAAACCACTTCCCTATCAAACAAAACCAGCAAGTTTCAGCAGGCATGTTGGTATGGGGTCCAGGGTACTTGATGACCATGCACATCCTTTATAGCACTATCTGCAAATTGTGCTGTTGGAGCCTTCTAGGAGATCCATGAAGAACACTCTTGGGATGCTGCAACATTTTCCTTCCCTTAGGGCTGGACATTGCTGTTTGTTACAATGGGCAGGTGGCTACATTTGCATCACTCACATGTATGATAGCCATTGCTTTGGTCAACACTAAGGGCTGGCTTATTGCCACCCCGAGCTGACACAGTCTGATCTGGAAGACCAGGAGTGCAGCTAGGGATGCACCTCGCCTGCATCAGGCAGAGATCAGCTGCTTACAGCTTGCTCCAGTGGACTGTACGAGAAATTCAGATAAGCACTACTCCTGGCCTGGAGCTAGGTAGCTTACATTCTTCTGTCACTGTACACATGGGGTTTAAGCACAGCTTAGACCTTAATCACAATATATTTCATTGACAGTAGTTACTGTTAAAATGATTGTTTTTACCTTCTGCCTAATGACCATTGATAGGTAGGCTGTGCTTTGCACACGACAAGGAGTAAGTAATGACTGTCATTTCAATTGCTTATAATGGATATTGTGAAGATTTTAGTATGTTCCTTTTTTTTTCTAGTGTTTTTTTTCAAAGGCAGTGGGGTGACAAAATTCAAATGTGACCATCACTGCCCATAGCAGTTAATCAGTGACGGAGCCTTGATTACAATCCAGCTCTTCAAATTTGTTGCCTGGTTCTCTAACTAGCTGACAGACAGAGGTTTAATGGCTGCAAGTGTGAGATTGGATAGTGTGAGTATGACTTGTATCTTTGGTTGTCCTTTGGCTGATGGCCTTGATTGAGTCCATGAGCTCGTCTGTTCGTGTATCTCACCATTGGAGAATAAAACCTGCCATCCGCATGTTTTGTGTAGCATGTTTTATATCCTAGTGACCAAACACCTTGAAAAATTTAAAAGTCTTGCTCCTGCAACTTCAGTGATGGGAACCTAAGAAGCTTTTGAGGGAAGATGTCTTCATTTGACTGATCTTTTTAACCAGTTTCTTTCATAGATTAAGTCTTGCCCAACCAGTTTCTGAGACTGCCTCCTTGGCCATTTGGCTACAAAGTTGGTGTGTCAGAAGAGGAGCTTTGCAGGGGAGAGATTCACAATTAAAAGGAAAACAAGAGGCTTTTGTCAAATGGCTTTCTGAAATGGAAAGCATCATTTTGTTTCACTATGGATGTGCAGGGAGGGGAAAGATAAGGAGGATCATTGAAGGGGAGAGAAAACAGAGTTAAAAATCGCAATCAGTATATAATGGGCACGGCCAGCTGAAGAGTTAAGTGACAGAGCCTTATTCACTCATATGAATTAATAATTGATTCAGTAACAAATCACTAATGTTGCAGTAGTCATGGTGAATAAGATAATAAATGTGTCCTGTCCAGGGAATGCAATGTTGTTAGAATTCAGCTGAAATTATTCATAAATGTGCTACTTTTCCTCATCTCCAACTACTGCTAGTTTAGCTTTTCTTTTTAATCTTCCTAAGCTGTCACATTAGATGGTGGAGCTAGTCACATTCTATATACAGTGGAATATTAAGGGGAACTGTGGAGACATTATGTCAAATTTCAATAGATAATAGACACAAATTGAGAAACAAAGTACCTCCATCCCTTTTTGCACTCCTCGTCTAGCTTAATAAATAAATAAAATAGAAGCCCAAAGGCTATTTAATAGGATTCACGTGTGACCCCTGCAGATTTTCTGCCCCTCCCTCTCTTTCTGCTTGCACATGAGGCCTCAGAGCTGGGTGGGATATGGAAGGAGCTCCATGGACTTCTGTAACCTTTTGGTGAGATGGGCAGGGTCCTGTCTGAAGGGGCTCTGAGATGCCTGGTATCTGGCCTGCAGAGAGGATTCACAGCCCCTACACACCAGTCTGAAAAACCACCATAGGTCCTTATGTATGTAAACCACACTTCACCAGAGCACCTGGGTGATGGGGGACAGCAAGTGAGGGTCTGTGGTGGTATCTGGGACATCAGGAAAAAGGTGTTAGGGATGGAGAATCACCAGCGAGCCATGAAGGAGAAGGTGAGGCAGATGGAGCAGGCTTGCAGAAGATGAATAGTGCTTAGGAGTGTCATAACTTAGATGATGTGAACAACAAAATTTCTCTAGCTTATCAGGGAAAGTGACACCAAGAACTAACACCAGTGAAAGGAAGCCAGACAAAAATGATAAGTAAGGTATGTTTTTTTTGTAATCAGTGAGTGCAATTGAACTTTGTCATAACTTCAGATTGGTGAATTTGTCATTGCTTGAAGTTTTCAAATCAACATTTGGATGCCTTCCTAGAAAAGATGCTTTAGCCAAGAGCAAGGTGTTCAGTAAGTGAGTGGAAATTGTGGTGTGTGATGTCAAGGAGGCAAGATAGAGAAATCTGGCTTTAAACTCTTTGAACACAGTCTTTGAATACATCTGGAAAATGACAACAGTACAAAACAAAACCCATCAATGTCAGAATGAAAAATGCTGGGGAAATTATCAGAGTAGTCAAAGACTGCAAAGGAAGATAGAAAAGGTAGTGCAGAACTGAGGTCTAATGGTAAGCCGTCTAGAAGAAAGGACAGGAGGATAATTTGCAGGACAACAGAGGGATAAGCTGTAGAGCACAGGAGATCTCATGTTAAAATGAGGAAACCCTGAAGAATTCACATGCCTGCAAAGTTTAGAGCTTAGTTGGAATTGCAGTGGACATCTCTGAACAGGAATGTAGGTCAGGAAGTCTTCAGTCCTGTTTGGTTCAGGTTCTTGGTACACAGACAAGCACGTCCCTCTGAGCCAGACAGATGACTAGGGCTGAGCTACAGACCAGAGGCATCACCAGAGGACTGCTCAGTACTCTAGGAATACTGTGCTGAGAAAGTGAAGGGAGCATGGGAGAAACAACTGAGCTCTTATGAAACTGATTTCAGCTCTCCCTTGTTAGACAGGTATACTTTGCTTATCTATAGCTATTCCATCCAAAGATCTCAAAGCTTGTTGCAAATTTGTCTTTCCTTGCTCCCCCCAAAAAATGAGTAGTCTTGATTTTTGTCTTCTGCTGAGATGTAGTTTGCACCAGGAGACTACTGTGCAGCAACACAGCGACCGGTCTCTGTCTGGAGACGCAGCAGCCAGAGCGGGTTTATCCATGCAGTGTGTGATTTCCCAAGCTGGATGCCAGCCAAGATGACGTTGTCAGATTGCTTGCTTTCAAAAAACACTGCCGTGGGGTCCACAGTGATCACACAGTAAGAGGACCTCCCACCTTTGCTTCCCCTTCCCTGGCTCCCTGGGTGCTAGCAGAGAACACTGAAACCCAGCAGAATGAGCATCACTCCTCCTGTAATCACAGAAGAGAAGACATGCTGTCTCTGCCTCCCCCCCCAGGTTACTTAACCAGCGTGGTGGAAGGAGCAAGGGAGCTGTACGTGCCTCTCTGGGAATGACGTCAGAGCGAGGCGTAGGGGGCTGGGGTTGGTGCCACATGGCAAGTCACATGCAGCGTGGCTGTCTTCACATCCTCCTCCAAAAGGCTCTGTGTTTACTCACGCTCTGCAGCATGCTGCTTCTCTGTACAAATAAAACGCATCTCACTGGGATGCTCGGGGCTTAGGGACCAGGGTTTACACATGTGTGTGCACATGCCTGTGGATGGATATGCATGTATGTATACGTACAGGCTGCACTAGACAATGCTCTTCTCCCTCCTTCGTTGTTTTAGTATCCGATTATGGACATGCTCTGCTGCTGAGGCTATGAGGTCCCTTTAAGTGAAGCCTGAGCTCTTTTCCATGCAGCAAGAGGGACAAATAAAATGAGAATGGAGCTGGAGGGAAGTGGAGAGGACCAGAGTCCTTGGCTGGCTATTCACCCTATCCACTCATCCCTCCACTTCTACGTTCCCTCTTTCTCCTGCCGCCCAGCCCTCCCCCTTCCTCCATACACATACACTCCTTTTATTCTCAGTAAGTTATTAAAAATGTAGACATCACCGGCTCCCAGGGTCAATATGTTGTTTTTAAATTTAAACATGAATTTCCATTTCATTGAGCCTTCAGGCCTAATGAGATGTGCTTTGACAGGAGCAGCTAGCTGGAAAAGGCATGATTGAGGGGCGAGCCAATAATATTAACTCACAGCAGAGTGTGCACACACAGCGTTGGAGCCACGAGCCTTGATTCGCTACTATCCGGGACTCCAGATACAGCAGGCAAGGATTTCTGCTGCAGGCCCTGCAGTGAAATGTCAAATGCATTTAACCATCTGTGAGCTCTGCTTGCTCGGGCTGGCCCAAGTTGGACAGCCTGAATGGAGTTTCTTTCAGCTGGGATGACAGACGGGGCCAGGAGGGCTCTGGAAGTTGGGCTTGTCAGTTTAGAGGGCATCAGCTAAAACAAAGGGAAAAGCACAAAGCTGTGGAGAAGGCACTGGGATGGGACTCAGAAGACATAGGCTTCCATTGACTTACTGCATGACCTGGGCAGATCGCTTCACCTTTCAAGGAGGACCAGGAAGGGGTGTTTGCATAGCCTGGCATTAGAGGTCCCTCCTTTCCCTGCACGGTCAGTGAAGAGTGCGAAGTTCTCCTGGGGAATGCTTTCAGTGCACAAACTTGATGATGTTTCCTGGGGAGAACATGATTTGTCCAACCAAGTTTGTATAAAGTGTGTGTGGGAGTATCTGTCTGGATTGCACAGTGGGAAGAGGCAGTAACCCCAACCGCTTACTCACATGGAAGACCTACTCCTTGCTGATTATAAGATGGCCCATCTCACCAATGCGTTCTGAATGCTGACAAAGGACCATAGGATCCTCAGCCTGGCTTGGCACCAGACAAGTTTGCCACTGCAAATGACATTTTCCTCTATTTCTGAAATAAGTCTTGTTTGAGAGTATCCATTACAGATAGTATCCCTTCCCCCCGCCCCAAACCTGTGCTCTACTATTCCTAAGCTGTGTAAGTCCATAGATCAGCTGTGGCAGAGCAACAAGGCATGCTTGAGAAAACAATGAGCACCTGTCCTGGTTTAAGGCCAGCTGGCAACAAAGCACCGTGAGACCGCTTGCTCACTTCTAGCCACCCCTGGTGGGATGGAAAGGAGAAAATATAAAGAAACACTTGTGGGTCGAGACAAGGACAGGAAAGAATCATTCACCGCTTATGGTCACAGGCAAAAGACAGGCTCAACTTGGGGAAGAAACAAATCAATTTAATTTACTACAAATCAAATGAAAACAAGGATATTAGGAAGTAAACCCAAATCTTAGAACACCTTCCCCCCACCCCTCCCTCCTTCCCTGCTCAGCCCCACTCCCGGTTCTCTCTCCCTCCTCCCCCCGGCGGCGCAGGGGGACGGGGAATGGGGGTTGGGGTGGGTTCCTCCCCCCTTGTCTCTGCCGCTCCTTCCTCCTCAGGGGGAGGACTCCTCACTCGGCCCCTGCTCCACCGGGGGGTCCCTCCCGCGGGAGACAGTCCTCCATGAGCTTCCCTGGCGTGGGGCCTTCCCGCAGGCCGCAGTCCTCCAGTCACGGCCTGCTCCAGCGCGGGCTCTCCCAGGGAGCGGCGGCCATCTTGGGGGGCATCCATCCCCCTGCTCCCCCGCTCCTCCTCCCCTCCTTCCTCACTGACCTCGGGGTCCGCAGAGGGGTTCCTCTCACATCCCAATCCCCTACCCACCGCAGGTTCCCCTTCTTAAATCTGTTCTCCCAGAGTTGCTACCACCATCACTGACGGGCTCGGCCTGGGCCAGCGGCAGGTCCGACTTGGAGCTGGGGAAGCTTCTGGCACATTCTCACAGGAACCAGCCCTGCAGGCCCTCCCGCACTACCAAAACCCCACCACACAAACCCAAACCAGCACCCATGCAACATAAATGAGGTAGGTCTGATTTTTCCAGCTTTCTATTAGAAAAGGCGTCAGTTGGAAAGAGTGAGAAGAGGACCTCAAAAAGGAAGCAGAGAATTATTTGTAAGTTGTGTCCAAATAAGGATTAGTAAAAATGTTCTGTCATGGCTGTGTTTGGGAATAACTAGGTATTTGACCTAGCTAGGTTTTTATGAAAAGATTTTTTTTCCCTGAAAATAGTGATTTAGCATTGATAAATTAAAAGGGGGAGGTGGAGAAGAAAATGAAGTTTGGGCCAAAATATTATTTTGATTTTCAATGAAAAATTGATGTTTCCCATAGACTGAATCCAATTAAAATGCTATTTTTTTCAGCCTTTCTTTTTCTTTATCTGAGTATGTAGGAAAATCCATTTCCCAGCCAGACCTAATCCAGACCCCTGGTGACTAAAAGTCACTCAGAAGGTTGGTCTCAGGTGTGATCTGTAGGGCTTCCTGGGTTTTGTTGATCCAGACTTAAAATCGAGAAGAGTCTTTCTCGCGATAGTTTATTGGGTTTGCTCCTGCTGAAATCCACAATGGCAGATACTGATCTCTGTGTGTGTGTTTATAAAATACAAAGAAGAAATGCAGCATGATATTAAATGAAAAGTAAATCAGAGTGATAATTAATAATAAAGGCTGCTGAATATTCTGAATCTTTGAAAAGAGTTGCTTTTTTCCCCCCTGGATCCAGTGAGCACTCACTCGTATGAATAGCATTACATGCATGACTAATCCCTTTGAACTCAATGAAACCCAAGTTGAGTATGTGCAGGAGGCCCATGCAGGATTGGGACCAGGAGCTTTAGCACTGAGTTAAGGGAAGCTGTAGTATTATGTTTGTACTGTTGCTTAATTGTAAAGTAGATGTAAATAGTAAGTCTTCCCAGTTCTAGTCTGTCTGGGCTTGGCTGGAAAAGATACCCTCTTGGTGTCTAAACCCTTCTGGACTTGTGCATTTCTGGCCTTTAAAATGTGATATTTAGCTTTCAGAAAGCAAATAACAACCATTGTACACTTTTTTACACCTTTCTCCTGAGATTCTTCCAAAGCACTTTTGACAACATTAACTGTTGAGACCTGACAACTCCTCTGCTGAGGACAGACTTTCAGATTTGCCGTTTCTCCTTCTCCCCCTCTCTGCTTCTGTATATATTTTTCACCTGCATGATGACATTTGGACCTTCCATAAAGCTTCACCTGCTAGAAACATGATTATATAAGAAGCTGAGTTACCATTTCACGTCTTTTCTAGAAATAAATTTCTAACCTGTACAGTCTTAAAATTAAGGAAAAAAATATAATTTATAAAAATCTTATGGTTTTTGAGAGAAGCAGTTCAGTACGTCTTAATGTTTGTTTTTGAGAGTACTAGGTGCTCAATTCTCATTTTATAGACAACTGGGTAGATAAAGGGGAAGTCTAATTTAGAGTATTGTGCCCAATATCACATAAATCATCAGTGTTAGGAGCAAGAATAAGAAACCAGGAGTACCAAATCCCTTGCTTTATGTCCTGGCTGACACTTGTAGTAAGAAAGACACGAACTGCAGCAGCAGAGATGGTGTGAGGATTTGCTGCCTTAACATATAGAACGTTTTCCATAAGCTGAGTTTCATGAGTCAGCATTTCGGAGGGCAATAACTTACAGTAATAAACAGGGAAAGAACACCAAGTTTGTGTGGGTAAATTTGGTTCTAAAGTGAGTGATGTACTTCGTGGTAATCAGGTACAGTTGTGATTTGAACCCTTTAAAGTCTGTGAAATATGTTCCCCGTAGGATGATTCAAGCTTTTTTTTTTTTCCCCCTCTCTTTTATTTTCAGGGTTTTTTTTCTGTCCCCCCTCCCCTTCCCTCTACCTTTAGCTGTCTTTAAGGACGGGTACCTCAGTGGGGTATTTCACATTGCCACTACAGAAAAAGAGAACAGGGAGTGCAGCATGGAGAGGAAGAATAGAAATTTCCACGTTCAATATTTATTTTTGTGAGCTGCAGTGGGAAGCTGCTGTGGCCTCTATATGGAGGCTGTAGGTAGGGAAGAGGGGGGAAATGATAAAGCAGATTCAGGAACAGCAGTTCTATGTAAATTTTTTCCCATCCCGGTGTCTTTCTGCTCAGTGGAGTCTTGGATCGGATTCAGGCTTTTCATGTTCACAGAGAATTGGAAGCTTAGATCTCTGACCTTTTTAAAATCCATTGTGAGTCTCATCTTTCAGAGATTTAAACAAAAGATTTTGACCTAAAGGGCCATTGTTTTACACTTTCTGATAGAGGGGATAAGAAAGACTGAGAGGAAGGAGGGCAGAAACAGATATTACCTGAAATGGGACCTGCCGATTCTGGTGGTAATTTTGCAAGTGGGAGAGTGAGGGAGAGACCCGTAAAGGATGCAAGCTGCTGCTTTAAACCTGTGGCAGGAAACGAGGCAAGAAGATTTGGGGTACAGACAGAACCACTGTTAGAATAATACTGCTTTCCTTACTGTAGTCAAGCTCAGTGTTAGAGGGGAAGGATCCTCCTGATTCATCATTGCCACCATAATCAACTACTTACTTATATTGTTTTCATATTTAGATTCTGAAGATAATTCTTAAATAGCAGAACCTCAGAGAAGGATGGGTCGTGTGATCCTACTGTTGGGCACAGTCGGGGCTGAGACCACTCAGTATCTTGGCTTGAATTTGTCATTCTTGATGGTGATTTTCTTTTTCTTGCAGTCCTTTCATCTTGAACATTAGTAATAGCTATGAAAAAGATCCACACACAAACACACCCCAAGCCTTCTTTACTTTCCTTCTCTCTCTTGTTTTTTTTCCCCCAAATATGTCTGTTTCTGTTTGGAGCAGATTTTGTGTCACTTTTTGGCAAACAGACAAGATTAAATTCTTCACACCCCTTCTTTTCCCTACTTGACCCACCCAAATATCGACCCACTCAAAGAGTTAAAAATGGAAATACACTGATAGGGAATCCTCTGTAGTTGGGAACATTTGAAGGGGATGTGTCCTTTCCCTGCCCACTCTAGATGGACCTTCGTGATGAGGAGATGTGCTATCATTGGAGTCTTATTGCTGCTCTCCTCTTCAATAGGAAACATCAGTGGGTGTAGAGAGAGGAGACATCTGACACACCAGATGCATAAGGGGGAGGAAGGATTTTCTCCTCAGTGAGGCCATGTGTGAGGGGCTCACCCCAGGCTGCAGAAAAGGCTAGGGCTCTGCTGCCTCTTGCTCTCACTTGCCCAGCTGCAGTAGCCTCTAATACCTAGGAGTGCATTCAGTAAACACTCAGACTGGCTCCAATTGGAGCGATCTGGTTGGAGGAATGGAGTGAGGCAAACCTTCATTTTGCTTGGATTTGAGCAATGCTTTCGGTCTTGTTTCCAAAGAAAACAGAGCTTATTCAGTCACACAGTCCACCCACATCTGTTTGTTCACCTGCTTCTGTGCTGCTCCCATTTCCTTCTACACTCCCCGATGATATTTTTGAAGCTATCAATTGGTTTTGACCACATTTAAAAACCCTAAAAGTTTTGACGATAATTGCAATTCCACTAGTTGTGCAAAAACTGGTGGACAAAAGGGACACAAATGCATTTCCCTGCTGAGGAGGTGGTGGGCAGAGTTCAGCCAGGGCAGCAGCTGTCCAATCTGCACCCACATACCGGCCAACGCAACTGTCACGCACAGTACCCTGCGTTAGCTACAGAGCTCTCAGTCTTTTGGACATAGTGGGACCTATGGAAAATGGTGGTTTATTGAGATGGGAGAACATGGGAGCCCTAAGATACAAATCTGTAGCAAACCAAGCTTTATTAGTTTGGCTTCATACTTTGTGAAAGCAATTATTATATCCAAAGCTTTCACAGTATATGAAAGATGTGCCACTTAGCTTAGAAAAATGCCACATTCCTGAAAAATACCAGTGTCATTGAAAGACCCAGGATATGCTGTCAGTCCTGAGTGCATTGAGGCAAACGGAAGAAAAGTTAGCTGGGCTCCAGCAAAGCAGCAACTTTGGGATAGGTTGGAGTAGAGACATTAAGTTCTAAATATAAGGGAGACGTTGCTCTATTGAAAAGAAGAAATCTTCCCCAAGCAATAACCAAAATATGGAACTAGTTGTTGCAGGACATTGTGAAGAGCAAAAAATATTCCTGGAGTGGGAGGTTTAAATAAATAAAAAAATAAGAGTACTAAGCAAATTTCCAGAGAAGGAATCTATGGTGACTCTTAGACACGATTCCCCACATAACCTATTTCTGAGAAATTACCATAATTGCTCATATCCAGAGGATAAGAGTCTCTGGCTAGGAGGGATTGACTTGTGTTCCTTCTTATCCTCCATCCATAAACATCTCCTGATTACGGTCTGAAATAGGTGCTGGATTTGAGGAATCATTAGCTGGGTTTAGCACTGCTGTTTTCATTATTTCATCCTCCTTTGTTGGGTATTCTGAGTGCTACTAAGGCAAGGAATGAAGCTTGAACCAGGATTCATTGGGAGGGAGCCATGGACAGATTGACAAAGCTGCTGTGGGACAAGAAACTGATAATTGTAGCAGATTTATGATGACCTTTATAAACGGGCATTGGAACCTTGAATTCAAGGAGGAAGCCATTAACCCTTTTTCAGAGATTAAAAATAATTTCATAGGGTATTTTGAAGTATGCAAAAATTTTCCCCCTGGTGACATACTTTCCTTTGGGTGTGATTTGAAAAGCTGTGCATTCTCTCAGGGGCTAAGCTTCAAATAATAGAGAAGCGTGCAGGGGAAGAAGCTGCTTTCACACTTCATAAAAGCAAGACAACATTCCACCAGGGAGCCAGCAAGCAGGGTCCCTACAGGACCTGCAAAGGTGTGTTTAAAACAAAAGTGAGGTAGGTTAAGAGAAAACTGCAGTGATTAGATCCAAGGGGCCAAGCGTTTCCTATGTATAATAATTTGTTTATTGCAACAGTGACATCAGCAGAGTTTTGCTGATTTATTCTGTCTGTGGTTCCACCCAGCCTTTTCTTTGTGAAAACAAGAAAAACTTGGTAATAAGGTATTCTCACATCATAAAATATTTCAGAACTGCAAAGCTATCTGAACATCTCAAAGTTTTTGGAAAATATGGAGTATTTTGCTTAAGAGAGGCAAAAATACACAACTTCATGAGAACAGTAGCAGATTTCCTTAGGGTTTGATGGCAATTGTAGTCTTTGGTGTACTGAGGCTGCTAAGATTTTGAGGAGAGAGTGGAAATTGTTACTTCCCTTGTGTGTGAGTGGGGAAACTGAAGCAAGGAAGGTTGAAAGAACCTCCTGGAAGAAGTCTGTCGTGAACTTCTGAGCTTGACTTTAAAAAAAAAATAAACAAAACAAAAAAAACCCAAACTTTTACTGTGTTTAGAGTTTCCTCTATCAGTGTTGTGGCTAAATATATTTTTCTTTCCACATTCAAGATGAAATTATTTTGCCAAGAACTCAGTGGGAGTGTCTTACCACTTGCTGCACACAGTGATGAGGAACAACCGAGTAACTGATCAGTGGTATCCTGAGAGGCTTTGCATCACTCAAAGGAAAGGTTCCACCCACTGTGTTGCATTTGTGCAGGATGGTGGTCACAACTCCCTATAAGCTTTGAAATGATTCCTCCCTTAAAATCCGATGGTCCCCGCCCACAGATTCACCAGGTACCATTTGTAGTCAGGATGACTTGTGTTCCTGTGGTGCAGCATACTTCATCCTACCTTTCAGGACACAGTGCTGGTGTGAAAAGTGCAAATATTGCCTGGACAAGATGAAGGAAGGATGATAAACCCTGCACCAGACAACATGGATTATATGACCTAATATGAACAGATAGGTAGATGTACCTGCAACGAGGGTCTGTGTTGGTCAGATGTCTGATATGAAGAATAGAGGCTGGCTCATCTCCATTGCTCTCTTTCTGAGCAACAACTTCTGCTTGACCGCAATGGACCTAGTGTTCTCTCTTGTCTCAGCATCCAGGGCACAAAAAGTGCACTCTGCCCTTGCAGGTAGGAGCGGGAGAGCTGATTTTCCCCATTAAGGTTCTGGAGTCTGGATAACTGCTTCACCCCGGGATGGCTGATCAGTTAGTAGGATATTTTTTCTTCCACAGCTGGCCATGGAGGTGGTGGGGGAAGAGGAGAGAACAGCAGAGAGTAAGCTCCTGCCAGCTCCCTGTCCTTTCCTTGCTTTCCCCAGATACTACCCAAGGCACCTCGATGTAGCTGCTGGGAGATGTGCAGAGGGACAGTGAGGGGTCCAGGCACAGAGGGGGCTGCCCAGAGCTCCCCCAGACTATGTGAGAAGAGCCATGTCTTTTCTTGTCCCAGCCTAGATCCAAACACAGCTTGTGCATGGCAAGTGGAACCTGTGGTGCTGGGGTAGAGGGGATTTTGACAACAGTACTTTTTCTGGGTTTAAAGTGAAAAATAAGCCATTAGTGTGGGACACTGGAGTTTGAAACAAGAGCTTATCATGAACACAAAATGAAAGTGGATGACAGTTACTTTTATCTATTTGTCTTCATTTCAGTGGATTCCCCCTTCACCCACTCCCACCCTCCTCCCATCCCTTTCTTTTTGGGTGAATAGCAGGTTTTGAACAATCTGTTAGTAGTTGCCAGCTCAGCTCCTTTGCTTTTGAGCCATATTTATCACTTGTTTCCTGACTTCTTACAAAAGAGTTCTGCTGCCTTTGAGTTTTACAGAGGGGTCTCTCTTTTCTGCAAGAAAAGGAAGAAACACAGGGAAGCTGTTTGCTCAAAATCTGGAAGAGGAAAGAGCTTCCCCTCACCTTGTTGCTCCCACTGACCTTTTTCCAGTTCTCACTTAAATTAAAATAATTTTTTTCTGTCTGTCCATCCCTTCCTGCTCTATATATCAGCTTTACATCACAGATAATCATTATCGAGAAAATCTTAGCACAGTGCACTGTTTGGAAGGGATCTTGAAAGGGCGTCTGTTCAGCTGCAAGGCAGGACCAGACATATCTAATTGATGGATAATTAGAATCCAGCAGACTATGAGTGGGTCCATCAGAAGATTTGGGTTTCCAAACTGCTGATGATGATGCTGAGCTGTCCTTAAGGAGGACTGGCTTCAGCTACTGCAGCTGCCACCTCAAGGAATGCCTTGTCCAGACCCACAGTCTCTGGCTCAGGCTAATAGTTGTTAACCCAATTGCTCTGGGTTTTATTTCCAAATCATGCCACGTTTGTTTTTGACAGTTGGCCTGCCCTAAGAGGACCAGGCAGTGCCTATTAGTGGAGCGAGCCCTGGGATTCAAGAGAGCACAGTGCACAGTGGGCTCTTCTGCTGGCTGTTGTAGTATGGAAGCTTTTATCCACCATGACACAAATGCTGGAGCAGCAGTTCCCAAATGACAGTTTTTGGGACCACAGCTAAAGAGGACATCAGTGGAAATATGTAGGGACTTCTGATCTAAAGAGTAGTGTGAACTGTGGGTGTAAGTCCACGATGACAGCCTGGGAGAGAGTAGAAACATGCAGACCCCAAAAGGGACCTGGCCATCCCTGTCAGCGGGAAATTTAATCCAGCTGCAGAAATAAACCCTCTCCTTGTTCTGTGGCAGGTGTTTCTGAATGCATCTGAGTCCCTAAAAAGTCCTCATCTGGGCCAAGGAAGAAGACAGAGAGGCAGGGAAACACAGGTCATTCATTTTCCTTTCACCCTACCTTCTCTAATATGTGATTTACCTCCTAAAAATTCTGTAGAGGGAAGATCTGGCTCTTTAGGTGCAGAAGAGCTGTATCCCAAAGATGGTAAATGACTTAATATTATCACACAGTAACTCAGACATGAAAGAACCCAGGTGTCCTGACTTTCCCCAACTTTTCGTGCTTTTCACCCTGTTCTCTCCATTTCTGCAAAGCAGTTGTGCACTAAAGTTTGCGGGAACTGGCGCGCTTTGTACGCACTGAATGCAGCTTTTAAATTTGGGCCTGGCTGGTAGACCTTCCTCTTGAGTCCCTGCAATTTACAGTCCCTCCTCTCCACATTGAATTGTGTTTGTAAATAACCAGCATATCTTTTGGTGGAAAAATAAAAATGCAAAGAATCTGTTACAGGATAGATTTGTAAACTAAATCTTTCTTCTGCAAAATAGGGATAGAGGGGAGGAGTCCTTTGGTGGTTTATTTCCTGCACAATTAAAAAGCTCTCATAGTGCTGTAAATAAAACTCCAGTAACCATAGTCAGCTGGAACCATGCGGAAATCACAGATTTTCAGGCTGAACAAAACTGTTCTTTTGTACACCTCTGCCATATATTGGCACTGAGCCGAAACAGACTTTGAGTATGTGTGGGGTGGCAGCTGGCTGTTTGCTCTGTGCCTTGCCTGTACAGCACCCAGCACATATATTTTCTGATTCAATAGGAATATTTTGAGGACATTGCAATGATAAAAATATACAATTATGCGTTGGGTGGTAGGTCATTACTGTGCTGACTGCATTTGTTCTTTAAGTAGCCGGAGAGAAGCCAGTATATCCCAATAGCTAAGAAAGGATTTGCACGCCTGGCTGGGGATCTCAGTGCTTTATCTGCTCTAGTGAACCAAGTCTCCAACTCCCTAAAATGCAGAGAAATGTAGTCACTCAGAACCTTTTCCTTTGTCACTGAGTTGCACGGTCCTGGACCAAAAGGGAATTTAAGGGTAGAAGGGAGAAACAGAGCCTAGGTCTGGTTGTTCCCTAAGACAGCATGCTCTTTAGTTCCTATTCCTAACACTAGATCACCCTTTTTTGATTGAGTCAGATATTGATGAAAGTATTTTTTTCTCTGTTACATCAATGTTTTCAGATTTTGATTAGAAATGTAGAAAACATTTTTTTTCCAGCCACATTTTTTTTGTGGCTGAAAACAGGAAAAAAGTAATGGGAGGGGAAAAAAAGTTATCCATGACTGGTATAAGGCTAGGATATCTTTATTTTAGCGAGTTTCAGAGCACCATTTCCCATCAGCTGAATATCATGATGGAGGAACCAGCCTCCAGGATACTTGCTCTGTGGGCTATGGAGGGATCTTTGCACAGTGTCAGTAGCAAGTTTGCGACACATATAGCGGAAAGTGGCTCATTCCATTTTTTCTATTTTGGCATCTTCTCACCAGTAAGATGTGGGCAAGTAGGAGGGAGTTCAGACAAGAGCCACAAAAAATGATGAAGGACCTGTGAAGAGTTGACTTACGAGAATTGATTAAAAGAACCAAATATGTGTAGCTTGGCTAAGGAATGACTGAGAGGAGGGGGAGGAAGGGAATGTGATATTTATCTCTATATATTTGCAAGGATGTAAATTCCAAGGCAGGAGATGAACTGCTTATGATGGTACAAAGGGAGATTTACTAGAAGTTGTAGTAGGAAATTAAGCAAAGGAAATTTTCAGCTGAACGTCAGGAGAATTTTGTTAAGGGTAAGATAACGATGATAAATATTTATATAGCATTTTGATAGTGTGAAGGGTAAAATGGTGGCACACTGATTCCTGCATCAAATGTTTCTAGGCAATAGGGAAGGATTGCTTTCTACCCTGTCTTGCTATTTGAGAAAAGGCTTAGTGCAGAGAAGGGAAAGTTCTCCCTCCAATACGTGAAGTAGAGATGGGTAAAAATCTTTGTCTAAGCGTAACTGGCTTTGGTACTCTAGCAGTAGCTTGGCTACACCTTGACCAAGTTGCGTGGTCACGTGTTGAGTAAGTCAGTTGTTGGTCATCTATTGCTGACTTTTCTAAAGACAAATTGATTGGTAGGGCTTTTTCCTAGGCAGCTCAAGCACAAGATGTGGCTGTCTTCTCATGGCAGTGGTTTATATTCAGAATAACATCGGAAAACTTGCCGTTTAGTTGTTAAATAAACTGAAGCCAGCATCTCTGCTTTCCAGCCTGGGATCAATTCACTACACAGCTTCATATTAGTGCTCGCTGAACTTAACAGGAATTTTCCAACATCAGCCCAAGGAAAGACATCTTCTTAATAGCGTGGTGGAAAGCCAGTAGTTGAGGACCTGGAAGCCTGATGTGAGAATGCCACTATTCTGCTGAGAACACCAGAATGTGCTTTGCAAGGGACAATCCCGTACAAGTCCGGTGGGAGTACATAGGATAGGAAGCATTGGTGTCTTCTGTCTCTCATATAAGTTACAGTGACCCCCATTTGATGCCCACAAAAGCCACATTGGAGTCTTTCAATTGACTTTGTCAAGTAATGGGGAATCCCAAAGATCTTCCGATCTTTACGCACTCTGCCAGAAAAATATTTCACATGACTCAAGATGAAAACCGGGTGGGTTTCTCTTTATCTTTTTTTTATTATTATTTTTTTATTTTTATGCAGTGTTCAATGTCTGGGACCAAAAAAAAAGTATTGTCAGATGTGTAAATGCAAATTTAATGAGTGCTTAAAAAAATCCCTTCAAATCAATGCAAAAATATTCCACCGTGGAGTCATTTTGATTAAAAAAAAAAGGGGGAGGGGGAGGAAGAGGTTGCCTGAAATAAGCAAAATTTCAAGCTAATGGGAATCTCATTCATTATTTAATCCACTCCTTATCTGAAATGTAAAAAAAATGGAATCTAATGTGGCGTATGTATGTTGTTGTCTTAGCGAAAAGACAGGGGCAAAGGCCTGCAATTTCACTTAATATATTAAATCCTACTGCAGGCTTTGAGCCAGATTAATAACTCTAGCGAGCTAGAAAATCCCAATATATATTTTTTCTAGCTCCATGCATGATGCGGCTTGATTCATAAGCAGCTCTACCGCTGGGCTTTATTAAATACAAATAAAATATCTCTTCTATTGCAAAAGCCCACAAGGTGACAGAAAGAGGAGAAGCAACTGTCCTTGCTAGTTAAAATGTATTTTCTTTGGCTTCCTCCTCCTTACCTCAGCCCCCAATTCCCAGGTCCTTAGAATATTTATACAGTCATAACCCTGTACATAGAATCCGGGGGGATAGACTGAAAGGAAAGAATTTGTTCCCGATCACTGGGGCATGCTTGTGAAAAAGACCCTGCAGTATTCCTACCCTCAAGTGGACACGACTCAATTTTATGCCCGCTCAGGAGAAGAGTTTCAGCAGCCCAGCACGCTCCCTTACAGTCTGGGACAGCTGGTTTGTGGCTGATTTAAGTGTACTACTGAACGACTCGCTGGCAGCTCTGCCACAAAACCTAGGCTGGTGCTTTGTTTGCCAGGCAGCATATCTGTACCCCAGGCTTGGAAAGCAAAAATGGTGTCAGGGAACTCAGAATCACCAGGCTGGTTTAAAAATCATGAGATTGAAACTGGAAAGTACTGTAGAAAGACTTTATATATTTTTAAAGCTACTTTGGAAGCCTTTCCTTGTACATGCAGTGAAGGTAAAACAAAGGATTTCGGAGAAAAAAGAAAATCAAAATTACATGGACAGCATAGTCCTGTCTATAAATTGCAGCACTAATTTGGGAAATCAATCCTATTTTGGACAACACTGAAACATGTGCTGTATGCATAGCTAAGGATGTGCTTAAACGTTGTCCTGAAAGGAAAGGTTTACTGAGGTACTTACCACCTTTTCCTAAATCTGGGCTGCTGTGTACACAATATTCAAGGCCAAGTTCTTGGGGTCCATACAGGGACAGGGCTTCCTAGAGAGTCAAATTAGATCCCATTGTAACCCATTGCTTCAGTATCTTACAGTGCCATAAAAAACATGAATATGCCTTGAGTTTAACAGTGGTAATCCCTGCAGGGGATACCAGTAAAATTCTGGGAACACCAAACTTTTTCATGAAGGTAGATCTGCTGGGGTAGATACAGTACAAATATGTAGGAGATGAATCCTGCTCTGGAGAGATTAAGATCAAAGTAGGCAAGTGAAGTAGTGGAGAAAGGTATTACCTGTTCTGCAGTAGGCAAACAGAGCTGGCCTGATGTAGAGCAGGAGAGAGGATACCAGTTAAAGCACTTTGGGGGAAAATGGTGCCCTCTTAAGGTCTGATTTAAGCCATCACTTGATCTTTCTAAAGCAAACAGAAGAATTATATCTTATTTGTTTTATTTCTCTGGAGAAAATGGAGCTTTAAGTGTACTGGAACAGGATAAAATAACCTCCCCAATGTAATTTCCCAACTATTTTTTTTTTCTTTTTTTGGTTTTGTTTTTTTTTTTAATCATGGATGACCGAAGAGAGTTGTTTTGTTTTAATTAAAGGGAGAAGAAAAATGGGGACTTAAGCTAGTACTGCAGGTTATCAGATATCTGGCAGTGAAATAAGAAAGTAGTGGGTTTTATTGCTGCTGTTGGTTTTCTGGTTTTTTTGGGGGGGGGGGGGGGAATACGTGTAAAGTTATTTTTAAGTCCACATTAGTAACTTGATGGATTTTTCCACTTGCTCCTGGCACAAACCCAAGGATTCCAGTCCTGGTTGCGCTGACCTGATGGAAGCAGTGTCCAAAGGGACCAAGGACAAAGGCATGGTGCAGAAGGAGGGACGGTTTTCTGTCTGTGTCTGCAAGGCATCTGTCATGCTTCTGGCTGGGGGCTGCCCATGGAACTGCTCTGGTGTCACTGCAGCACCTCTGCCATGCGGTGAGCAACAAGTGAGGAGTGGATAACCTGAAGGGGTTTGAGGCTGACACAGGCTACTCCAGTCCTACTCCATAGCTGGGCCAGTCCTTGGGACTGTTGTTGGTGATTTATTATAACGTGCATTGCTACCATTTGAAGGTAAAAGACCTAGAGTACTTAGTGCTTACCACATGCAAAATGAAAAGATGGTCCTTGACCCGAACTGCTCGTAGATGTGAACGCCTGAGAGAGGCCACAGGAAACAGATGGAGGGAGAGCAAGGTAATATAGAGCGGATTATGAGTTGGTTGGGAAGTTGCAGTGATAGCACACCAGCTGCCTCGTGGGTGTTGAGTGGTTTGGAAGTGTCACCGCAAAGGTGAGTTTCAAGGAGGGATGGCGAGGCAGACTCTGTAGTAGACACCTCTGTTGTTGGCAGGACTTTCACATCCCTGGTACACAAAGGTCTCTGGACAGTAGAAACAGCTGACATGGCGTTGGGGTTAAGCCAACACTATCATGCTGTTAGGATGTTTATCTGAACCAACCGTTGCAAAAGGCTCTCCCATGCCTACCTCAATATTAAGGACTCAGAGGCTTTTGAGGACAGAAGGCATCATTTCTCCTGACCTTCTGGATATAATAGAGGCCATGGGATTACAGTGATTCCTGTACCAGGCCCCTGTCACTTGAGCTGAATCACTGCAGCTCTCTCGGAAAGGCATGCAAGCCTAATAAAGAGCCTTCAAGGGAGCTGGTGTCTCACTTTTGTAAGGCCTGTGTATGTGGTTGCACAGCATGTGAAATATAGTAAGTATGTATTCTTGCATTGTTTTTTGATTGTTAAGTGGGTATAAAGGCCTTTCTGAAAAGCTCAGGGTTTTTGAGCACAATCATGTGTATTGCAGAGGCAGCAACTGAAGGCTAATTTGAAAAATTCATGCTGGACACTGGGCTGAGATGTGCCCTTTAAATGATGGTCAGTGACCCAGGAAGAATTTCCTGAGTGCAGGAGGACCTCGGTGGAATTGTTTCATGTCTGCAAGTGTGTGGCTAAGCAGTTTAAATGGAAATAGTACTAAGGGTATATTGCTTTCCTTTGGCTTGCATTTAAAGTGCTTATCCTGTGCTTCAAACGCTCATGATTTTACACAAACTTAAGTTCAGCAGAAGCATTTCCAAACTTTAAAAATAAAAAGTCAGTAAAATTCTAAATCCTTATTTTAATTTATGTTTTTGTCCTCTTGGTGCCCCATATGCCGTGTTACCTCTTCCTTTTTCATTTCCCTTATATAGTCCACTACATTCGAAGGGTCCACAGATGTTAAAGCTGGCTGGGAGCATAAGAAATGAGATTTTAGATAAAGTAATAGGATTCAGGAACTGAGTTTTGTTTGTGCCATAGACTTGCTTTAGGAGCCCTGAGTGGGACATGAGAACTTTATGAAAAGGATGAGTTAGGGAGAGGGGTGCTATTTGGTTTCACAAATTGATTAGCGATCTTGTCTAGCTATATGCTAGTGAATGGGAGGAAATATGTTTTCTTCTGGGAAGAGTGTTGAACACACCACTGTCCTGATCATTTTTAGACACTCTAAATGGAACTGGAAAATAAAAAAAACCACATAAATTATAGGAAGGTTTAAATTATCCCCAGAAATGATGGAATAAACTGAGCCCGCAATTGTTGTCAACATTCTTTTAAACTTTCCCCATCCATTACAACCCCTTTTCTCTGTTGAGATCATGCCTGTCTAGTTTGTAAACTCTGAGTATGCAGCCCAAAGCCACACTATTTCAGGCACTGCTAAGATACCGTGCTAGGACTAGGACTGAAAATGGATTAGTCCATTTTCTCTGTTCCAACTTAAGAGTGAAGGAGTAAATAGCGTTAATGCTGAAAAGTGAATTAGATTTCTAACACTGTTTCTGATTGAATAGTTTTTTCCATTTGCTAATAGCCCAGATAATAGCAAATGCCCTTCAGTAACATGTGGTGTTTTGTTTGTATCTTTCTTCTGACAGCATCTTTTTAAAACACCATGTTACAGCTCATTCATGAAATAGTTATCAATTCTGTGCTTGTTTGTTTCTTCAGGCAAGCTAAGTATGTCCTTGTTAACACTGGCTGTCAGGCATTGTGCACCCACAGGTTGTGCTTAGCTCCCTCCTTTTAAGGGTCTCTCAGTCAATTAAAATGGTAGATACAAATTTCAGGTGCTTTGGAATAGGGCTTTCAAATCCAAATGCCAATTTCATACTTTGTCAGAAAGCAGAGCTGCACGGGACCGGGGATGATGGCCGCTTTTTCCATGCACTAGCTGAGCTGTAGGCAGGAGCAGAAGTGTCCCTTGAACACTGAGGATGCTGAGCCAGGTTGGAGTTTGAACTCTACAAGCAGGATTATTTTGGTATCTCCTTTTCCAAAGCTGCTATCTTACTTATCTCAGAAATTCCTCCTTAAGCGTACTTTTACCCTCCACGCTGTTCTTGTCAATTCTAGTTTTCTTAGGTCCTCATTGCTGTATCTAAACACTTTCCAATAGTGTCCTAACCAGCTGGGCTATTATGTCACCTGTAGCTAATTTTTTTTATCATCATCCCCCCTGCAGGGTGAGTGGGGTAGTGTTTTGATAGGGTTTAATTTGTTTCTGCTGTTGCAGTGCATGTGCTGCTCCATGTGAGTATTTGAGGGAGCAGGTTAAATTGGCTACAAGAAATTGGTGTGTCCAGAATGCTTCTTTGCTCTTGTGTTAGTTCCGAAATACTATATTTGTCTTGAAAATTATTGTTCCCAGTTAAGTTATACATATGGAAAAAAAGGTCTGTCAGGCTTTCAAAGCTTGTCAAATACAGTCCTAATGTACAACATTAGGTCTCTTCCATATGCATTGTCCATGCCTTTGAGGTGTTTCCCATGTGTCCTTTGATGATTAAGTGACAATCTGTGATATGGGATTGCCTAGCAAATTCCTTTTCTTTCACTGTACCAATCTTCCTAGCCTACCCCATCAGTCTGCTTTATCCAAGTATTTCAATGCCTAAATTATTAGCAAACTAGGGCAGAGATCATTTACTTTGGGGTGTCTATTCAGTACTTTTCCCAAGTATTTAATCTCAGATTGGTGACTGTAAAGCTACAGTAATTTGTAATTGCAATTACTGAGTGGTGACAGTTAAATGGTATGTAATAAGAGCCTTTTAGCTACATACTGAGTTTTATCCTAGTTTATCACTGACATTTCATTCAAAGAATAAATCTCATAAAGTTTTAGTTTTGTAGATATAGTCAGCTAGACCAGAAATGTTTGCAGATGAGTTCTACTCAGCTGCTTCTGACATGGTATCCTTGGAAAAATACATGTTTAATTGTAATATGTTCCTTTAATGTATTTGGGTAGTTCAAAGACCTGTGAACTGTTTTTTTTAACTTCTCTAATTCATTTAAGATAAGTGACTGTAACTTGGAATTGTTACTTATTTGGATCTCAAAATATCCATCTAGGTTTTTGTTAAATGCAATATCCTAGTTTGAATTTGTATCTTTAAAAAAGAAACTGATGAAATTGATGTGGAATAATTATTTGATTAGCGTGTCCTCAAATCCGTTCGAATAGCCAAATTCCTTGTTCTGTGACAGTGTGCAAAGCCTCTACTTAAGCCCTGGGTGACAGAACTCACAATTGTCTAAGTGGAAAAGATCCCTTGCCAGGTATTCCTGGGAAGCACTCCTCTCCCCTTCGCTGTAATGACAGTTATGATAGTTCAGTATTTTTGTAAGACTGGCTTACGCTCCCAGTGCACACAATTCTCACTTAACAGGTGCTTTGACTTTCTGGTACTTTCAACCTTTTCAGGTCTCTACCTCTTCCTTTGATTGAAATTTTTCTGAGTTGGGAAGCAAAGACTGCTGCTGCAGAAAGGCCTGCTTCTCCTATCCTCAAGCAAGCCGTCCCTTCCACATTCTGCAGGGAAGCGAATAGAGCTTGGCAAGGAGATGAGCACGGGAAAAAGTTACTGGAGTGCAAGTGGGATGTTTGATAAATTACTGTCGAGAGTATTATTTGTTGTACTGTGATTGTGATTAGTCCAGACACCACCCTGGTTTCTTCTGAGGTTATTTCCTTGACATTAAGCAAAGCATAATAGTGTGATGGAGTTGAAGTTTATAGGGAAAGAGATTAGAACATTCATTAAACTTTTCTGTATTTATCTCACTCTTCTTGTAAGACAATTTCTTTTAAAGCCAAAGCCAGATACTTGAATGAAAAATGACCCATCTCCTTAACTCTCCTATCCACCACATTTCATGAAAATTGACCTCTCCATTAGATCAACTGATCGGTGGAGCATAACCCAGGTTTAATGGCCATCAAAGAGAAAACCAATTTAGTTTCAGCTGCTTTGACAGGATTGCATCTGCAGGACTTTGAGCAGACTGGTCAGATGGTTTTTTTTTCTAGTTGTTGTGCCAAGTCTTTGCTAAACTTCAAGTAATGATCTCTCACAACTGTCCCTTTACTACTGGTGATTTGTGCTAAAAATAAGTTACTGGGTGTTTCACAGGCAGTGCTGTCAAAGCCTGGACTTATGTGTATGCATGAGGACTATCATGTCACCCTCTTGTGGTACAGATAAGGGATCTATCCTTTCTTCAACCTGCTGAAAGTCTTGCATTTCTTTTCAAGTGCCAAAGAGGCATCACCAATTGAAATATGACAATTTTCTCAAACTATTGTCTTCTGGATATATAATCCGTTTCCACCACAGAGTGAATTCTAGAGTTAAATAAGATGTTTCACATGCAGTAATTTTTTTTTTTTTTTTTTAGCTAGCTCTATGTGGTTCTGCTTCTTTCTGAAATTGATCTTTGCTAATGGGATCCAGTCTTGACTGTATGTGAGAGCGACGGTAATATGTTGGGGAGGTGGGTTGGTGGGTTTCTCTTTTGGTAGAGCAGAGTGAAATACTTAGACATGGATTCAAGAGGAAGGTTTTGGAGCCTCCAGACTGGTATGATATGGATAGATCAAGCTGTTAAGAATTCCATTTTTCTGTGGGGTTTTCATCAGCATTTCTCATGAGTAATCTGAATATACCCTGACCTAGAATTCCCAGCCAGTGTAAGGTAAGGTTCAAAGTACTTGTTAATTCACATTAACCTCAATTCATAAGAGCTCCTGTTTGGGTTTTTTTTCTCCTTTGTTCCTTCTACTGTTACATCTCTTTCAAACTTCCAGATGTATTCTGCAACTTCTGTGGCTTTGGGACAGGGTACAGGTTAAAAAAGAAAAATTAATAAATTGGTATAATTCATTTCGGACCTAGCATAAACATGTTCCCCATTCTTGTTCCAGGGATATTTGTGTCTTTCCAGACTCTGATCCAGTGGAACTCATTGCCATATGAGTATCATTGATGAGAATAATTTTTATAGGCTTTAAACACAGAAAAGAAGAGAAAAATGCCTAGTAAATAAAAGAAGGAAACATTTTAAGACAGAGTAATGCAAAGCTTCTAAATGCATGACTTAAACCAACCTTTTAATGATTAGGCGTTAGGAGGAAAGTTTCCATGGGAACATATTATCTCATCAGTCTCTATCTACTTCAGTGTTCCCTGTGTCCTCAACTGAAACAGCTGGAACTAGCTAAATTATGCCATTTTGTTTGTTTTCCATTGTATGAAACTTTTTTCTGTGTATGTTTCAACTGCAACACCAAAAAGTCAGTCTCTCTCTCTCCCCTCCTCCTTCTTTCTTGGCCCAATGAATGTTTAATTATTTATACAAGTGGAATATCTCCAAGAGAAGAGAGGGAGAGAAAGAAGGAAGGAGTAAAATGGAGAGAAATTGTTTTAGCTTTGCTGGTGTGGAGTTGATCCCAGTCTTGAAATAAAGATCAGCCTTTTTGGACTTGATTATTTACCAGTTAGGAAAAAAAAAAGAAAGACGAGAAAAATCATGAACCTCTGATAAATAATTCAGGCTCCTCCATCTGTGAAAATGTTAGATTTGGCCTAATTTTCCTTATAAACAAAGACCATCATCTGCTCCAGAAAATAAAATCTGCAAAATTTAGGTTCTGAAGGGGCATTTTTTCCCTGCCAAGATCTGATATATTTTTTCCCCACACGCATGCAATTAAAAAGCCAAACCAGGAAATTATAACAGAAAATCAGGCAAGCTACCTTTCATCTCTGTTTCTGGTAAAATGTCATCTGCTTAGGGCTATGTTGTTGAAACACAGGTTTATAAGAAAGGAATTGTTGAGCTTTGCCAGGTTCTGCTATTCAGTGCCTAAATCCCTTCAGCAGCAAATGTTAGATAGCTGGTACTGACCTGGGAAGGAGACTCCATCATCAACGGTTGTGATGGAGCTTGAAGAAGGACAAGAAGAAACTCCACTTTGGTCTGTATCCTGTGTTGCACAGAGTGAGAATCTCTTTCAAATTTAAAATCTTTATGATTAATAGTTTTGGCAATTCCGCCCCTCCCTGGGCATTTTGTCTTCAGAACTGTAGAGAGGTGCCTGGGTGCAGATACATGTTATTATTTGCAGGTCACCTGAAATTACTGAATTCATAGAGACTAGATGCAGCCCTGAGACAGAGGTTTCAGATGGTAGAGGTCTGAGGATTAGGAGAGCCTGAAGTTCGGGTGAAATGGGACCTCACCATGGGTCAGACTATGACCATGAAATGGTTAGTCTCATCTTCTGTCTTCTACATCTGAAACAGAAGTGGGAGGGCAATGACATGCAGCTGACTTCTCAAGGTTTTAAGAGATTTATATGCTCAAGGGTGGTTAGATACCAGGGGAAAGGCCTGTGGGAAGCCGAGGTGGGAATGGAAGGAAGGTGTGCCAGGCTACAGACCTTGATATATAGTCTAGGAAATAGTTTTCAGACCTAAATTTATAGAGATTGCAAGGACAGGAAAGTTGCAAGGAAGGGAGCCTTTATCCACAACTTAGCAAAATGCAGCAAGAAAAAATTGTGGAGGGATCTCTGAGAGGCCTTGGGTAGAAAATGTAGTGTGATGCTGGTGAGCACATCAGACCCACGGCAGATGTTTCTTTGCATTTGGCTTGTTCCTTTGATTTCACAGAGGTTCAGGAAAGAAAAAAAAAAACCAAAACACAAGCCAAATTTGATCACAGCTTGTTTGGCAATTATTGTATTCATGTATGTGTGAAATTTCTGGTGGGAACTTCTTAGGGAGAGTTTGTGGCTAAATTATCACCATTTCTCTCCTAAAACTCTAAAAATGTTAATGAGGGTTGGTGCAAAAACTTGTAACTTTAAAATTAGATAGTCCAATGGAAATGTCCTGAAAGTGAGGTCCTTCTGAAAAACAAACCAAAAAGCTCATGAGAGCAGAATGGCAGTTTTCTTTCAACAGTTACAGTGATGAACTCAGCTTTGCAACATCTGAATCAAATCCAGAGGTGGGATATCTATCTGCCTGCCACACGTACACATGTTTCTACTCAATAATAAACACAAAAGACATAGAGGAAGAATCTATCATAAAGTGTTTGGGGAAAAAAGAAACAAAACCAAAACAACAGGAGTTAGTGGTTTTCTTCTGGGTTCCAATAAAAAAAATAGCCACATTATGAAATGAAATTAAATAGATGTGGACTCTTGGAGTATATCCAGCTTGCTGGACACTGCTTACAAGGCCGTGCTGAGCTGTGACACTACTTTGGAGAAAAAAAGAAAAAATCCATGTTACCATTTCTGATATGTTTTTGATGCCTTTACGAAGTGGCCTTTCCAGTACAGGGTGGACACAAGCTGTGATGCCCAAAGGCCAGGCAGCATTTCTGAGGCTGCTATGGTTAGATGGAGTAAAGTTGTTGTGACTGAGCACCAGGGTGCTGGAAGGCGTGCGCAGGTCATGAGGCTCACCCAGAGGAGCAATGTCAGGGCTGAGATGGATAAAGTGAAACCAAGAAGTGGAGATAGGGGAGGATAATCAGGATTTTTTGGTGGAGTTCAGCCAGGCCTGCAGTTTCGACAGCTCTCCCTAGCTAGCAGGTTAGCCTCTGCACACCCCTCCTGTTCCGTGGAGGTACAGTGAGCACTGTCTGGAGCTGTTGTACCATGAGAAGAAAGTGTTTATATCATGTGGGTTAGAGCAACAAACCTGACCGAATTCCCCGAAGGGAACCGTGCTTTCTGAGGCTTTCAACACTCTGTTTGGATTTTTTTTTTTAGTTTCTCTTTTCTTCCAATATTCCTCACAATCTGAACAGCATTTTAAAGAGCATTGCACAGACTGCACAGAAAAGAGGAGAGGCTTTCCTCGGGGTGCACCTTCCACCACAGCAGAGGAGCCACTGCACTGGTTTCTTCGATGGGGCGAGAGTAGCGGATGGCGACCTGCCTTTCCCCTTCCCTCACCAAGCCAGACCCAGTCTTGCAGGGAAGAAAGAAAATGAAACTCGCTTTTGGGGTCAGGGGAGCGAGATGGGAATAACTCTTCTTTGCAGTTATTTCCAGCCCGAGATTAGCTAATTTCTGAGTGATGACGCTCTGTTAGGCAATGGGGAATCAGGCTGTCCAGCCCCGCATTGCCAGAAAATCAACCCTTTCGCAAGGATCAACCTATTTTTATTTCATCAGCAGCCAAATCCTGGGGAACAGCTCTGTGTGTGCATGTATACGTGTGTGTGAGATAGTTATGAAAGACCCGTCTTTGACCTCCTCACTTTCAGCAGAAGGTTATTGTCTTAAATAGCACATCCAGCTCGCAATTCCCTTTGATCCTCTGAAACTTCAGCTCAGCCACCTGATATAATTTTCATCCCCTTCTCCAACTCCTTGCAATCCCTCCTCCCCACCCGCCTCCCCCCAAACATTCGAAGACATTATAGCAGGAACTAATTTTGTCTGGACTATTATTAGATCATGAGATCAGGGCAACATAGAGGTCGTAAAATGTTTCATTCTCTCTGAATGGCCATCGTGCCCCTATCAGGTACCATAACGTTAGGTTTGCTTATTGTGCAGATTGCTTGAGTTGCAAATTGCACATTATCCAGCTTAAACACCTGGCATTTACATTCATTATAACCCTGACACCCCCCCTTTATGGCCTCCCGTGAGGACCTTCCAATTGGTCAGAAGCGCAAATGAATGTTTTATGATTATGATGAATAATGTGAGGGGCTGTGGAGGAAAAAAAAAAAAAGAGAAAGGAAAAAACAAGAAAGAGATGGAGACAGAGGGAGGACTTTATAGAGCGCTTTGACGTCGTGGAGCTTTTTGTTGGAGATGTGCAGTGATCTCTGTGGCTGGAAAAGGACTCAACAAAGCTGACTGGAGCTAAACCAGAAAAAAAATAGCTTTCAGAAAGGGATAAAGATGTGTCCTGGCTGAAGGAAGGGGAAGGTGTTGATGTCCAGACACTGAACAAAGAGTTAGAAAGAGGTGTTAGGTTCCTGGTGGTGTTTCTTGTTTCTCAGTGATTTCAGGCCAATACCTGCACCTATTTCCATGCCTCAGTTTCCCTATAAGAACACATCAGGAGTGGATTCGGCACCTGCTACTCCTCCTCTTCTGCCCCATCCCGCACCATCTCAGGGCCTTTGCACTGAAACAGTCTCTTCCCCCAGCCCTTCCAGATCTCACGCTTTCCCCGAGATAAGGGACTTGGAGACTTGCTGGTAACTTCAGGTAGAGCTAGATGCAGTTTTGGAGCAGGTGACTGTAACATCCAAATCAAGAGCTGCTCTCTCAGTGTTTTCCTGCCTCGTTTGTTGGCATGGAGAAGGGTCATAGCTTTGAATTAGGAAGCTGCAAACTAAATGTATGAAGCCATTTACTGCACTACTTCTTGGGTCTTTGGCTTTTTATCGGCTCCTTCGTTTCTGCTGTCAGTGGCTGCTGGGCCAACTCTATCTCAAGAAGTCACGCTGTATTTTGAACCTGGGTGTTATATTTTCTATTTTATTTCTCAGCCAAGACCTAGTTCCACTACCCTAATGCTGTTATGCCTCAAGATTGTTTTTCAAGGGGCAGCAGAAGGTGGACAGAGTTTATCTCTTGCTTCTGAGGCCATCTTTGAAGCTGAGGAGCCCTGACTATAATTTTTTTTTTTTTTTTTTCAGGGAAGCTGTAGCTATTTTGCCATTGACTTCAGCAGAGCCAGAACTTCAGGGCTTATTTCATAGGCCGTGGTCAGACAGAAAAGTTGAAAAAAACAGACGCTCTCTTGTGGGTCTTTCATGGCCTAACAAGAGCCTGAAAATTGCCTCTGTCTTTGCAAGTGCCACGTCTCCCCTCAGGAGGCATGCAGAGATCATTCCAGGATGCTCCAAGCAGGCGGGGGTGGGGGGGAAGTCTAAATGAGACTCCACGTCTCCAGAGATTGTTTCCGTGGCTTAAATGATTTTAATTAATAAATAAATAAATGGGATTGAAAGTTGCCTGGGAGAGAGGCTGAGGTTCTGAGATATTTTTAACCCTTCACTCCTTCTTCCCCTGATTTTGTTTTGCTTCATGTCTAAGCAGGATCTGCTGGTTGCTGGGTGCTGTTGTGTGCATCTCAGTCTGGACTAATGAGACTTTACTGTGATGGAAAGCCCACGGCGAGGGCAGAGATGGATTTGGCTGTTGCATTCAGGGCTTCTGTACTTCGTAGGGTACCAGCTGGGCAAGGGAGGGCAATTTTAAAGGCCAGTTTTGTTACAGCCTCACAATTTAGAAATAATCAAGTAGCATACCGATAATGAGAGTTTTTAAACACAGTCTTGGGGGCTGCGCAAAACTGAGCTGGTGGAATGGCAAATTGCTCTGTGTTGCTTTCTCTCACTTTGTCTGCTATGGTTCACTTATTTACAACATGCACTGAGCTCAGGGAAGCCACATAGCCGCAGTGCTGGGTCCTACCTAAATCCATAAAGAAAAAGCAAGTCAGTCTTAGAAGACCCAAGCAGAAAAGACAGGAATACATGCCAAAGACTAGCATGACATTCAGTATGGATAGAAAAGACATTGCTGGGGACTATTCTGCCTGAGCTCTTTAAAGCAACATAGCAGAGAGCAACACTTAGGAGGACAATGGGATAGATGTGGTCTGTTGTCCCATAGAAGGACACATATTTGTCAGTAGTCTTGTAATCTACTTGCAATAGGATCTCCCTGTCTAAAAGCATAAATCTTGCTTGATTGCAGTGGAGGATTTATCTCATTAACAGAACCAGAAGTGGATTCATAAACCTAGTGGCTGGTCCTCAAAGAAGAGAAGGGGATTGAATCAGCAAGGAAGCCCAGTGCAAAGTCTTAGGTGGTTGTCAGCATATTACAGCCTTCAAATCTATTCATTTTTTAATTTTTCAGAATAGTCCTTTAATTGAATTATCAGCCATTGATGAAAATATACCCTTTGCCTACCACAGGCATAATGAGACCAATTCAACAGTACTCTTGACATATCAGTTTCTTATGGCAAAGTCCTACAAAACTCAATAGGAATGAAATCATCAAGATTTTATAGAAACAATTCTGAGAGGGCATATAATCTATTTGATAATGTTTTGATCTATGGATAGCTATGAATGTTTTGATACATCCTAAAGATTTTTCTTAGATCATACTCAATTCAATTGTACAGATGTGTATACAACCAAGTTTCGTCTCTCATGTATCTGTGGACAGTATGGATATCTGTTATACACAAGATAGCTATGTAAGTGAAAAAGATTAATCCAAGTAAGCAGGGGACCTTGTGTGTTCACCAGTGGCTTGAAAATTATACTTGTATAATTGAATTTTGCTGGAACTGCTTGACTGAACCAATGGTCTGTATCTACCTCCAGGTAACGCTCAGCTTTGGGTGTTACAGAACAAGTGCCAAAATCCACATAAGGGATAAGTACAGAATAAACTGAGTTTCCTCTCAACTTCGTTCCTATGCAGTTGACTTATGCCTAGAAACATGAAGGTTATTTCCCTAGCATTTCTTATCCAAGACAGTGCAACTGTGGACATTCTCATTATGCATATAAATGTCTAATCCTATTTGGACTTACGGTAAGGTCTTGGCTTTTGTGGAACCTTGTGGCAATTTGTTGTACAGTGTAATTATGCAGTGTAGTTAAAAAATAAATAAAAAATCTTTTGTCTGCTTTAAATGCATTCTCCCATTCAGTTTACTAAGACTCTCCCTCAAACTGGTAATATATGCATATATATTTTATGGAGGGATTTCACAGAAAGCCTGCTGATCAGGATAATGGTTTCCTGGAAGAATGAGGACTGTGCTTTCTGATCTCAGGAATTTCTTTCTGGGTACCTGTTTCTTCAAATTTTGAGCATATGTGTTTGCCTGAATATTGCTACCACATGAAAAAAAAAATAGATGTAGGTACACATTCAGTTTATGTAACAGGATTCTGGAGTTGCAGGTTGTGATTAAACAAAAAAAAAGAATTTGAAAGAATATGCAAAAAGGGATGCAGCTGGGCAGCATATCTGGGAACGTGATGGATCTTCCATCAGTAGGGGATCTTCACATGAAAATTGGGTTGTTTTTTAAGATGTGCTGTAACCTAGACAAAATAGAGGGACCTAATGCAGAAACTATTGTGTGAGATTCTATGAGAATGTTTTGTATATGAGGTCAGACTAGAAATCACAGTCTCTCCTTGTATTCCTAGAGTCTCTGAATCTAGAAGAAATGGTGAAATATTTTTTGTTACTGTTGTTAATGAATTTTGTTAGACCAATTTTACGTTCATCTCATGTTCCATGTTGCTGAGTTGGTTTTGTCCCAGTTGTTATTGTCTTAGAAATTTATTGGTTGATTTGTTTGGGTCATATAATGGTATTTTAAATAAAAGTGTTGCAGAAGTTGTTGTTTGGAATAAATTCCCTTTGAACTGAGTAGGATGTTATCAAATTGTAAGTGTTCTATAGAAAATGATTCAATAAACTTGATGCCATAAAATAGAAAATAAGATCTTTTCAGGGGGAGTTTTCACTGTTCTTATAGGACATGAGAAACTGGGTGTGAATCTCTCTTGAATTTTACTAAGTGGATCAAAATATTTAGGGATGGCTGATAGTTTTCTGTTAAATTCTAATGGGTTGAGAAATGAGACAAATATGGGGCTAGTGGAAGAAAGTGGAGGTCTTTTGCCCTCGATGATTTATGCTAGCCAATGTTTTGGTCTAGAGTCTTTAATTATAATTCAAATTTGCAATTTCCTCTTAACTGTTTCATAGAATCATTAACTTCAGAGTAACTTTTGCATGGCCACGTATAGGGCAGTTCTCTAACTCAAATCCTCTTTTAAAGTTTGCTCTTCCTTAGCTATATTTTTCCTCCACTATCAGATTTCCCCCTTGGTATCTGCAAGGGGCTAATGTTGTGTGAAGCTACAGGAACAGCACAAAGTTGCCACTCATAAAACAATTTTCAAACATGAGAAACAGAGCATTCAATTTCCCTGTCCAGAGCTGCATCCTTAAGTTGGCATTGATAAATCTGTTCTTTATTTGGTGTCACAAAAGCCAAGTCCAGAAAGATTTCCCAATGCTTCTGGATCTCTCCCTTTCGGTCTGCATGGTCGTCAGATCCCTTCGTGCTCTGAACCATGAAAAGGTTCTGCCGCAGATGCTGGGGACTGGCACACAGCTGGTCATATAAACCAGCTCAAGTTTGTGGAACCCTACCACTTTATGCCAGTTGAGGGTCAGCAGGGAATGGTGGACCCTTGATGGGATTTGCACTTTGGACAGGCTCAGCTCTTTTCTCCCAGACTTTCTTGGCATCCTTTTATTTCCTTCTCCCTTCCAAAAAAAATATCCCAAACTACCAGAGTGATGGTCCGTCTCACCCCGTCCTCCTCCTCCTTTCCCAACTAGATCATGCTGTGAGTCTGAAAAAGTTTAGCAATAATTAGTGCCGACCTCTAGCTGCTCACTGCTTGCTAGGAATCCAGGTTGTCAGCTCCTCCTGTCAGAGGGCTGCGAGGAAATGAAGCATTTGGAGGCACAGAGACGTGGGAAGGAGGAGGAGAGATGTCCCCGCGCTACAAAGCACATTGCTATTAAAGTGTCAGTTTTTTGGTTTACTGTTGCAGTTTGTGTGAAGAGTTTATGGATCAGCAGATAACAGTAATTATCACAGAGACTTTTCTGCTAAAGTCTAATCTAACCTTTTATAGTTTTGTACCACAGGGCCTCCTTCTCCTCACCCCCCTCCCCTTATTTTTTAAGAGCTTATTGGGTGATTTTATTATTTTATTTTTATTTTTTATGGCCACTAAATCATCAAAGTTGACATCAGACACCTTCACACAAAAAAGGATGCATAGATTAATTGAATGAGGGGGTGGCTGGTAGGTTTTTATTAATAATACTAATCTAGAGAGTTTATTGTAGCAAAACCCAGGAACAGATTAACTGTATTAAAAGGAAAGTGAGGGAGGAGGAGGGAAGAGTGAAAAAACTCAGAAACATTAGCCAAGGTGAGATGTTGTCCTCAGATTTAAAGCACTTGAAAATTTATTGAATCACATTCAAGCCTGGCAAATACTGGTCCCAATCCAGAGTCATTCTGTCAAAGGCAATGCCTTTACTCTCAGTTGGGGAACAGAATGGGAGGGCTTATCCAGAAAGTGGCAGAGCAAAGAAAAATTAAAAATATATCATCACCATCACTACTACAAGGGATTGAAAATATACCACCAGGCAACTTTTTAACAGTTCTTTTTTTAAAAAAAGGAAATTGTTTGGAATGGAAATGTTGCAAACTTTGTTGAGGTGTCTTTTGCTTTTCTTTTGTTGAAATACAATTTTTCAATGAAAATATTGGAAATGCTTATAAAACATGGTGAGTCATTTCAACAGAGAGACAAAGCTTTTCATTATTTTTATTGCTGCTGCCACAGAGTTTGCTGTGCAAGCATTATAAAGAGGTCTTGATGGGGTTAAACTCTCACTTTATAATACTTTCTTTTCCCTCTCTCTCCCCGCCTTCCATTCCTCCAGCAGAAAAACAAGAAAGGAGAAGTAGCTCTAGAAACTAATAATGCAAGAGCAGGGGTGTGTTTTCCTTCCTCTGCCCCTTGTGTTTTCCTTCAAAACACTTCAGAACTGTCAGCACAGGATTTTATTTTCTTTGTTCAAAATTTCATAATATGGTAAAAATCATCCCAAAAAGGAGTATTTACTTCTGTTTGTTTCAAGTACATGTGTATGTTTTTGACAACCTCTTGATTCACAATTGTAATGAGGTGGTTTGTAGAGAACATGCCAATAATCAGAGCCTCAACACAGTGAGTGCTATTCATACGTCTAGGATGAGCTGGGAACTGCTCTAAAGAGCTTTCAAATTCAATGCAGAAGGCTGGAAAAGCTTCGTTTCCAGGTGGAAAGTTGAGGCACAATGGGCGAGACACCTGATCAACTGTTGAAGCTTGGAGCATGGATTGCACTGACTATCCTAAAGATGGTCAGTGCACAACATGGTTGTAACTATCTGAAGCTCTTTAGATGTCACAGTAAACCACAGCCCAGCTCTGCCAAGTCTTTGGGACCCTTGAGTCTCTGGACTTTTGGAAAACCATCTCACTCAGCTTCATTTCTGATCACATTTCTAAACAGGCAGTTGATGATCCTAAGGATGAATAGGGTAGGAATTGGAGTAGTATCTTTTGCATGTAGGATTTCAAGGTCTTCTAGTCACGTGTAAGTTTTCTTGCTGCGATGCTGCCAACGTATCCTACTTGGGGCTGGGGGCAATTGTTCTTTATTTCAGTGGGGAAAAGGAGGGATAACCCAGTTAGTGCTACACAGTTATTGTCCCCCTGTAAGAAGTTAATGAATTATACAGAGGGAACTAAGAGTGCAAGGGTGCTTGGTGTGACAGTAAAGAAGTCTTTGTTAGCTAATGCTTTCCACATGCAACAGAAGGAAATAAATCTCTTAGCCATCCCCATCCACCAGCACAAATGCTGGGAGTGAGGTTGCTTAGAAGAGAAGATAAAGCCAAACCAAAGTATTATTAAGACATCTGTGTATCTAATGAAAAGTTACTAGGCAGGAGAGAGGCACAAATCATTATGAATCAATTTAACCTCAGCCAAAAGTATGCAGTGTATTTCATACCAGAGTTTGAGTTAACCATGAGCACTTTAAATATAGTGAAGCACTAGGGATGTCTCCTCACTGGGCTAGCCTTTAAAGAGTTACCGTATTTCATCTGCCAGTCCAGGAAGCATTCATAGCAGAGGATCCATGCGGTCTATAGCTCTGTATATTCAGATTTACTATGGATGACTGAGGCAGTGGTGAGATGTGTGTGTGTGTGTGTGTGTCTTCTCCTGAATCTGTAGTTCTGCTAGTGATGGACAATGTGGTTGGGTGAGCTTCTGTCTCTGTTGTGCCATGTGTTTGAATCACAGCTGACTTAATTCAGGGTTTTACTATTCTAAATCAAGTTCCAAGAGCTTTCCTCTATGGAAATGCCAAAACTCCCATGAGTGTTAGATGGTTTTGAGGTTAGGGTACCAACCTGAGATTTGGGAGATCTGGTCCCCCTTCACCTTTGTGCTTGGTTCTTACTTATAAAATAGGGAGATGTTTCACCACAGACATATTTTGATGTTAATGCACTAAAAAGCAAGGTTTGTCTGGACACAGTAAGTCCGTATGGTCAACTCAGGGAGCTTCTCTATTTTGTGTTTTGTCTTGTCTCCATGCTAGGCAGGTAGGATTGCAGGTCTCCAAAGCTGTTGAGGTACAAAGTACCAACTGAAATGTAACTGCCTGCAGGAAAATGAAGGAACAACCATGAAAAGGAAAATGTGGTTAAGCAATACTGAAACAAAAAATAGGCTCTGGAAAACTACGTGGGGAAAAAAATTTTTTGTTTTTAAAGAAATATAATGGCATTGGACAGCAGTCACTTTTCAGGATATAAAACATGCCGGAGGGACGTGGTGGGTGTTATTGTTCCTGCCTGAGCAGCAGTGTGGGTATGTACAGCCTTGGTGCAGAAACCCATCATTGGTGCAATCCACCTGCCATGTCGTGCTCACGATCTAATTGACGGGAAATGTCCTCAACATACAGGCCTGTTTCTGGTGCTCAGCCCAAGGATAAACTCACCTTGGAGGAATATTAGATGCCTAAGTGTAATATCTTCCTGGATGCCAGGCATATCGCTTCTTTACTTGTTTGTATCCTATCATTCAGAAAATTTTGGTTCAGCAAAAATAATTTAAAAAAAAACCACACAACAAAATATCCCCCAAATTCTAACCTTCCTCCTTAAAGTATATGAGCCCGGCCCTCTTCAGCCTAAAATGACAGAGGAATGGCACAAACCGTGAACATGAAATGTAACAGTTCACCTAGCAGGAAAGCAGACTCCTAGTGTTTGAGGTCTCTGAGAAGCCTGTGTTAAACGGCAGATGTGGCACTGGTGATCAGGCTTTGTTCTTGCTGGATTTAGCACAGTTAGAGGATTTGGACTGTTCTAGTCAACTGCAAAAACAAAGTTTCTTTTTTTTGTTTTGTTCTGAATCTGGGAGAGAGAGGAAAGAAAATGTCCATTTTCCAAATAACACTGAAAGGCAGTTTTATTAATGTCGTAATAGGAAATACTTTCATCTCGCAGAAAAAAACTTTAAAAAGGTTTTCTCCTCTTCCCCAGACACTTAAGATTACTTGTCTTTTCTCTTCTCTGAATGCCTCAAATTTTGACATTGTTTTAATAATCTCTGGCCCCTGTCTTTGGCCCCCAGCAATATTCACTTCTGTTTATTTAAGGCCTTCCTCACGCACCTGAATATATGTTTTAAAGATTGAATTTCTTCCCCAGAAGTAGCCCTATTCTATTTTCTCCAAAACCTGGAAGGAAATTGTTTCTGAGAGGGTATATGGCAGCTTGGATTGCAAAGGCTACCAGCATCTTCTTTCTCAAGCTCCACACCGCATAGCCAGCGACGCTGTCATTGCTACTGGTCTTTTCATTTCTGAAATTAACCATGTAACCAAAGGCAGCAGCTCATTTCATGGCTTTGCTGGAAAGCGAAGAAGCCAGGGACAGACACCCAGGCCTTTTTACTTTGGCTGCAAATTGATTTTAGCTCTTGCTGTGGAGTTTGCAGCTGGCCTTTGGCATCTGAAATAGCATTTGCTGAGGAGTATCCAGCACAAATTAAGGCCTGTAAAAACTTTGCTTTGGACACTCTCTTTGCAGGAGTGAATTTTACTCCCAGAGAGTGCAAAGGAAGGGAGGGAGGTTGACTTCTCAGACCTCTTGGCACTTCCTCCAAAGCCCCTTGTGAGCATCTTAGCTCTGTGCAGTAGCCCTTTAGGAGTACGTACTTTTAGCCTCCTTTTAGAGCTGGGGAAGACAGAGCTGTCTAGAGGTGGTATCAGAGACATGGCATAAATGCCTTTATTCATGGTTTGACACTCACAGGGCAGCTAAAGGCCTTACATTTGATTATTTCAGACCTCAGAAGACCTATGGAGGTGTCTGAGTTTAAGCACTCTGGTTTTGAAAGTTTTGTCCTAAGAGATTTGACAAAAGTGGTGCTGCCATGTTGGTGATGGAAGAACACACAAAACCTAGGAGTCTGGCTCTCCAGATGCCTCCCTTAAACATCAGTTACGTTCCCTCTTTTCTATAGTACAGCAGAGTATGACAGCCTACAGGGTTATGGAAAAGTGCAGAGATTTCTGCTGAATTTGGTTAAGAGGAATTACATCTTCGGAAATCCAGTAGATTAAGCAGGTCTTTTTCCCCTTTTTAAAGATCATGATATCTGCTAACATCAAAGAAATCAAAATCACTATTTTCTCCCAGGGAAATTGGTTTCTTTGAATGTCGAGATGGGACGGTGGAAATGGAAAAAACCTGAAAGTCTGGAGATTTTGCTCCAGAAATATTTTTAAATAAAAAAACTCCATCACCAAAAGGTCCACTTCAGCTCTGTTTCCCACCGCTCTGGGGAATCTGTGACGTGAGCTCAGCTGAGTAGCATTAAAAGCAGGGAGATGTCAGCCCTATAGTATGCATCTCCCCTCTCACTGTCAACTCTCTTCTCTTGCAAAAGCAGAAAGCCATACAGCATCTTTCTGGGGAGGAGGGAGTATAGTTTTCTATATATAAACACAGCGGTTCAGGAACCTCCCTCTGCAGTGGCACTAAGGAGCTGGAAGCCCCTTTAAATACCAGTGCCTCTGGGGACCATTCAGTCTGCAAGCAGCAGACAAACTAGTTAACTCTTTGCTTTGTATTCACATGCATCCCATTTAACACCCTCCTTTGCACCTGCAGCTGGGAAAGCACTGAGAAATGCTTAGCTTCACACTGCTTTTTCTGCCATTGCTCATACATGAATCATCCTTCCTAAATCTGGGATGAACCACAATTTACTCAGTCACAGTGTCCAAAAAGCTCATCAGGTTCTCCAAGACTGGTTAAATTCATTCTGGCATTGTTGGGTGCAGATTCAGTGCTTCCCACCTGACTACACCTTAAACGTTTTATCTAACTCTGATGTCACCCTTCTGCCACCATCTCTACTACTTCCTCCTGCAAGTTTCCACTGCGAAACAGAGAATTCTTGCTGTTAATGTTATTTACTGTTGAGGCCAATAGGCTGGTTAATTAACTTCTGGCTGCAGGTCCTTATTTCAGTTTAAAGACCACTGGAAAATACTACAGACTATGGGAAAGTCTTGGAAAGGAACAGGACTGTTCCAGTTTGATTAGATAAAAAAAGATCTTTGAATCCTTTCCTGTCATGCTAAAATTTTCTGGAGACAGATTTCATTCAGCAAAACAAAAAAAGAGGAGGAAAATTCTTGTTTGATTCTTTCAAATGTGTCTGTTGTAACAATAGTACACTGGGGAAAAAGGCTTTTCCATCTCTCCACACCTCTTGATTACTTTGGATTATCAATACATCCTGATTATCTACATGGAATTGCTTCAAGAATTATCAGAGGTGACATTAAATTGATTAATCTAGTAAAGTTTTTCTTGCAATTAGATACATTCTCTTTCCAATTACCTAAGTACTTGTCCACTCTTTTCTGTGGTGGAAGAGGAATCACTGAGATGTTCTCATGTGCTGGGGGGAATTTTTCCCCCTTTGCAGAGGAGTTTATTTCAGAAATAGAAAAATCACAATTCAGTGCTGTGTCTCCAACAGTGAGAGGTCACCGCTTCCAGACCTTTCAATTAGAGGGGCAGAGAGTTGAAAAAAGTACCAGCTCCAAGTCAAAGTTATAGAACAGTCAAAGTTATCTTTTGACAAATCTGCTTATGTTACCTTGGTACAGCTGGTCCTTTTCTTATCTCGGGGGGGTTTGTTACTGATAGTATGTAGTTTGAAGATGGTCTTTTTGGTAATTTCCTCTTGGAAAATGGACCAGGCTCTGGGCTTTCCAGAGCACTGTTTGTAAGATGGTCACTGCTGCTTCATACCAGACAGGTTCTGTGTTTCATTCACTGGTTTACGATGCAGAAGATTTCTGTCTGCTCCCAGGACAGTGATTCCATGTGAATCACCCTTTTCTGACTCTGCTGTGCCATCTGTAAAATATGGATAACAACTTTTCCAATGTTTGCATGCTTTAATCTGGTCCCTCTTGACAGTAAGTTCTTTAACTTCTGAGGAGCGGTACTAATTTACACCAACAGAAAGTCTGCTTTTGAAATGTTATTGACCTGTTCTCCATCTCTGTGGGTGAAGAACATGCTAAGTTTCCCTGAAATTAGAGATGAGGGTGACTACTTGGCTTGGTAAGAGCGGACTTTTTGTGAGATGCCCATCTCTAAGGGAGAAGAGCAAGCTGTTTTGCCACAACCCCATGCTGTGTGTCTCGTGTATAAAACAGGACCTGATAAAGTGAGATGCTTATCAGCTGCAGTGAAAGAAGAGGAAGAGCAGTGGAAGCAGTAGGAGGGAATCTTCACAACAGCTTTAAAGGAAACATGTTTGAAATATAATGAAAGGTCTCATTGGGCTGGAGAAAAAAAAAAAAGGAGTGAGAGAAAAAAACAGCAACCAACCCTGGCTGTTGTATTGTCTTGTTAACAGAGTGTCAATGAATTTAGCAGAAGGAAGCTTCTCCCACACATCTCCCCTCTCACAAATGCAACTGTCACAACCTCCTGAGCTCTGAAGCACAGCTTTGATCCTGTGCAGCCCTGCCCCAGTTCTCAAATGCACATGAAGGAGAGGGAAGAGGAATTACCTAGCAGATTTTCTGGGGGAATGAAGGACACCGTTGCCAAGACAGGGTTAATTGCCATGACGACAGCACTTCCCCAGAATCTTTCCTTTCTCTGTTAGAAGGCCTCCCCTCCTCGTGTCCTCCTCCCCTCACTGCATGTGTTGTGTTAATCTAATTTGTTCAGCTCAGTGGCTAAACAAATAACTGCAAACCTGGTGCTTATTCAGATGCATGGCAAAAGGGGGCAGCTCTCTGAAATGATATTTACTTGGTTATCTGATGATACACAAGTTGTGTAAGAAAGGACAAGGCCTGGGAAGGGAGCAGACGGAGAGCAAGGTGAGATAAAAGAGAAAGGACTCCCTAAGTGCTGACTGATTTTTGACTGCATCCTGCTGCAGTCGGGCAGATTGTGCTGAACGAAGTTGGTCATTGGAGTGTGATGTGGAAAGGCTGTAGAGGAAATCTACTTCCAAGGATTTCCACCAAAGTCCCAGCAGTGACTGGCAAAATTGCTAGGGAAAAGGAATAAGTTGCCTGGGACCACTGGGTCCCAGAATAAGGTCTTATAACAAAATCTTCTCCAGGCAAGAGCTGGGCCTCTGAGCAACTTTGCGAGATGTCTGACCCAATGAGGTGTTTGGCCTCTTCAATTTATTTCCTGACCTAGTAATGCCACTTGTGCCTAAGAATCCTGTTTCCCTCTTTTTATGTGATTTTTGAGTTCTCAGAAATCCTCAGGGATGCTCAGTCTTTCACAGCTAGGTCATTTTGTTGGCCTAAAATTTGAGAATTGCCAATGAAAGGAAAAGGGAATTTCTTCCCATAAAGTGTTTTTTACCTTGATTTCCAGAGAACATACACTCTCAGATTTAGCTCAGAAAATCAGAAGTAAGCTGTTGGAGCCCAGCCTACACATGGTCCAAACAGTCTGTGGCCATATGCCTTCCCCTATGTGCATCTTTTCTAAAGCATTAATGTTGCCTTTTGGATAGAGCAGATTCCTCCTGGGAAGCGAGGCAGAGAAAGTACAAGGGGGGAGTTCTGGGCATGGAATGGGACACCTACATGCAAAAGTTGTCTTGCAAGTTGCTGAGCACCTTGAGCATCTGTTGCCAGTGTGGAAAGTGCAGGTAGCTCCTCATGTCTCACAGTCACTTCTTTGTATTTATTTGGTACAAGGATTTTCCCAATGAACCTGAATTTCCTCATAGATTCAATAGCACCAGTTCTATTTCCAACCAGACTGACAAGCCATGTTTGTAACCAATCCATCCTTAGCATTTGAATAAGTCTCCCAGTATGTTTGTGCTCCCTGGATGCTGTGCAATCTGAGGGACAGGGCTCAAAACCCTGCGAGTGACCTACTCTACAACCTCAGCCTCCCCTACCTGCATTTTCTGTGTATCTGTTTCTCCTTCTAGCAATGCCTGCTTGGCTGTTACACTCAGGATGTGCATACACTGCGGTCCCAACAGGTGTTACAGCACAGGGTTATGTATTACTAGCAATAAATAGCAGATCACTGCTGCAAAATGCTAAATATGCTTTGTTTCCCTTAGCTTCACTGAGCAGAAGGAACACCTATCAGCTCAGGACTGTTCAAATCTGTAAGCAAGGATTTTCTTAATTTTACGTTAATCTGAAGTCTTCCCCAGTTAAAAAAGCTGGCTTGTTAGAAACACTGCACATGCAAGATTCAATGCCTCTCTAAGGACTAGCATGTCCACACAGTTACACCAGTCTTACATTTAAACAAGATTATCCCCTCTGTGTCATTTTTGAGGGAAATGAACGAGCTGCAAAGCTTTTGGCCTTGGGATGGTTGTTTTTTAGTGCTTGTGTGTTGGTGTTTTTTTCTGCCAGCATTACAGCTGTGCTCTCTGAGACTCTACTTGGGAGCTAGGTCTTCTGGGGGAAGAACCCTGAGATGATACTTTAGCAGTCCTCCTTCCTTTCAGCTCTGTTTCATGTTGTGTTTTCATTCTCTCTGCTTCCAGAGTTTCTCCAGTTATGACAGATTTTGGGAAGATATAAAAACTTCCTCTGCAAACCTCCTGCTCCCCTCCCTCCTTTGCAGCATGGGATTCTGCCATCTCTGGCTTCATATAGAGCGTGGTGACCAAAACATCAACATGCTAATCTCAGAGCCCCGGGCCATTTTTCTTACTGTTGCTAAAGAACACAGCCCCACTGGCTGTGCCCTGAAGCTCTTATAGTGAGGAACTGAATTCTGATACTCTCTTTCCTCTCTTGCCCTTTTTTTTCCTGCCTTATTTTATAATTATATTTATTTGAAATTGAATTTTAAAGGTTTAGTCCCTAAAGGCAGTGAGATGTAATTTCTGGTGGATATTAAAACTGTATAAAACTGCTCATATATCCCCCCGTGAAGAACAGCTGGTACTCAGAGAGGAGGAGAGAGAAAGAGACTGACTCTAACCTTCTTGCCAGCTATGCAAAAAACCAATAATAATAAATAAAAAGTTATTCTTTTCCCTTGAAAAAATAAAGCTGAAGTTACATGAAGCATAAATGTTTGCTGTATAAACAGGTATTCAACCATAAAATTTAAAGTAGTGCCATTGATTTCAGCGCCATGACAGTGCCTTGTGCTGGTAAAAGGTCTGGCATAGAACAGCTCAAGCTGCTATCGTCTGAGTGTGCAGGCTAAGGGACAGCCGTGAAAACTGGGGCCTCACTGTGTTTTGTACAGTGGAATCAAAGACAATATTTCTATCCAGGGTCCAGATTCCGATGCCTGTATTTTTAGTTCAGCTTCTTTCCCAGAGAAATACTGAAACAAAAGGATGCAGATAAAACTGTATTGCGTTAACCTGCATGGATGTGGCAATAAGGCCTGAGGATTTACATAGAGCCACAGAGACAAAATAGACAAGAACGCGAAAGACTGGGGACCATTTGCAGCTGGAGAACTGGGACACAGATAGATCAGTGGTGGTATTCATCTGATCTACCTTTAGGGCCATACAGTGTAGGCTTCCACTTCTCAGTTCCCTTCATAGTTAACGGAGAGGTAGGAAAGACAGATGGTGAGTTTTAGGGCATGACTCGCATTGGTTTGAGCAGATACCTGTGTTCAGTTGGATGAATTGCACTCTAGACTGGTGGGGCTCTTAGTCCTGTCCCTAATGGTTGTGAAAAGAGCCGTGGATGATATCTGCACAGGCTGTACACTCTTATTGCTGACAGTTAATTACATTGGCTAATACAGCCAGTGACCTGTTCAGTGCTTCAGTGGCAGAGACAAGAAAGGAGCTCAGGTCTTCTGAATTTGACTCTTGTGTTTATTCTTCACCCACTTCAATAATGGGGACAATATTTTTCTGCTTTGGAGCAGTGGTTGTAACATTTATCCTATACAGATGCATAGCTTTGGCTTTTTTCCCCATTTCTGTTGCTTTCAACCTAAATTAATGAGGTTTAATTTGCAGGCAGGCACTGAGAAAGCAATAGAAAAACAACAGTGGCCTCAGCAGCCAGGTACCCCATTACTGTAAAGACTGGAACATCTCCACTAGCCCTACTGGGCCAGGGGGCCTTGAACGTGACTTAGAAAGGACAGATTCCTAGAGGGTTGTGCAGAGGGCTAGTCACCTGATCAATAATTCATTAGGTACAATTTGTAAATAACCGAGTGGAAAATATCCTTTCTTTTCTTGTAATCACTCCAGCTAATCTGCTGATCCAGAGAACAGACAGCTTGCCAGGGAATGTTATCTCACACTCCTCATGTGTAGGAAGAAGAGGTCAGGCTTCTTTTTCCAGTCTCACCTCACAGCCTTTGGATGGATTTTGGTCCAAGAGGTGTTGCCTGAGCCATTCACTTGTCTCCAACCACAGCCTGATCTCCTTGATAAACTGTTCCCAAATCACTGTCCTGAGTGTTGTGCATCTTTTTTATATCTCAGCTCTTAACTCTTGTATAGAGGCCTGTAGATACATTATATTCAACCCAGTGCAACCATGGTTGAGGTATTAACAGGTGCAAAATTCAAATATGGTGAAGGAACAGTCTGTTTAGTGTCGTGGGCGAGGGTGTACTCTGCCACCGATCCACTCTATGGCCATAGTCACATCTCTTAGCTCCTGTTTCAGCTTTCCCTTGCCTCATCTATTTCAGCTATCCATTCTTGGACACCACAGCTCAGCTACCACTACTGGCACGATACTGAAAACACGATCTGCCCCATATTACCCAGAAATAGCATGAGTCCCTTCCTCCTCCACATATGCATGCATTTTCTGCTTGAAATGTCGATATTCTGCAGAAACCCATCTGTTTTCAGAACAGTCTTGTAGGATTTCTTTACTGTAGGACAAAAGGGGGGGGGAAGGAACCTTTTGACTCTCCAGCCAATAACCTCTAGAAGGAAGGTAGGGATGGGGATTTTGTAGCTCAGTGTTGAAGACAAATGCTCAGCTTTTGGCCATTAAGGTAATAGTCCCAACTTAGACCAGAGGAGAGCAGTTGGATCTTCTGGGGAAGATGTCTTTCCTGACATTTATGTGGTTACTTGTTGCCACAAAAGCTCTATAACAGAGCACAACCCAGTTTTTTGGCATGTTAATACTTCTGGCCCACCAGTGTTACTTCTTACCCTGTCTTATAAGGAGGGAGATGATTTAAATTTGTGTGTGGTAGTGTCTTTCTAACCTGACATGGCTATAAATAGCAGCCTGTGACATCCTTCACACCTTCCAAGTCCCCTGGGAGAGCTGCTTTCCTCCTCCATCTTTGAGGTCAGACTGGGAGATGCAAGGCAGTGTGAAATCTTGTGTCTCATCCTCTGCTACAAAACAGTAAGACTGAACAGTATACGATGTACTTGTGTTTAAATATCTGTGTGTATTTCCATACACATGAGTGAGCGTATAGTGATACAGATGAGGCACTGTTTGCCCTTTGGATTCTGGTCTCCTGACCTTCTTTTCCATTCCATTGACCTATAAACACATAATATTATTTAATTAGAAATACACAGGGAGAAGACCATTTTCAGCATCAACAATAATACTAACAATATCAACTTGCTTCTTTATTCCCTTTGTTTTCTTGGAGAAGTTAAACTGTAAATTAAGTCTGATTTAGCTTTTCTGAGAAATCTTGCCATGATGCAGATCTCGCAGTGACCTAAAGCAGCTCACATTGGTTTGAACTCTGCAGCCCCCGGTAGAAAATGTTTAATTACCTTTATTTTGCCAAAAGCTGACTGGTTTATCCTGCAGTTCTTGGGGATCTCTTGGACTCCCTCTGGTGGCTAATCTACCACAATGTGAAAGGAAGGAAAAAAAAAAAAGTGGTTTACTTGGTGCATTACATCTGGGTGCTGTTTGTGCTGCCGCTGTGGTTTGCATTAATCTCTCTTACTATTTCCTAGGGCTGTGTCATCCTCTCTCTGCCTAGTGCTTTTCAGTTGAAACTCAGTAAGGGCATGATTGGCTCAAGGTATTTTAATGCCTGGTTAGTGGAAATAACAAACCTAATCCTCAATTCCCCATGGCATTAAAAAATAAAGAAATAAATGTCAACATGCACACAAACACCCAGATGTTTGCATCAGTGCCTGGGGAAATCAGCTGGGTAGCAAAGCTGTAAGGTGGGACTCCAGGTTATTCTTGCACTACACAATCTCTCTCTCTCTCACTGCCATTGTCCACAGCAAGATACTCTTGTGGCTCTAAGGTTTAAAACCCAAATGGAGAGTGTTATCCAGGTACTTGGAGAAGCTAGGAATTCATCTGGAATAAGGATACAGACAAATACATATTTTTTCTTGTTTTCTTGTTTTTATTTTATTTTGCTGAAAGAAACTTTCTGCATGAAAATGAAAAACACTGTGCTATTTGCAGCACAGCTGTTTTGCTTTGTTTGATATTTTTCCTTCCTAGTTTTTAAGTCAGCTTTTTTTTTCATTTGTTTGCCTGGTTCGTTGTTTTTGTGATTTTTTTTTTTCTTCTGGCTGGTTTTACTTGAAATTGGATGCAGTTTTCTGTCAAACCCATCCTGCATTGTGTGCCTGAGCTTAGATGCTGGAGAACCTAGCTTGAACCTGGACTCAAAGCCAGTGTATTCAGAGACAGATTTAAATATTCTAGTGATAACTTCTTTTCTTCAGATCTATGAATGCCAGTTCAATCTCATCCATCATAGGAGCCTTTACACATCTCAGAAACTAGGATAAGTTTTCCTGGCGCAGACACAGATGCAACAGTAAATCTGTTCGCGGTACAGGGACAGCCAAAGACTCCCTTCATGAGCACAGCGAGCTCTCAAGCTGGCTGGAGTAGCTTCATCTGCATGACGGTGAGGATCAGGGATCTTCTATTGGTAGTGCTGTCCACAGAAGTCTGCAGCACAAGTCAAGCCTTTTCCACCTGCAGTATATGGGTGCCCCACTCAAGCCGAGTTTCAGGGATCAGATTTATTTAAATGTCTAAAAAATAGATGTTTAAATCCAAGCTGATTATCTCCACTCCCGTGGTCAATGTTGGGAGCAAACAGCCTGTCCGTCCTTAAAATAATCATCTTAAGTGCTTGGGTCCAGTAACAATTTATTCAAAATTAATTGTCTGTAATGGGATGACTCTCAAATTCAGATGGCAAAAGTTTAGATGTCTACAGCAAAGTATCTCAGAGGGGTCTGATGCTTGTATTTAGGAAAAAAAGTGACTTTTGTTATTTGGTTCAGGATGAAGTAGAATGTGTAAAATGCATTTTTCATGAAATCTGCTCTTTCTTGCCAGAATTTGGCATTATGTGATCCACCCTTCCTTCACAGCATGAGCTGGTAAAATAGCATGGGTTCCTGCACAACAGTGTGGAAGAAGGGACCTGCTCAGAGTGCAGCTTCCTAGATGGTCTATTTAGCAAGTCTGACAACACCTTAAGTGCGGAGGAAGGATAGCAACCTGATAAGCAACCTGATAAGGGCCTGTCATACCCCACAGAGGACTCTACAGGGGACTTGGGTCTAGGCACCAGAGTAACTCGCCCAGTAACTGACATTTGCAGCACCTTGAATCAGTGCTATAAAAAAGGTCAGACAAGGCAGTTAATTGTATGTATATTTCCTACAAAAATAGAATGTTTAGAGGTGTGGCTTTTGCATATCAACATCTGTATAGAAGTCCATCTGACCTGAGCAATCTGTAACATATTTTGTTATATTAGTGCAAAAACTGCTTTCTTTTTTTTCTTTTTTTTTTTTTCTTTTCCAAAAGCAGAGAAATAAGCACTCTGCAAGTGAAGTTCACATATATCTTACATGATCCCTTTTGAGATCAAAATTGCACAAAGAACTTCCTGGAAGGTATTGGAAGATACAGCAATGGCTCGACAGAACTTGCAGTCCAGGTGCTGCATCTTGTTGCGTTGTTACAGGGAATACTGTTTTCCTCCATTAATGGAACTCCTGAAATAGGTCTCCATTAACGTACTTTGGCCTCGCTTCATGACAGTCGGTGCCATTGCACTGATTCATACCATCAAATGATCCGGCCTACTGGCTGTGCTGAAGATGACTCCTTATGGGCCTGATCCGAAGCTCCTGAAGACAGAAGGAGTCTCTCCCTTGGCTTCAGTGGATTTTGAATCAGGTCCTCGTTAAGGTGCAGCTCATGATAAGCAAAGCTGGAAATACCCAGCCAGATTCAGCTCTCACTTCATGTGAGCAGGAGCATGTGCAAGATGGGAGGTTTGGACAAGGGTTGAGGTTCGTGCCCTCGATTACTAACACAGATGATCTGGTGTCCCTTTCTGCTGTCACAGCAAACTCTACAACAGGGTGTCTCCTCTCGGAGGGAATACACTCCCCCAGGTCAAGAAAAAATGCTGGAGGGAGGGTGGAGGAGCACGCCCCGTTTTTGTAATCTCTAGACAGAGAAATGCATTTCTGTTTAACACAGACTGAACAATTAAAGCGTTGGAGTCAGCTGGAAATGCTGCTTGCAGCGGTTCCTGGTCACTGGCCAGTTGGTGGATTACTAATAGCCGGTGCGGCGTGCTGTTTACCGCTCACAAGGCTCCCTCCCTCACAGAGGGAGGGCTGAGAAGGGCCAGGGAACAAACCCAGCTCCCCATACCAAAGATCTGCATAACAATCATCCAGATATATGGAAATGCCAAAATTGCACATGCAGATGCGATCCCTGGGAGCGGGCCTGGGGAGGGGAGGAAGCGGTACAGAGCAGCCACCCTCTCCGCCCCACTGTCTGCTACATGGCAGACCTTGCCTGGTGAATTTTAAAGCATCTGCTGCCTTCGGAGAGGGAGACGTGAGGGGATTATTTTTCTCTGTTTTCATTTGCTTTTTGGTTTTTCTTGAAGGCACTGAAAAAGGTTTGCCTTGATACTCACTGTCGAGGTGTTCCCAGTGGATTTCTCCCATGGCACGTGCCAGTGAGGTGACTTTACATACCTCCCTATTACCACAACGCAGGACATCTCTTTGGTGGCTGAGGCTAAATCAAGAATAAGGAGCCCAGTCTTTTCCTGCCTAGTTATCAGAAAAAAGATGGTGGGCAAAATGTCTGTATTTGCAGAGGCATTGGGTGATGCTTGGCCTGTTCTGCTGAGTGAGGGATACAGAGGACACTTATTCGGTCTGGGCATTGCTGACTTAAATTCTGCTATCAAGGAGTCCAATTAATAATCAGAATGGTCCATTCTGGCTTGAAACACAACACCCAGGACTCATAGCTTGTGCATATTAGAGATGTAAGATCACAGCATACCGTCTGTGCAAGGCTTTTAAGATCATTCAACATCAGATTTTCTTTGTGTGGTTTTGCATCCTTACTCTAACTGAGGTTGAAATGATCGCTCTATCCCTTCTCTTTTCAGTCACCAAAAGGCTTACATCTTCACCAGTCTGGTCAGATCTCACTGGAAATACTTGTCAGTCTTTTAACGTATCTGACTTAATTACAAATCTTTAAGAATCCCCCCCAAAGTGAGATGGTCATGGCCTTAAGCTTTCCTGCGTGCATTTCATTATGCTTCCTATTATGGAGAGAATTGCAAGGGTCTTTAGATACCTTTAGGATGAGCATCAGTACTGATTCAGACATGCAATTAATGTGGGATATTTAGAGGTATTTAATTGCATCTTTGGAGAACTGTTTGTGTGTATCCCATATACTCCCAGCCAAAGTAGGATTCGCCAAGCCAACCTTCTTGTCCCTCTGAGTTGTGTTCGTGTGCCAAGAGCTGCAAGCCATCCAACACCTCAGTTCAGGTGAATGGAAACTACAAGTATGATTCAGCCCCAGGTGATGGAAGAGTCAGGACCTTCCCAAGGATCCCTGTACACTCATAAATTATAGGCACAGGCTTGAGCACTGACAAGTAGGTGACCCTGCTTGAACAGAGGGGTTGGACAAGATGATCTCCAGGGGTCTCTTCCAACCTCAGTCATTCTGTGATTATGTGGCAAAGGTCTGTCTGTATTATTTTGCTGTTAGCACACTCCCTGCCGTGTTTTGGGCCCATGTTAATTAGCACTCTGCCATGGTCCCCAGGTACAGTCTAGGGGATAGCATGGACTGTTTCAGGCAAGTAGGACTCAGTCCACCCAGTTTTGGGGAGAAGGTACAGAATTTAACTACACATGTGCAAGGTTTTCATGCCTGCAGGGTCAATGAACAGGCCATGGCCTGGTTTAGTTTATTAGCATAGATATATGGGAGCCCAGAAAAGCAGTTTTGAATGGTTTCTGCTGGCTCGTTTCTTCCTAAAGCCAGGAATTCGGATTGCAAAGAGGTACAGGTGGGGGCACAGCCTCGCGGTCAGGAGCATGAAGATACGGAATGTGGCCCTTGACTTGCATGTGGGATGTGTCACCTCGAGGGGTGTAGAGAAATTACAGCTCAAGACAGACAGTTTTTCACCATTGTTAAAGCCCATTTCAGGGGATCTGGGGAAAAAGAAACTGTCCTGTAACATACTTTGCAAGGGCAGTGGGAAGCTGGAGACCTCCCATGTGCCTCTGCACAGAGGAGGGCAAAGGAGAGGCTTATCAGGTGCTTGGATTTCTGCTCCTGAAGCTTGTCTCCATAACTCAGCTCCTCTCCCCTGAGGAACTCTGTCACTGTATACATGCAGATAGAAGCCTGTTTATCCACTGCGTGCCCTTCTTTCCCTCTTTCTGGGGCAAACATATGTGCATTTACATGCTCTGCTTTCCTGCATCCTCCTCACAGCCCCTGCCCTCTCTCACACCCACACACTATAAAAATCTGCCTCGGATCCAGTTAGTAAAAGGTGACTTTTTCCTGCCATCTGGGTGTTCGGTGGCACAGATTCTCTTGGCCTGCCTACACACACTCGCAAACGCGTTACGCCCTCCTCTTTCCCCTTCCTCCTTCTCTCCCCCTCCCACGAGCTGGCAGCAAAAACAAAAAGGAAATCTTCAAAACCACAATGTCAGCTGCCTGTGTCAGTGTGGGTTGAGAGGACGGATCACAGCGCACTCATCTCCCAGTAGGCAAAGGGGACTGTATTTCAATAAATTTACATACTACAGAAGACTGTGTAAGAGATTGCTTTGGGGAGCTCTCTGCCGAGTTGCTTTGGGGACGCTGAGCCCTTGACTTGCTCGGGAAGGGTTTGATGCCACCTGCTCTAAAACTCTCATGTTCTCCATATCCTTTCCATTTCAATACCGAAGTCCGTTGTTTGCTTCACAGTACGGTTTTGTTTTCTCCCAGTTTGAACAAAGGGCTGTTGATTAATAGATCTGGAAATGTTGGCTGTGGGCTTACTCTCAGGGAAGAGCAATGTGAGCTTTCCTCTGTGTAACTCCTGTACACTCCTTGCTCCTGACCTGCTTGGGTCTCACAAATCGTGACCTGTCTTGAGTGAATCACTGAACCTCTCTGCCTTTCTTTAATCTTTTGTTTCTTTTCTGATTAAATCCAGTGGAAATATTCTAACTTAGGAAAACAATCTGTGAAAAATATAAGGTTTCACTGAAAAGAGCATTTATGTGTTCATTTCACTTTTCTTGAAGATTATGTGTAATTTTTCCCTGTGAAAAGATAATATTGAAACACTTTTTGCAACTGGCTGTTCAGTACAGATTACATCTTTTTGTTCAGAAGGGAAGTAGAAATTTTCTTTAGACATTTCTTCATTTAAACATTTCTGAATTGCATATTTCCACAAGACATGAGTTGTTGCTTTTTTTTTTTTTTTTTTTTTTTTTGCTTCAAGAGAAGGGGCAGCTGTAGAAATAGCAGAATTTCCTGTGTTTTTTGAATCCCTGTACCCCTCATGAAAGGTCGCTTCCACTAGGAACTTAGCTGGACTGATCATTGGCCTAAATCCCAGCCCAGAGCAGTGCAAAGCATCGGGGCTGCCTTCCAAATGGCTGCTGCTATTCCTTATTGAAGGGGGGTCCACGCGGTTCCCAGAGCTATTGCGGTTAACACCTCCAGGTAGCTCAGAAAAGACCATGACTATGCAGTCTGCTGAAGGGTAAGTCACCTCTAGGCATAAGATAGTCCTTCTCGGGGTTGCTGTGAGCTCAGACTGATGTCAAGGAAGAGCCATCCTAACATACTATTCAAGCAGATGAAGAGATCTTTTTCACCTAGTGACTGTCTTGGAATTTAGAGCTGGGAGAAGAAGGCTGGTTTGAGGAACATAAGGAGAGAGGAGCTAGTCAACATTTCATACGCCTGCTGTTGACATGAAAGAAGTGGCTTCAAACTCCCTCTTATTCATGAGCTTTCTGTGTGACAAGTCAATTAGCCTCCCTGTGGCTCCATTCCCAGTCTATACAATAAGGATACAGCACGCACAGCAACGCAGTGAAGCAAAAGTGCACAAATACTTGTGAGATGTGCCGTGGGAAAGGGGATGGATGCATTGCTAAGAGCAGGTAAAACAGGGGTGAATGGCAAAGAACCATGTGAAATCCTCCTCCAAACAGAAATAGCGACCTGCTGCTTTGGCGCTTATGCGGCTCTGGTAGTGCATCTCGCTCCCAATCCATGGGAGGGCAAGGCCTGGAGCAGGAGGGTCTGAACCGGGTCATTTTAACACTTCCTGACAGAGGAACATTCATTTAATGCAGAGAGGGAACAGCTGAGCAGCCGCGTTCAGAGAGAAACACCGTAATCTATTACAGGGCTTGGGTCACCATTGATCAATATGGCAAAGTCAATAATAGCTTTTGATTCCAGCATATTAGGCTGACTGTCAGATTCATGTTTATTGGAAGTTTTTACAAATAAGTCAGGCATATGACTTGAAGGAAGGAGAATATGAGTCAAGACTCCAGGTGGAAGGATGATTTTTTTTTCCTCAGGGTTGTGTTTAAAGAACTGCACAGCTTTTTAAGGAGGGAAAAAACCTCACCTTTCCTTATACAGAATGAAATGGAAATAAAATCCATTAAATTTGGGTTTTTTTCAGTTAAGGAGAATGAGGATAATCCGAGGGTTAAATTTGTAATGACCGAAGCCTCATAATATATCTAATTTTTTTTCCCCTGAAACTTCCATCTCTGTAAATCAGCCGATTCCATCAGTATCTCAAACTCTGCTTGAAAAGAGATACAAACCGAAAAATACTTTAGGCATTCCACATAACATCAAAGAAATCTTGTAACTTTGACATGAATTTATTTTAAATTTCGAGAAAACATGAGGACTGTTATATAAATAATAATCCAATTAAAACACTAAAATATGTTTTAAAAGAAGAAATTTAGAATGCTTTTTAGATCCATCATTTAGGTTTCTATCTCTTAGTTTTAAAACAGTGAAGTTAGAATATTTGGACTGAAAAAAATATTGTTAAAATACTAAATATATAAATACTTTAGTTATTACAGATATTATACTATTATACTGACAGAGAAAAGTGGAAGTACCAAGATAAAAATACAGAACTGCTTGAATTTAATCTCCTCTATGTTTTTTAATCAAGCATGTCCCAAAATACTTCCTGAGAGTTAAGCAACACCGGTACAGAGCCAGTGAATTAAAGAGAAAGGAGAATTAAAAAATATAAGGAAAGGAAAGAAAATAGCTAGAATCGAAACTAATTGGAGTAGACAAGAAAAAAGGGAGGGTTTGCCTGATGTCAGGAAATATAGAATATAGAAACAAGGTCTGAACATAGCAGTGGCAAGATTGTTTTGGAAACACACACAAAAGGTCTGTCCTGGATGAAACTAGAGTGATAAGAGCAGAGGCAAGTGAGATTTGTATGATTGGTGGAGAAATGCACACAGCAGCATTTTGATTTTTAGTTCGTATTTTTTAATAATCAGTGGAGCTCAGCAAAATGAAATCTCTCCATTAGAAGATAAAGGCTCTTGAATGAACAAAGAGGTGAGCAGACCTGTTGGAGAATTGGTGAGGCTGTGCGTCAAAGTTCAGGCTCAAAGGAATATGTAAGAAGAGTTACTTGTGTCCTTATCTGAGTGTCCTCTGAGATGTTAGTGCATCCGATGCATTTTAAAATTTGATGGATTTCTGTGGGCCTTATCTTCTTTGTTCTGCTGGCGCTTTGCCCTTCTGCTTTCCTTTGATCACTGCTTAGGATCAGTTTTGTGTAATGCTAGTGGGGTAGAGTGCATTGGCCGCCTTGCTAGTCGATGACCCAGCAAGAGTAGTACAAGGACAATTACATGGACAAGAGTTTTTCAAGAGATGCTGGATGAACAGGTTTATCATAATTTATCAACTTTCAGAGAGCTTGAAATCTTCCTGCTCCAGTACTGTACCCAGCCTTTCAGCATGTAATCTGCTAGGTTTGTGCATTTTGGTATGATCTGATGCACATGGAGCTTGAATGGCATCCCAGAGAAAAACGACACACTCTCCCTATATGCCACAGATGGTTTTAGTCAAGGTCCTAAGCCTGTTTGGAGTAATATTATCAAGCTGTCCATTCTTCATTCATTCTTATGACAGAGAATGGTTTTCACCAGTGTGCATCAGCAATGCCTGACTTTACTGGTGTATTTTATAACGTTTTACATGCAAACCTTCTGAAAGCTTTGGAAACAAAAACCTGCAAAGTTTCTAAACTGCTGATTGCAGACACGAGAGTGCAGTCAGGGGAAAGATCACTCTGTAATTGCCATGGTTTTTATACACTTTCCCCAAACATCTGTTACAGGTCACTGTCAGAAACAGGTTATTTTGTTACAGACTTTTAGTCTGACCCAGGATGACAGTTTTTACGTTCTGATTAATAGCATTAATCCAACATCACCCACACAACTCCTATAAATCCTCTTACCTGTTCTTCAGCTTTTACCTACCAGAATCCCAAGACCAGGGATGCTACAGAGAAAATTCTCCTTTCACTTACGGTCAGTATCTTTAAATCCAACCCAGTCTACCAGGTTTATCATTCATTCTCCTTTAAGCCTAGCCATATCTGTTGTCATTCCCCCTCTCTGATCCAGAGACTTTTTCTGAAAGGATGGCTGTTTGAAACCTAGAGTGAGGACCAAGATGGTTGTCATTCCATCAACAGAGGAGTACGGAGAGACTTGCATAGCAATACGGCACATAGTGTTTTCATTCCCATGCTGTTGTCATAGCACTGTTCAAGAGAAGATAATTTCTTTTTTTTTTTTTTTTAAGAAAACAGAGAAATGTATTATTTTTCAGCCTGCCAAACACATGTACTGAAGACAGGAAAGAGAACACATTCATAACCTTACAATGCTTATGAGAGTACAACACATATTTTCATACTGGAATAAAAGTTAGGTTTTTATCCAAGGCTTATTGCCGAATCTCTGTCAGGATGTTTTGAAGCACGTGTCTTGTGGGCATGAAACTGTGTTCTGTAAAATTGGTGAGGCAAAGTGGGCTTAGTGCATTTTTGTCTCTTGTGACTCAAAATTATTCTCTACATTTGATGGACATGCATGAACTTGAAGACAAATCTTTTCTGTGTTAGTCTTTCAAAATGATTAACAGGACTAGCCTAGGTTCCACACTGTGCTGCAAAACAAGATCTGGGCTTCTTTTATTTGTTTTAGTTGCAATTCTTTTCTAATATTTTAGCAGAAAGAAGGAATATGAAGTTTTCAATGGTTTTCTTCATGATGTTCATGAGTTTGATTGGTATACGTTCATATGCCCTTTCTTCTTTTCTCCAAGTTGTCTAACCATCTACATGTAGAATGGCTTTTTTAGAGCATTTTTCAAGTGTTTAGCATGACCTAGTCTCTGCTTAAGGTCCCCAACTACCAGCCTACAGGCAAGAATGAGAGAGAGAGAGTCCTTCTTTGTGGTAACTAACTCTCTATATAATGAGCCCCTTGCAAATTCTCCTTGCATACTTACTGACACCCCCGCAGTTACTTAAATGGGCATTATTGGTCACTGGGTCCCAAGGTCATCCAACAGAATGGGGTTGTTAAAAATAGGAATGAGGGTTCAAGGCATAGGGTCAAGAGAGATTAATTGAAAAATCTTCCGCACGCCTGACATCATCTGTGGAATGGCAGTGCCCAGACACCTCCGGCTGCTGTTGGGTTCCTTGCGAATGTAAATGAATGTCTTCCTTTGTGGCAGTGGGGTGGTTTGCAGGCTAGGTTGTTGATTTTCTTTATGTTCTGTTCCTTTTTTTTTTTTCCTCTCCTGTTCATCTTCTTAAGAAATCTTTCTCTCAGTATCTGTTACTCTTCCTTTCTGCCTTCTCCCCAGCTGTAACCTTTGAACTTGTTGGACAATTTCAATTAAATGTGAAGTTCTGACCAGCTTTGTGAAACCAGGCTCCTGAGTAGTGTTTCTTTTATTACCCCACTTTGTGAAAGGGGTTCCTTAGTAAACCATGGAGAATGCCCACCATTGCTCACATGTGAAACAAGATATCACAAGAAGTCAAAGTGCATTGCTTCCCTTGCAGACAAAATTACTCATATTTGGAGGTGGGTGGGTGTTGCTTTTCTTTATCCTATGGAAGAAATTAAAAATTGTTGCCTAAAAGCATCTGTAAATCTACTCCTCATTTCATCAGTGCTCATCTTATTCCTATTCTAATCCTCTGAGTTCTAGCAGATCATGGCAAAAACTGGGCTCTCAGGGGAGTCTCCATAGATCAGTAAGGATCCCATGCTTGAGAACTAAGCACAAGCCCAATCATGGAAATGCTAGGTGCTTTGAGGAGGGTGTCTTCTGCAGGTGGTCACAACTTGGGATTAATTGATAAATATGGATAATGAATACGCATCTGACCTAATAGCCTAGACTCTATACACAGTCAGTGGAGAGAAATAGGCAATTCCAGAGAGTGATTCTTCTGACATCTACATTTGAATTAAATGGATCGTGCTCTAGAATTGACTATTTCTTGTGGGTTGTGAAGGTGACCTAGATGACTATCTCAGATGTAAATGCCAATACTGTAGATGACTAAATCCGTACTGATGAATCTAGTCCCAGTGTTCTGATGAAGATATGCCAGTACTGAATTACTTCTGGCTATTTATGCTTTAGAAGAGCCTAAGACCATGGGCTCACACGTCAGGAGAACCTCCCTTCCCAAAATTGTTTTTGTCTGAAGAAACAAGACAAGCAAAAGAACATGCCCATTCAACAAATGTGGCTTAGGTTATGTGCCTTGCCCAGTGTGACTTTGAAATTTTGGTACAGAATTGGTAATAAGACTGAAGTGTCCTTAATCTTATTCCAGTACCTTACCCCTAAAATTAGCTGTTTTCTATAGTTCACAACATGTTATTTTAGGAATTTGAAGTCAGGATCCTAAAAATTTGAGGTTGCTCACAGAGTTGGATGGTTTTTAGACCTTGATGGCTTTGAGAGGTGCTGAATTTATTCCCTCATGTAGTCAGATGAGAACTTTACCAGGGCAGAAGTCACACTGCAAATGCCAAGTTCCCATCTAATTAGGGTATGGTGCTGAATCTGCCAGTCCCAACTTTTATCAGTCACCTCCTCCTGCTACGATCTGCTGTGGATGATCACTTTTCTCTCTCTCTTTCTTCTTTAAAGGAAAATATTATTAGGCTTTGAGGGCCTAAAACTATTGCTGCCTGTACATGGCTAAAAATAATATAAATCAGTGCCAAGGGACCACTTGTATTTTGGCTGCATGAGGAAGTTTAGCAGCAAAAGAAAAAGGGGAAAACTCATCAGTGCATAGATGTCAAAAACTAGGATGCTGTGTCTGCAGCCTCTCAGAAACTTCAGAAACCCATTAAAAACTTTATTTCTTATTTTCTTTCCTTTGGCTTTTTCTCTCTGGTAGATTATTCTGCCTTAACACAGCTTTCATTCACACATTTCACCAGGCTTGTAATATAGCAAAGAGGACCGCCTCATTGTGACTCCTCCTCTAGAAATAGACATGAGGCAATTGTAGGAGCAAAGATACAGAATTTTAATTCTTCTTTGAACTCTGGTTTCACACTCATAGCTTACAATCTTAGATATAGATGGTGGTGATACACCAGGTAGCAATAGGTGTGGGAGGGATAAATTGTGGTTATTGGCATGTGAAGAGGAATACCAGAGAGGCATGTTGAGGAGTGGTGGAGAGGCAGAAGAAAGTCTGCCACCATCACCAGGACATGAAGAGTTAAAAAGAGGTCCATTCATTTCAGCCTTGACCTCTTCAACCTTCTGCATTTTATCCATAGCTGATGTGGCCATTGAAATTCACATGGAAGAGCTGAAAGGCTCTTCCAGACATCTTCTTCATAGAATCATTTGTAAACACACATTTAAAAATTTCATGCTGTTAATGATTCCCTTGATGAGCTGCTTGCTGAGGCAGCAGAGGATATTTAATGAATTAGAAATATCCCTTTATCCAACTCCATCCTCAGATGAAATTATTGGCATTCAGGGTCAAATGTGACCCATGATCAGGGTCTATTAAATCCAACTGTTGAACCAAGTTCTCCGCTGCTGCCATACCAACTGAATCAAAGGAATGAATATGTTTAGCCTGTACAAGTCCATCTAGCCATTAAAGCACAGAAGATGCTCTCTCACGTGCAAGCTGGAGATGCAGAACCAGTGATACTGAAAAGCTAAACAATCCCTGAAGGTCAGATAGCCAAAAAATGGAAGGAGCAAGAACAATACCCAAGTTGTCCCAACTCCCTGCCCTGTGTCTTACCTGCAAGACAGACTTACTGACTTGATTTAGAGAGCAAAGCCATTCACAGAGCTTCTTAGGGTTGTCTTAACCACACTTTTTGAATATCTTTTCTCATGGCTCCTTGAACATCCCCCCTTTGTCCTTTTTTTATTCAAACACACGGACCGTAAATCTGTTTAAGTAACATGATAATGACCAAAGGAATGGTTATGATGTCACTAAAATGAGCTATATATAACCAACCTAGTGTATTAGTGGGAGCAGACAAGACAAGGAGATGGGAGAAAAGAGAGGGAGGAAAAGTGCTTGGATTTAAATACAGATGTTTATTAGCTACCTACTCAGAGGTGCTACTTGAAAGATAGCTGATCTGTTCCCTTGCAGTTCTGCTGCCCCTTCACCTTCTGTTGCTGATGTATTAGAAGTTTAATTTTGATAGCAGAAGTATTCCCCCCCCCCGCCTTCTTGGTTTACACTAGAGACCTACACTGTCTGATCTGTTTCACTGACATAGCACAATGGAGATGCTGCTAAGAGATATTAAAGTCAGGTATTATCAGCTCAGTAGCGTAATATTATTTCCATCTCATCCTCAATAGATTGTCCGCGTAGTGACATGCTGCCAAAGTGAAAATGAATGAATGAACCTGGAGAGGTTCATTGCATTCTGAGCACAGGAAATGAAATAAATAAAAGAGAGAGAGATCCAATGTCAAGTAGGAACAGGGACATGGGATTTGGGAGGGCTGCCTTCTCTCTTCTGCTGGAGATTGACCTAGTGATGGCCTGGGGTTGGGTTTGTGTCCAGAGGGCACAGGGCAGAAGTTGAAATTTTTCTCACACGGTGGAAGTGGTCCTGTTACGTGGGTGAATTAATGAGAGAAAAGTAATAGCCCTGCTCCTGCTGTAAACCATCACATGTAAGATCCTAATTTGGTTCAAGGGAAACAAAACCATACCAAACCCTAGACTCAACCCTGGCTCAAGTACTGCAAGATTGTACCAAATACCAAATCACAAACGTTTAAAAGATGGGATATCATTGCAAGTACTAAGCTGATATGTGGGAGATAAAGGTAGTTTTATGCCACAGCTTTTCTTCATTCCTTGAACAATTCATGTAACCCATTTTTTCCCTTTTCCCTCATTTTACTATCTGCCAGTTGGGGTTAAAAACTAGTTCCTTCCCTGGTGAGACTGTGAAATTTCTTAATGTTTGCCAGACACTTCCAAACATTATAGGGGACTACTCCCTTATACACATGGGCAGGGTCTGACTGTGTGGTGGGATCAGACCCCCAGAGAGGGACAGTTGTTGGTGAGGCACAGGGTAATCAGTTCAGCTGAGGAGTGGTCCTGATAATTTTATCTCAATCTGCTCACTGGACAAATGGTATCGTACTGTTACGGAGATCCCTAAACAGCTCTGACAATCTAAAATTATAAATCTGGCTTCAAGGGGAAGGAAGACTATATGATCACAGCCTGTGTCTGTCTTTCAGCTGTTGAAATCTGAGCTGGTTTAGCATAAATTAAGCAGTGGGGGTAAAAAGGCTCAAATATATTCCGTTCCAAGATGAATTTTGGAAACAGGTAGAATGGTGGGGAAAAGGCACTATCAGTGTTTTCACCGAAGGAACTAATTGATCTTGTCCTTTATTAGACATCAGAGAATCCAGTCATGAGCAAGCCATTGGCAAACAGGCCTCATTAATTTCACAAAGTCTGAAATTACTTGTCCTTGTTTAGGAACTAGGTTAAAATATTGAGGAAGGAGCTTCCAGCTCTGTCTGTCATATCAGTAAACTAAAGTACGCTACAGAAAATTAACAGCATTAACAGTCAACCTTTTGCTAATGACCAGCACTGTAGACAACTGATTTTATGGGCCTCTAGGCAGCACCTGAAGACCAGCTTTGCATATGTACTTGATTATGCATTGTGATGGATTTAGGCTGCAGATTCTCACTTCAAAGCATTTCCAACCTTTTCTCTGCCTGACTCCCTCTTCATCACTCTCGGTACAACTCCCACAGCCCATTAGAGAGAGTTGTCCCTGGTTCAGGTTGCTGCACTCAGCCGGGATCGATGCGAGCCAGTCCCATTTCCCTCTTGTTTTCACAGTCCAGTCTGTGCACCTGCTGTCCTCAGCTGGAAAAACTCATCTATCTGCAGACCCTGGGCTTGCTGCTTCAACTGAAACCTGGCAGGAGTAACCCATTAAAGATGCATCTAGTGGAACCTGCACCCAGAGAGGTGCCAATTGGTGTTTCATCCATTGCCTACAGGTCTTGAACTCCATCAGCCAGGCAGAGAAACCAGCAGAGAAAGGACCCACTTATCTGATTAAGTCTTCATGAGCTGTTCTACAAGCTTCAGACAAGAAAGCCTTGCTCTTGTAATCCATCCAAAAAAAAAGTAAACAAACAACAAAGTGTTCAACTCCACAGTCATACACACTTTTGCATCCTGGGTTCCTTTGTGATACCTCAGATTCATATTTTCATTTTGTCACAGATGTAGAACCGGTGAATATCTCAGACTGCTCCCCAGTCCCATGAGATACTGGTCTCTACTTCATTTTCATTTGATTGTTGGAGATGAAGCAGAGGCAAAAGCAAAGCTGCCTGTGCTCTATAGCATGAGTATGATGGTCCTGGGTTGCAAATGTCTGAGCTTGTTAGAGGAGCTGTTAGACGTAAAGTTTTCTTTTGTCTTATAGTGACCTCCTACAGTTGCTTTCAAATTAAGTGTGTTTAGAAAGTAAAATGAGAGGCCTTTTAAACAGGAGTCTGCAGATAGCTAGAGGATCCATCAGCTGTCCCATATAGGTGTTTATTCCTCTCCTGGTCAGGTAATCCTCTATTCCTACAGCAGTTCAGTGTTGTTTCTTAAAGCCTAATTTTGACTGCAAAGAAACAGTTCTACCCAATGACAAATTTTTGAGGATTCAAAATGTTTTAACTATTGTTTAGAATAATGCCAAGATCTCTCATATTTACTGGCCTCTGGGGGTGGGGTGGAGGAGATAAATCCACCCACATGACAGAGATCGAATATAGTCCAGTGGCTCACTGCATTTGTCTAGGTGATAGGAGAGACTTTTACCTGCTCTTTTCTTCATTTGGTGAAGAAGGATTTGAATCTGTGCCTTCAGTCTTCCTAAATGAGTCCCCCAATGACAGAGCTTTCATGCTGCACCCCCTTTCCCTACAAATGTTTCATTATTTATACAAGATGAAACTCTTCCAACTGTAAGGACTGACAGGTTAAGGTACATAGGATGTTAAAGCCTCAGGCAAAAGTTTGTTTTGTCTGCTATCGAGGCTTGAACCCAGGGATCTCATGTGAGTACCTTAACTGTCTATCTATTCAAGGTCTCTCTGACTGCTATCCATTTATTCTGGAATGAATAAAAGCAAACTAGACATCAGACACCAAATACAAAAATCCCAGGAGATTTAAAAACAAAACAATAGCTGACTGATTTTAGACATTTGTGTTTTTCTTCTCTACGTTATTGAGGGGGGTAGAAGTAGGAGCTGTTTGCTTTTTAATCAATCCTATTGACCATGACAGAAAATTAAAACTGCTACTGAATTCTGTAACAATGACTTTAAAATACATGCACACATCTTGCCTTATAGAATATACATTGACTTTAATAATTTATAACTCTAGAATTGTTTTTTAATTGTGTTAAACTCTTCAAACTCTGAAAGGACTTTTTCTTAAATCAAATGGTTGAAACTCTTTTAAATTTTGTAGATCTTCTCTATAAGGTTAAAGAACAGATTTCACAGGTTTAAACCTCTCAAGAGTGTGGAGACTTGCCAGTGGGAGCTATTTTCGTGCTACTAGAGCTTGTCCTAGAATAAGAAGCACTAGAATAAGACTCTGTGACTTCATTCATTTTCGTTGCCTGCTGCATTATTGATGCAGGGATGGGAAATAGTAAGGAAGAAGTGGGGAGTTAAATAGGGATGTATCAATTGGTCCTGGTCTCTTACAGCCTGTCTTTCTGTCTAGGACTTTCAGCACCAGTCACATACTTTCAAAGGTTTTCAGAGCTCTTTTCAAGGACACTCTACCACTGGATAATTAAAAAAAAAAAAAAAATACAACCACTATTCAGCACTTTTAGTAGACTTCTGGAGTCACAGTACTTCTAGGAAGTCATGGGATAAATTGAATTATGTTTCGTCTTGCAGACGAAGCAAATACATATTTTCATGCTGACAAAACCAGTTACAATTGGTGATCTGCTGGTGCCCAGAGAAGTACCTCTTTCTCCAGAGCAAGAACTCTTCTAGGACTTGGGAACTTCAGAGGAGGTAGTGATTGCAAATACCTTGCCCTTGATCCCAGTAAGGTGAGATGTCCAGATAAATGCCTTGGGAAAACTGAGGATCATTACTTGGGGCCAAGCTGTGCAGAAACAGGAGAGACTCCCACATTTCACAAGACTTGAAGAACTCAAATTCAGTGCAACTCCAAAAGAAAACATCAACAGAGAAACAAATAATAATTTAAAACAAAACAAAACAAAAAAACCAGAATCCCCTCAGAAATCACTTCTCCAAACAGACTTTGTTGATGAGGTGAGTTGGACGGTGGTAGGCTGGATGAGGGTGGTTTAAAGAAGAGTCTGCTGCCAGTTGTTGATCACCTGATGGAGCTGATGGGAACATTGGCTGAGCCTCTGCCCTCATTGTGTTCATTAGCATTCACACCATTCACTGGCCACCCCCTTGCACCAAAGACATTTTCTGAGCTTGCTAATTTTCATGAAAGCAAGTGGGGTCACTTTCCACCTTTTTTCCTCATCTCAACAAGGCTCGTCCCCTAGAGAGCTGAGAAGAAAGGCGCTTTCTTGTTGTCATCTGTGCAATTATCAGCTTTGAACACGATGGCAATTTGTTGTTGTTGTTGATTTCCTTTGTTATGCAAATGTAACAGCTCATTCTCTGAGTGCTTTTTTCCCCCACACAGCATAAAAAGGAATATTACACATTTAATTTCATGTTATCATTTGTTTCCCTCTGAGATTTCCTCCAGCCATTTTTTGGTCTTCTTCAGGCTAGTGGGAGCTAAGCAGTGGCATTTTGAATTCTGACTTTGTCACTTCTATTTACTTTTTATCATAAAGGGGTATTGTCAATAGGTCTTATGTGGCTCCTATAAAACCCATTTAGGAATTTAAATCTCCACTAAAACACAGAATTTATGCTTCCTTTTATGATTTATGAGTCTAGAAGCCTAAATTCTACTTTTAATAGTCTACCCATTTATATTCAAAGCAATCAGCTTACATGCTGCACGAGCCTTAAAGTTGTTAGTGCACAACTAAAGAGAATAAAAGCAGGAGGATGTAGACAGAGGTCTAAGCCAGGAATTTCAGAGTAGAATTCAAATGAGGACTTCTCCAGGGCTTTAAGATACTGTATCTCTCTGGCTCTTATTATGGTCCACCTCCTGTATGCATCCTGTATTTCACCCTTTGGGAAGAAAAACAGTATTTGAAATCAAGAAGAAGGAATCTCTTTTTTGATCACATAACCAAACCTCAACTGGTTCACTCACAAGTTTAAATCACTCAGGAAGTCCAACACTTCTCTGACTGAATTGTTCAAAATTTACCTGTCTGTACAGCTGAGTTGGAAACTGGTCAAAACCAGACTCATTTATGATTTCTGTTCTTATCCATTTTCAGCCAATTTGAATGGGTTTAACATCTAATTTTTTATTTCTTATTATTTAAAAAATCAAAGTGAACAATAACACTGGTAAGACTTGTCTGTAATAATGCTTAGGATAAATGAAAGAGACTGATGAGTCTTAGGTGTTTTCAGGTTTTTTGATTCATTGCACTTCTTTGCTCTGAATTTTGAGGAAGAGTAAGTGGAACAGGACAAACCTCTTACCTCGTCTGGCCAATTACTGGTAATTTGTACCTATCAATAACTGCAGATTTGTATCATCTCTTGATTTACATATTTGGAAGGCTATTTGTTGGATGTCAGTTTAATTTGTCTTCCTTTTGATCTCATTGGAATAAATCTAAAAGTCTTCAGATAAATGAATGACTCTGGAATCACACTATCATAACAAAAATTAGAGTATGCATAAGACATGCATAAAACAAACCATTCCCCTAAAGGGTTAAAATTTTAACTCAATTTTTTCCCGCAACCTGACATCTTTTGCTCTGATGCTATCATCATTGCATGCAGAGGCAATCTCACAGATTGTACATCAAAAATGGGACCCAGAAGTTATCTATTTATTACAGAATACTTTTTGCTGACGAACTCTGTTGCAAATGGGTTTATGCCTGGTAGGTTTTAAAGGAGTTCTTACAGATCATTATTGAGGTTCCAAGGAATGAATATGAGAGAGGATGCATCAGAACGTGGCCAGTTTAAAAATATCTTCTACTATAAGTATTACTACTATCTATTGATGACCATTGTAGTGTGTATAGCAAGGTTTGTCCTCACTATAGATTTAGCAACATGCTATACTGGAGTTGAAATAGGTTTCTTGGTGCAACTGTGGTGTATTCAGTTGGCACAGGTAGTAGTCTGGTCTGTCTCCTAATCTTAAATATGTAGAGTAGAAGCATGTAGCAAGCTAGTCTCTTAAGTTCCTTTCAAACTCTCTGCATTTCAGGCCCTCCTGAGAAACTATTCAAAAACTGTATATGGAACTATCACGTGGGCAGTCACGTACCCTTGTGCTGTTTACTGCTAATTGCACCATTCTATTTGTGTTTTATTTTGGGGAGTGAGCAACAAGGTCTATGGGGAAACAAATGTATCGTTTCATTCACTCCCTTTGATGCCTTTGTTTAAAGTGGGGGTTTTGACTGTCTGCTTGGGAAGAGATGATAGAATTCAGAGACGTACCTATTTCTTTCCATATAGAACTGCCAGTCCTGTGAATGTGGACCACAAAGGGCTTTGAGGTATTCTCATTCCTTAGGCACACTAATGGTGCATGAACCAGGTGAAAAGCTTGTACTTCTGGAGAGACAAATGCAAGGCACAGAGGGAGGACAGTGGCCAGCCTAAATCCTTGAGGGGAGCTCATAATGAAGTTGTCTCGTAAAAAGAGGGTAATGGGGAGCCCACCTATAATTTGGCTAGCAGAAGCTCAGAGCAGTTCTTTTCAGTGGATTACAAGACTGCAGCTATGGACAAGCTTCCACCTGAGGGATAGGTGTTTTGGGTCGCTCAACTTTTCATTAGCAGTAACAGATAGCAGAGTCTGTCCCTTTCTGGATTTAAAAGGGAAGTACAGTTACTACATACAGCCAAATGGGCTGAATGTGTAATTCTGTTCTCTGCTGAATGTCTTTTACTGGGATCATGCCAAAGATGACTTTCACCCAAGTGCAAAGCTTGAATAGATCCTAACTTACTGCGTCCATTGCTCTTCACACCCAAGCCACGCCCTTCCCCACACCTGCAATAGAACGAGGATGGGGCTCTCTATTTCCAGGACTCATGAAGGAGTAGATGAGGTCAGGATTTTACTCATTCCTCATTCCCAGTCATGTACTGGTTACCAAAAATAGGTCATAACTGCTACCTTATTTTTAGAAAGAGGATTTTTCTAACAGCATAACCAGGACTTCCCTGGTGAATCCCTGCTTTGGATCTATACACTCACTCTTCCAATTATGAGTGCTATGATAAAATGTCTTCACAAAGGACAAGCTATTTCCATAACATCAGTCAGTATCATTTAGACTCCAGTGCCCTTGCTGACTATGTTTATAAAAATGACAGCTACAGGTCATCCCAAACTCTTGGATCAGAAGAAGCAGCTGCCTCTGAGAAGGGCCATTTTTTTTCTTATATTATGTACAGAGTGATAAACAAAGCCTCTTTTGAAATATTCATGCCACTGGCCCACCTGGGGTATAAAAGATCCAGAAGATAAATAATGAGCTAATGTTTCACAAAATATATCCTCAGTCAGAAGCCAGTATGGATCATACTGATTTCTTACAAAGTCCCAGAAGAATATCTTCCTTAAACTTCCTCCTGCCATGGTTAACAAGGTGTTTGCAGGAGCAGGGGATTTGACTCAGTGTCCCAGGAGATAGTTAGTAGACCTTTGACCCTCGAGACATGAGATTGTAATGAGATATACCCATGAAATATTTTCCAGATAGATGTTAGTTCTCACACAGCTTTGAGCTGGCCAAGTGCAAGTCATCTCTAGGCTGCAATTGCATTAGCATGGTACTGAGTTTGGCCTTGTATTCCCTAATTTTCAGTATAGCTGTTTAGCTTGGAGTAAACTCCTGATCAGCCATGGCTACATGGCTTTTGATTCAGAACTGGCATGTAGGCCCTGCCTTAGAATATGGGCATAGAAATCATGTCTGCCATCAAAGTAGGACATAGATGTAAGAAAATAAGAAATGCCCATTGAATCAGACCAATTGTACATCTATCCCAGTGTTCAGTCTGCAGCAGAAGCAGTAAGAGATGCTATTCAAGGAGACCATGCAAAACCTGCCACTTTCTGCAGACTATTCCTTTTGTACTCCCATGCCTCGTCTCCATTTTACAGACAAACCATTTACAAACGTCTAGTGCTTTTATAAACCAGCTGATACTGTCCTTCCACACAATCTGCCATGGTAGCAAGTTCCAGAGGGTCACCACTTACTGCATAAAGAAGCTTTTTCTTTTTTCTGTTTTAAACCAACCTACTGCCACTTTCATTGTTCCGTTACTTCTTTTATTGCATGATGTGTTGAACAACATTTCCACATTCAGCTCATCCAGTGCTTTCACCTTTTGTAAATCTTAGTGATACCTCACCTCAGATTCCTGAGTTGTCCCAGTCTTTCAATTTCCCCTCAGGAGGCAGCTGCCCCATCACCGTGATCATTATATTTGCCCTTCATTGTGCCTTCCCTAACTTCAGTATGTCTATCAATATGTGAAAGCCAGAAAAGAACACAGTGCTCAAGATGTGGGTGCACCACACCTTTTAGGGAGAGGCAAAATTATGTATCCTGTCTCATTATCAACACCTTCACGATGGTCCCCAGTATCTCATTGGCTTTTTCAACTGCCGCTGCACATTGAGCCAAAGATTTCAGACACCTGTCAACACAAAGCCGAGATTTCTTACCTGAACTATAACTGCCAGTTTGGTGTTCAGCATTGTGAACCATCAGTGGTGGTTTAGGTGTGGGTTTTTGGTTTTTTTTCTTAGTTGCATTAGCTTAGGTTTATCCACATCGGAATTCATTTGTCAACCATTTCTACAGTTTTATGAGCTCTGTCTGCAATTCCTTGACAACAGGAAAGCATTTTGACATTCTAGAACTGATTATCATATCTATAAATTTGGATATTCCTTTGCTTATTTCTTCTCCAGGTCATGGACAAAGACATTGAATAGAATTGCTTCCAGGACCAATCCCTCTTGACTTTTCTCTTGAAAAGCCTCTTCTCTTGAATCTTGCTAGTCTTTTATCCATGTGTTTACCATCACCCTGCTAGAACTCCAGTTGGTTACTGAGGTAGGGTTTCCCTTTGCAGGAGCCATGCTGACTATTTCCCAACAGAAAATATAATTCATGTACTGTATGATTTTATTGTTTATTATAGACTCTGTCATCTTACCAGGGATGGAAGTCAAACTCACCAGTCTGTAGTTCCCAAGATTCTCCCTAGAGTCCTATACAACCTGAATGAGGTCAGTCTTTGATTACAAGTTACAGCCTGTCAGTATTGGTTTTGATGGCTGGGTTAGGAATCTCCTCCCATGGACTTTCTTGCACAGTTAGCAGCAGAAGTAGAGTGAGAGAAATGTACTTACATTTGGAGAAAACTGACATTTCACTCTTCCCCAGTTTTTTTGAATGAGTGAAATAATATACTAGCACTGATTTTATCATTAAAATAGAGTGAAACAAATGGAGCTTTGTTCCATGCAAAAGGCGGGGGGGACATACCACAAAAAATATGCAGAAAGTCCCCTCATAGAATATCATGCAAGAATTTGCTCCCGGGGTTTTTTTTTTAGCTTTGTAGAATAAGGATGTCATTCCTTATTCTCTTTCTGCTTTAGAAATAGCATATCTAGGACTTTCAGACTCTTAACACAAAAACCATCTCTGTAATAAGCAGACGTGAAATATGAATGAGTCTTTTTAGTTGATTACTACTACAGGGATGAAGAGCTAGGACAGTCCAGCAAGACTGAGATGTACCAGTCCCTTGCTAAGTATCTCATTTTGCTGATTCAAATGTCTCTGTAGTCAGGGTTGTTTGAACAGAATCAAATTTACTTGTAATGAGCCATATAGTGATTCTCTTGTCTTTTTTTTTTCCTTTTCTTTTCCTCTTGTCTTCACATTAATTTCCGCAAAAAAGCACATCTGATTTTGTAATGAGCTAAGCAACTGTTTCTCAATTACACCAAATTTTACTGCTCCTCAGTTGAAGTTTAAAGGCATGGCAACTTCAATATTATCAAAGGTTCTCCTCACAATAAAATCTTCAGTAATTCTTCACCAGTTTCATAAAACTTTCAGTACCAAATTACTCAAGGAATACTTGAGTAAGGAATACTTTCTACCAAATTCTTAGAGTTGTTTCTAGAACATCATAGATCCATGGCGATGAAATCCAAATTGCCCACAATGGTAAGCTGCTAATTGCTGAAAACATGTAAGTTCTGTTTTATAAGTTTGCTTTTTCTGATGCATCTTTGTTAATGTATGCCTTGGAAAGTGTGCTACAGCTAGCAAGTGGCACATGTATCTTTGGACTTAACTAGATCAATAGTAGGATATGGAAGGTCTATGGAGAGGAATGCTGAAATAGGAACTACTTTATTTCCAAATGTTAAAAAAAAAAAAAAAAAAGAAGCGAGTGATATTTTGTTCTTTCTTTTGGTTTTCCTGTAACCTGTGTCCTTTCTAAAGCAGCTGTTTTGGGTCTCTCCTTTTCTTAGCCCCTCTCTGTCTGTCCATCACTCAGTATGTGTTTTTTCCAGCCAGCTCATTCCAGTTTCTAAATCTCTCTCTGTCCTGCCCTTAACCCCCTGCCGCGATATTTCCATATGTATGAAGGACACAACTTTATTCCTATGGTTTCGGTCTTTCTTGTGTTTTTTGAGAATCTGGACTGGGAACTTTTTTCCTTGCTGAGGGACAAAGAAGCCTTTAAAGCACCGTGAGATGTTTATATATGAACCAACATTTGTGCTTAAATACTTGAGAAATGTGTATGAGAGGGATGATGGAAGGAAATCCCATACAGTCATAGACCAGAAAGAAAATGTCGTCATGTGTGAAAACATCTCAGCATGTCCTTGCTTCATGTCAAGGTCAATAGAGACAGCTGATATTGTCTAGTTAGGTTTCTGTGCATGAGAGGCTATAGAGATTGAGTTCCTTCTTCCTGCAGCAGGTGGACAATCCACATGGAGCAGTCTCTACATTTAGGAGCGGTTCCATCATTGTACTGATGACCATCGATGGTAACAGCCACAGATTACTTTCTTCTCCTCTCTCCAGAAGGTATCTATCCTGAGTAAAATGAGTTTTCCTCTTGAAGCCAAAGTGAGATGTGTTACTTATAGACAGGGTTGTCTTGCACCTTTGAATTTCCTGTTTAAGCTGGAAGGGAACATTGCCAGGAACCCTGGCACCTTATGCTTGTAATTTTTCATAGCCACCCACCTTCAAACCTTACACTTTCCTTCCCTTCTGCTTTTCCTAATATTAAGCCTCTATTTGCTATGATAAAAAGAGGAGGTATAAGAACCAGGCATTCCCGTTATTGCTAGCAGTATGATGACCTGTTCTCTGACATTCAAGATCGAGGCAATATGCTCTGGGCTGCAGAATCTTCCCAAACACCACCAGCCATTCATCATCTGTCCTGTGGCAGAAGCACTGGCATGAATCTCCACAGCTGGCTGAATGTAGTGCCGTATTCAGTTATGCTGGGTCTTAAATTGGTTTTCAAAACATCTCTGTGAATCATGGGCAGCTGGAGAATCAAAAGTTTCTGTTGGAAACACCAAGGCAAAGAAACCTGAGTTTCACATCATTTTTGTTATTTATTGGAGGACTAAATTCAGCAGAGACCCGAGTTCTCTAAATTACAGCCTGAGACATGTTTGGAAATAGTTTACACTACCTCCCTCATGGCTTCTCCCCTTTCTGGGACTAAAAGGGACTTGGTGGCCAACATCAGTACCTGTTTTGCTCTAGGCGGAAATTAAAATCCTGTGAAGCTGCCACAGTGGGAGACATTTGTCAGTGGAAATACGGTATAAGAATACAGCATTTTGCTGTTCCTGGACACATAGCCCCACTCAGCTGTCACAGGAGTAACCAATGCAATGAGGTGAAATTCATATCTCTCAGCATAAGCTGAATAATGAGAGAGCAGATTCCTGTGAATTCTTTACATTAAGAGTTAGGTATGACCTGTCAGAGCTTAGATGGTACTTTCAGTGCAGATGAGTTCACCTGGTTTTCAGTGCTGAGACACTTTCTAGAATATGACAGGAACTTTCACCATCACAGCCTGGTTTCAGACCTTCCCTGTGGATGTCTGTCAACTCCCTCTATGGCCATGCAGGCTCTGTCTAAGACTTTTGCAGTCGTGACAGTGTTGATGACCATTTTGACCTTTCTTAAGTTATTCATTCTTCCTTTCAGAGTTCCTTTCTTCCAGTTTACTGGATTGGTTGCTCTTTTGGTTTAATTATATTAATGCTCTGCAGTGCATCAGTTGAATAGAGAATGGGTCCTTCTGAGAACAACACAAGAACAAGAGTTTGCAGCAAATCCTTCACTGTAGAAATAGATACAAATTTCCAAACTTTGCCCAGAGGAACTGTCAATGTGACAATTTTCACTTCCCCTACAACTCATGAAGAAGGTGTCTTCTTGATGCAGTTGATGGCTAGAGGAGCTGTGATCTTTGAGTGCAGTTTCTCTGCCAAATACATGGAGGGAGACACTCCTTATAGCAGAAAAGACAGCATGGTTTATAAGCAGTGCAGTAAGGGAAGCGATTAGGAAGCAACAAGAGTGTGGACCTTTCGTAAGCTCCTGTCTGACTTGTCAAAATGTGAGAGAAGAAATGAGATGCAATTGTGGCTGAGCCTTAACTAACATAGGAGGAGAGGATGGTAGCACCTCCAAACATTTTTAATTGTTTGGATTTCTACAGCTGGGACAGAGACCCAGTTAGGGCAAAGTTTCTGAGGAGATTTTCAGCATTTTACACTCATCAAGCTGAAAGCAATGTGAAAGCAGTGAATTCTCCTGGTGGTCTGGTGTTTGGTTGCAAAGAATAGTCAGGAGAGATAAAGTTGATCCCAAAAAATTACATGTAATGGAGGGCAAGAGGAGAGGTTGGGAAGTCAGAGCTAGTAAAGGGGCCTCAGAGCTGAGTATGAAAGTGCTTGTTGTGACTGTGAAGTGAAGGTCTTCTCTGATGTTCTTTAGTCCAAGACGACTTCTTTTTTTAACCAACCCTAGATGTTCCTACTCTGCTCTCCTATTTACTGCTTGAAATTTCTCATGGGAAACGACTTCCCTGGTTGCAGTGATGCCATAGCAGCATAGCAGGGTAAGAAAGGATGGGAGTACGGGAAGAATGAAGGTGGTCATTTTCTATCCTCTTTCCTCCCTCACCTTTATATTCCTGTAAGTATTTGTTCAGGTCTAGTGATAGTTATGCTAGGGCTTATGTAGGACAGCCTTTTAGAAGTCAAAAGGATGTTGCCCATTTACAGCAGTGCAAACACAATGAATGTCTGCTCCCATACATGCAGTCTTTCTAGGAGTTCAGGGGTTTTTTTAAGCTAGTAACTTTTCGAGAGAAATGCAGAAGTATACAGAAAGCCTCTTCAAGGGGGATGTGTCACAGAAAATACTGAGTCTCAGACTTCTCTGCCTCATATCCTACTCTCCTGTGCAAAGCAGAGGGTAAATGATAAAAGGCTAATGATGATCAACTTGGATGAGGATGTGTGGGATGGGGAGTGGAACAAAACCTTCTGTTAATTTGAGGAAAAATTGCAAGGCCTCACCTAGCAAAGTTCCCATTTACTTTGCTGACTCCAGCAAGTACCTCCCTATGTTCAAATCTTAGATCTTCTGAGCAGACCAGACACCTTTCAAGCCTTAAAACAATCTTCTTCATATAGCAAAAAATTGTATGGCAACTTAAAGCATTCACATGCACCCTGAGAGTGCCCCAATGTTTTCTGACAGCTGACAAACTAAAAAGGACGAGGCTGTCAAATGCAAAGAATGGGTCCCCTCCTTTTGGCTGCTGTCCCTCTGGTCTATTCAATTAGGATTGATCAAGCTGTGTCAAAGGTCCCTCCTCTGTTTCAGTGGTCACCGAGAGCTTTCATGATGACTAATGATAGGCTATCCTTAAAAAGAAAGGGGGAAGAAATAGAAAGGATAATACAAGGGTTTCTTTTTTCCTTTTTTTCTTCTATCCTTATGTTCCAATTAGGCACATTACCTTTATGACCTACTAAATGAAATTCATTTAATTGTCATTGTTCAATGATACATCAGCCCCCTCTGCCTTCTAACATCTGCCCCTCAAACAAAAAACACAACTTACTCAAGCAAAAAGATTTAATCGTGTTTTGGTGAAAAAGTACATGGAGGAGAAATGTTTTTCTTCCTCTGGAAAATATCTAAAATATTTGAATTCAAATATGGATAGTAGGGGGAAACTGGATAGCAATGCTGATAAGAAACATACACATTTCTTGGGTATCTTGCATAAATTTAAAAACTGCTGGACTGTTCCATTTCAGGTACTAGAATTGAGCTAGTAGTAGATGAGCCAATCATTCTCTAGAAGTTCCCAGACCTGTTCAGATCTCTCCTAAAGACAATATCTCTGCCCTGTTTGGCTGTTTAATAATGACATTCAGGTACAATTTACGCTGGAAGGTATATGCCATAATTTTCTTTTGGAGTATATGTCAAGTTTTTGGACCATGGCAGCCATTTCCAGATTTTTGTCATCTGTCAATCCTAAAATTGGGTGTGAGTTGTAACAGATACTTCCCAGATGTTAAATTAGACCAGCACCAGAAAGACAGAACGGTCTGTGCCAAACAGTTTAGATGAAGGTGATGGGATGACACCGTGAGCAGAATATAAATTTATGAAGATAATTATTATTATTGCAATAGCAATATAAAAATTGTATCTATCTCTTTATCCTAGAAACTAGACAAGGACTGCCAAAGGCTTCAAGCAAGCATCAGTTATGTACAGAATTTAGGCCTCTATCTAGTTATAAACCCTTTATTTATTTTTAAGGGTGAATCTTCTCCTAAACGTAAAATACATGAAAGAAAGGAATGGGGAGATCTTGAGAGATTTGAAAACAAATAAAGCCTGTGAGCCAGAATCTGTTAGACTAACACAGGTCCAGGGATTTTCCTTTCAAGATCATACAGAACTTCCTGATTTTCCCAACGCCAACTCCTATCTAGAATAGATCCTTGGCAATTTCTGCTTGGTCGTAAGAATGAATTATTAGCCTGGGCATCTGAGTGAGTTTCAGTCACAACATGCCAGAAGATAATCAGGAATGAGTATCACTGCTCTAAAGATCCCTGGGCCAGTGTTTGCATCCTGTTACTTAAATCGTTCCTTGGGATTGGATAAAACAGTGCATTTCTTAATATGGTCATGTTTAAATAGTAGCAAAAGAAATTTTGTGAAATTCAGCTGTTTCATTTCACAAAGGGTTATGACACTTGCTGCTAGGATTTTGTCCCTTCTCTGACCTGAAGGAAAAATCACTCATTTATTGCCAGAAAGTTTTATCTGATTTACCAGTCCTTTTGTAATACTTAATAGCTTTCCAAAAGGACAAAAGGTGATTGACTTCCCATCTTCCAATGAAACTTAGTGGCAACCCCCTCTCTGCCTTTCCTTGGAGCATTGAAAATAGGCTCCTAGATGCAAAAGAATCCACTAATGTTGGAAACATAAATGAAATTAAAATAATGAGGTTGTGCAGTATTCTAATTCTGTAACAACATGACACTGCATTTATCCTGAGCTTTTGTACTGAGGGATCCTAAAGCATGATACAAACACTACAACTTCAGTCCTCATAGCCTTGAGGTATGAACTATTATAATTGTTCAGCCCATGAGAAACTGAGGCAGACACGGACAGAATTAATCCAGGTTCACAGACAGTCAGGAAGGGTCCTGACAATTTTGATAATCAAAGGCTACAGGGATCATGTGCAGAGAGGTCCTCAGAAGGTGAGGGAGAGAGACAGCTACCTAATTACTTACACAGATCATCACTTAAATCACTTATTATAATTGTTACTAGGCCCCCAGAAGTCATAAGAACCACCATCAGTGAGAAGATGTCATTGCTGTGCATAACCAGAGTAAAGACCCTGTCTCACAGAGCTTGTAGTCTAAATCACTGGCTCCTGATGTTGAAATGTAGCTCAATGACATTAAAATGAAGTCACAGAATCCAAGCTAATGAGATTTTCTGGCATTATTAATATTGACTCCTCAAGGAAACAGAACTGCCAGCCCCACAAGCAGGAGCTGAGGAGGTGGTGTTGCAAGGCAAGCAGGTTTTGGGAGCAGCGAGAAGTCAGGGAGTAAGAAAAAGGAGGAGGAGGAGAAGACAGTGGCAGGGAGGTCCAACTTAGAAAGAAAAAAGTGGGGAACAACATGTCCAAATGCACAAACAGATGAGGAGTGGGAGGGGTAACAGAGACAGAGGGGAAGAAGTTGAGCACAATTACATGATCACAAACAGTATTTTTGCCACTGAAGAAGCCACCACGACCCTGGTGAGACACAGCAGACAGACAGCCATACTATTATTACACAGCAGTCACCAGCTCAGGTCTGAGCTGAAGGCACGTGCACAACCCAGTGATGACTTGATACGTAATGCACTGACTTCTTAGCTTATGACCATGTGGCCAGCACTCAGAAGGAAGAAAATACCAGGTAATAAAAGACTCTTCAATCTAAGGGAGCAAACATTGCAAGAAACAAAGATCAGAAGCTGAAATTAGAGAAACGGATTTATTTTTTTTTACATAGTGAGTATAACTGGCTATTGAAAAAAAGTGGTGTATCTTCTATTAGTTTCTTCAAAAAGACTAGAGGGCTCTTTCAGAAGATAAATTTCACCTTAAAGAGTCATTGTACTTAATAAAGAGCTAATGGGAAAATTCAGTGCCCTATGCTATGTAGAGGGTCAGACAAAAGCAGTGATGGAGAACCGTTGGCATTGGTGCTATGGCTGGCACTGATGAAGACCTGGGCTGACACCAACAAGTCTGTGCTGCCATGTTTTAAGTAAATTTGGCAAGATGGTCCTGAAAAATTTGCAGTTGCAGTTGAAGGATCTAGAGGTTTCAGAATTTCTGAATGAATGCACTTATTTCTGGAAATATAACTATGGTGTTTTGGTCAGGGTTCCTTTGGAAGGGTGTGGAAAGAGCAGCAGGCCTTAATGACAGTCCAACATCTTGTAAACCGTATATCCAAACCCAATTCATTTTCAATTATAGGGGAGACATCCCATCTGAAGATTTAAGTTATATTTATGTGTCTGTTGCATGACTGTCTAGAAAGATTCATTTCTAGCTACCGCCACTATTGTGGGGTAATTCTAGGGTTCAGTGTTCAGAAAGAAAGAAAGAAAGAAAGAACACTTACTAGCCTTTGTGGCAGCTAACGCTTCTTGGCTATGCTTAGCTTTCCATTTGTGTGTGTGATGGTTTTGCACTCTGAATAATGTCAAACGCCTCTAAAATATACATCAGAAAACTGCAGATCTGTTAAGATTTCTAATCTTTACTGGTGAGAATCAACTTTTCATCACACACAGAGAAACCAATTCCCATCTCCTCTCCCTCCAGAAATTAGACTGTACAGTGGAAAGGCTCCAAGTCTCTGCTGTTTAATGGCAAATTGGCTTGGGGCACCGGCAGTACTAGTTCTAAAATCATTAAGCGAACTGCCACCAATATATCTTCCACAGTCAAGCTGTAGATAAATGGATGGTGAGGCTGTCAAAGATGGGATTCAACTTTACCAACGAGTCCTATCCTCATCTTCTTATTTTTTGGAAACTAGTATTATTTCCTTCAGGTACGATGTATTTTTTCCAAGTGTAAAACAAGGGGCTGTGATGGGAGAAAGCAGAGAATAATTTTCCTCTCTAAAACAATCAACTTCTCTCCCTACTCCCCCTTCTTCAAGACCAAACTCCATTAGGAGTTTGCTTTGATGGGAAGGGGTAAGATATGTAAAAGCTTCTGGGATGAGCAGGAAGGAGACCTGAAAGGAAAAAAAATGATGTGTGATTTTGTTGAGGGGAGGGCAGGATGGCAGAGACATTTGTGGCACCAGCAATATTGATCCTGAGGCAAAGGTACCCCTCAGAATTCCCAGGTTACAAATTAATATGTCTTTCCCCATCCTCACACCCCATTAATCGAAATAAGCTCTCTCCTTGAATCACAGGCTTGCTTCTGCTGCAGGTCAGTAAAAAACATTGACAAAGGGTTGGAAAAAAAATCCTTCCATGGGAGGTGTGACATGTGCTCACCTCTCTGTGGCCGCTGTAGGTCACAGTCCAAGTGAGAAAGATGAGCAGATTTTGTGAATGGGTGGTACATGAAATGATGATTCTCCATGTCTATGATGGCATGGTTTGGTGGCAATAGCTTTGGAAGGTTTTCATGCAAATTGTGTGCTTGATGTTGTGGAAATCACATGAAATCTCCTGTCCTGAAGAGGTTGTTTCCTACAAGACACACAGTGGAATGAAAGAGAGATATTCATGGAAATCATTGTTGTAGGTGACTTTCTGTTTCCCTATGGCAACTAAGCTAGGTTTTCTGCTTACTAAAGAGGCCAAGATGATCATGTTCTGATTACTTGCTATAGATGCCTAACATAAACACTATGGCTTATGCAACATCTGAGTTCAAAGGAGCATCGAATAGTTGAATCTTTGAACATTGGACTGCCAGATTCATGCTGCCTCTGCAGCTGACAAAAGATAGTAGGTTCTCTCTAACCATCCGAAACCATCTAAACCATCTCTAACCATATACCTAATATTACCTGTATTTCTAAGATACCATCAATTTTAGGATGGAATGAGTGTCCTTCATGGAGGTATAGATCACTCTTTATTGATTAAAGTATTGGCTTAAATGACTAGCTTAGAGGCTAGGCTTAAAATCCGGATAGCTTAGATGAGACACTCTTCCCTGTCTCCTCTGAATCTTGTAAGAGGAAAAAACCAACCCCCTCTGTTTCCCCCCAGAGAGGTTCATAGCAAGAGAGTCATTGGTGATTTTATGCAAAAAATAACTGTACCTATGGCATTTTGTTACTCAATGAGGGAATTTCATAGCCAAACATATGGGTGAAATTGCCACTCTGCATGAGTCACAGGCATAGAAGATAAATATCTGAGACTGTCAACAGAGTGGTCATTTCATGTCCTTACAAATATTAACTCCCACCATAGTTAAAGTCAGCGCCTGTATAGAAACACTGTTTATTGGCAGGAAGCATGTGGAAAGTCTGAGTCATTGTACAGACTCCCAACATATGTAGGGTCCATGAGGGATAGCAGAGTTATAAAAGATGATCCACCTCCAGCACAAGACATTTTTTATACCATGCATTGCATATCACAAGTTCTCAGCACCATCCAGAAGTCTTCGATGGTGATTTGTGACTTTTTTGAAAGGGTTTCTTATTTACTGCAGCAAAAAGTTTTTCAACTTTCTCTAAACTACAACACATTTCTGATCTAAACTGCTCCAAAGAGGTAACCAGCTTTTCAGGAACATGACATTAAACTGTCAGGTGGCTTTTTGCATGATCTTTTCTTATAAGCCTTTGGGATATTTAGTATTTACTCCACATGTTTTTATTCTGTTTTATTTTATTGTTAACAGTTGGACTTGATGATCTTAAGGGTCTTTTCCAACTTGAATGATTCTATGATTTTATTTTAATACTGTCCTTACGCTTAATTGCAAAAGGATGTTAGAGTACAGATTCTTCCCTTCCTTCATTAGTCAACTCTACCTATGTCAGGGAAACAAGTGACTCTTCTTTTACAAGAAGATAAAATTATGATGGATGAAATATAAGGAATAATTGAATTAGTGTCATAACAGCAGCATAGATTTCAATTAGGAAAAAATATTTCCATCGTGATAAAGTTCTGGCTGTAAATTTCAGAAATCATACATTTTGTAGCCTTATATTTCTTTGCTCGTGGACTGTGTCACTGAGTACCTGAGTGTGACTGTAGAAATGAAAGGTCTCTCTTCATAGAAGAGCAAAGGGAGGAAAAAACCTGTCCTGTAAATGGGATACCATTTTTAGCAATCAAGTTAAAAGGTAAATGATACCTTGCTTCCCAAGCATGTGACTGTTAAGTCAAGGTGGTTAGTTTCACATGACAAAGAACAAAGCATGATTCTATAGCTCTGTCCCATGTACAGTGCATCCACGCCATCCTAACTAGATTAAAGCATTTTCTCCCATAATCCAAAAAGGAGGAAGAGGCTAGAAATGAACAAATTTTGAAGGGACCAAATAGTGTAACATCTGAACTTGTTTAGATCATTGCTTAAAATGTAACAAAGCAGTGGGTATGGGTTTGTGCTGAAGGTTATCAGTATCATGTAGTACACTTTTCAGCAAGGTCCCTATTATTACCTGGTTTTATCTGTCCGACAAATAAAAAGGGGAATGAGCTTTTCTGATGGCAATGTGGTGTCCTACACATAATCCAAAGTCCAAAGAGATTGGTATAAGAGTGGACAAAGCTGCAGCGAACCAGAGTTATGTTCAGTGAAGCCTTAAAAAACTTTTGCAAGTGTTTATGTGCACATACCTGTGCATTTTGGGACCAGATAGTCCCAGTGGTTAACTGCAGTGTCAGCTGATCATGGAAAATTAGTTGTAGTCAAAGACGGCTGACCTAAGTGGCAAGAAAAAAAACCAAAACATTTTCACTCTGTTAGTGTTTCCTTTTCTTGTACATACTAAAGTGCATTTACAAACAGAACAGCTTAAATTACTTCAGGCAGCAGCCAAGTCTGCAGCTATTGGGATGGGTCAGTGTATTTCACAAATTTACTCAACAGCATTATTCCCCTTGTCTCCATGTTCCTTTCTCAAATTCTTTCCCTGTAAAAAAAAAAAAAAATAAATGTACATTTGTGATGTTTCGGTCCTGTTTCATCATGTATGATAGCAACTATTTATATTTTTGTCACTTTCAGCTGGCAGACGTGGAACAGATGCTCTGGGTAGCTACTGACAGAGGACCTGAAAGGACTGTACCCCCTTTTTGTCATACCATTGCCACTGTACAAGCACACCATGCAGCCCTGGCATTGCTAGGAATAAGTGTCGCTAGTACCTCTTATTAGTGTTTATTATCATAACTGCTCATTGTATTGCCCATTATGTTAATGAATTAGAACAACAGACCTAAATGTTTGTTGTTGTATAAAGCTCATTAGTCTCTGAGAGGAACTCAATGCAACATGAAGGTTGAGGAGCTGGGTTGCAGGAATATTACCAATTAAGTCCTATATGAACATGCAATTAGGTAGGATGACATGCTTGATTTACGTTGCTTTATGGCTAAGCTGGATAAACAGCATATCGCTGAAGACTAGCAACCTGCTCCCCCTTTGCTCATCCCCACCCTGCTGGAACCTATTCTAATGTTCCCAGTGGGAGCGCAGCGCACAAGAACGGCTGGGCAAGGTTATTGGTGCCATCCTGAAGCATATTTAACTCTCCACCGAGCTAAAAGGATGGGGGCAGCGTGTGTTCATGTTATGACACTTGTTAGTTTAATTGCTCATCCCTTTCTCACTGATTTTTGGTCTTCATGGGGTATCTTTCTTCAGTACCGCATGCAGGTCTGCAGTGATGGTCAGTTTACAAAGGCTTTACATTGCATCATGCTTCTTCAAATAGAGAATTGGACTTAATTTAGATTTCTCCATCAGTCCTTTTCTTCTCTGAGAACACATGCAATTATTTCACTCTATTATGCTGCACATAATACAGCATACACCATTGTACATCAGCATGCACCATTGGTTGTGATTCTTGTGTAACAGCACTCTTCCTTAAGTTTTTTTTTTTCCTAAATACATGTTTACATCATTACATACTTTTATCACAACTGAGGGGAGATGCAATTGAAAGGCACTTTCAGAAGTTGTCACCTCCAGCTTCTCAGCCATAAATTGTTACCTCCCAACTGAGACTTGGTAACTGATCATATGAGCACTCCTAATTGTTTCAGAGCAAGGTGAAACTTCAATAATGGATTAAACTATAGAATCAGCAACCATTAAATAGCGACATGTTGATTTTTTCCTTTTTTTTTCAGTGTAAGGCATTTTATTTCCAAAATTAGAGGTTACATATACAGGTAGAAACCCAACGGGAGCCAGGAGACTGCCACTGAAAGACACACGCAGCTGATCAGCAGTATCTTGCTTCTGTGTGAGGCACCTGTCTCTCACAAATGTGTCTTTCAAAAAGCCATGTCTCCCCACTCTTCTGGCTTACTCCGTGCCATCTTTGGCACCTGCACAATCAGTTGTTGACCTCTGTTTTCAATGACGCTGGCTTGGCACTGAAATAAAGCAGGAGGGATGGTGAGGTACAACTGAGAGACAGTTTAAGATGCTGTCTCTTACTGCCTGAAATGCTGCACACAGAAAGCCTAAATAGTGGAGCTATACAGAGGGCTTGAGTTTGCATCACTTTCTTCTAGCTGATCTAAGCAAATAAGGTGTTGCTACATATCAGGACATTTGTTGTGTGGATATCCAATGCCTCAGAAATCCAGTTTGCTCTTGGCTTTGTATTGACCAGAACAATATAAACATGTTAGGAGGCAGCTTTGAGTATGGGAGTAGGTGACTACACACTTTTTGCCCCTAACTCTTCCTGCGTACACAGTAGTAATGCACCATTTGCCGCTTCAGCTGCATGTTGGGCTTTTCCATCCTTTTTGTTAAAATTGGGATAGAGGAGTCAAAGTCCTGTCCTTTTCTAAATCACTGATGAATATCATAGCTCTCTCATAGTCTTTTCCCCTATTCAGCACTGAGAAATGTGCAGCTTCCCCCACTGCATTCTTTTAAAGTGTAAAGTTTTGACATTTCTGCTGAAAAAACACTTAAAATAACAACAGACTTGGATCCATAAATGGAGAAAAGAGTCTGCTTTAGAAACAAAGGTAGCAACCAGCTTGGAAATAGAGTGAATACTTAAAAAGAAACCCGAGAGGCACAATATGTCAGTCTTGAATGTAAGGGAGAAGTGAGTCTTAAGGAGAGATCAGAAGTATGTTTCATTATTGGGGAAAAAAAAAAAACAAAAAACAATCAAACCACACAGCAAGAAACAAAACCAACACCTTAAATGTAGACGTGGGGGGACACCTGCATTTGGAGTAAAGAGGAAAGCATTGAAGAGAAGCAGAGAGTGACAGGTAGCCCTGATGTGATGGTGTGTTCGGAGAGTCCCCTCCAGGATCTTTCATGGTGCTAGCTTGCAGGCAGGGGACGAGGGCCTCACAGGAGGCAGCTGTACAAACTTCGCCTAAGTTTGACACAAAGAGTATTGCTGGGGGGATTTCTAAAGAATATTTTTTTACTGTTCCACCTTTTGCTTTCCCAAATATCCTGCCTGAGCATGTCCTTGTTGATGAATGGTTTGGGATCATCAGGTTTGGAGACTGGTGTTCTCACCAGGCTGGATTTCTCCAGCCAGTCTCATTCAGGATGTCTCAGCCCCATCCTGAAGGACCTATTTTTAAGATTATGATTATCTAGTTGTCTTCTCTCCCACAGTTCTCATGCAGCTGTAGCAAGAATGCAAAGTGATGTGAATTGTTAGTAGAGGTGACTTAAGGGCTCTCCATTAGAAATCTTTTGCCCACTTTACTCCAGATTGGTCACCTCAACGTTCCTCTAGGCTTTGTTGGTCACTTTATGCTGGATTCAAACAAGTAATGCGTGATTTTAAGCTTCCTAACAAGTGTGAAATATTCCAAGATCCCCTGCACTTTCCTCCATTTTATAAAGAAGTTTTCTAATGCCAAAAGACAGAAATGGAGGCACTGTTCTCTGATACTTCATGCAAAAGATGTGAAGAAAGGTGAGAGGAAGGGTCATTAGTGGGAATGAATAAGGACCTCTATTTTATTTTATTTTATTTTATTTTATTTTATTTTATTTTCCATCTCCACTGAGGCTTTGCTAGAAGGATTGTTCCAATCTGACTCTGTAGATGCTAGATCAACTGTCCTATTCTATCTGCCTGCACTGTTTTCCCTTGATTGAATGGACTGAAGGTGAGAAACCTCTAATGTGGGCTGATGAAAGTGGAGCTGGCACTCCACAGCAATGGGATAAAGCTGGCAGGTCTGATTTTTCAAACTTGTCTGAGAACATCATTCCACTTTGTCTCATTTTTAACCTTCAGTTTCAAAGATGGGGAAAAGGCAAAAAGGAAGGGGTAAAGATACTTAAGGGCTAATTCTGCAACAGCGATCTTCACAAGCATAAACTCTGTGGAGGTCATTTACTGTTAGGCAAGTTTAAAAATCAAAATTTGTCTTCTACACTGTTGCATGCAGAAAAAGAAAGAGGATATCTTAAAAAAAAAAAATCATTTTCCCCCCCCCCGGTGCTTCTGAAAGACACCACACTGTGGGTCTGTCAAGGGAGGGATATTTACCTGTTCCAGTTCATCTGGGTTTGGGATCAGTGTATTTGTTGTGCATCTTTCATTTCAGATATCATTCATGGGAGCTTGCTGTGAACCGCTTTGAACCTCGCTTTTGTCAGCTGTAATTTTTTGTCGTCTTTTCTTTGAGGTTGTCAGTTGCTTGATGCTTTTGCAAAGTTTAGGTCTTACTTTTTTGTCGTGCTAAAGATCCTAAACCAATAGCTGATCCACAAGGACCTCCCTGTTGAGGGAGCTGTCCCCAGTTTTCTAGCACAAGGACTCTAAGGAAGGTATGAGTAAGACCGATCTGGACTGGAGTCAAGCTATTGGCAAAGTCTGGTTAATTATTGTGGGGGAGGAGGAGCAAGGTAATCATTGCTGTGCGCTTCCTAGTGAATTTGATGTGAAAGAGGAGTGAATGAACAAGAGTGTCAAGAGAGTCCTGAATATTAAAACCAATGCTACAGCCTTTGAACTCTAGGATTTCGTATTTCCTGGAGATCAGGATCATTTGAGCTAAAGGTGGATCCCAGATGGACCTGCGGCTTAGACTCAACCCACCTAGCTTTAGACAATTACCTGAGAAACTTATACTGGTTGTCTAATAACCATAGTCTGTTAAAGGTGGAAGGGGATAATTTCCAGAGGGAATACAACCACTTAATATTTGAATTGCTTATTTTTTTCTCCACTGACTACAGTGAGAGCTTAGGATGGCTGAATTCCAAGCTTTAGCATCTTCGTTAAATACCTGAAGTTACATGGAAGGATCTGGGCCACTGTGTCCAATTAAATCACTCTTGAACTTAGATGGATTTTACCCTATTTGTAATTCAGAACCAAGACCATTTCCAAATCACAAATCTGTATGAACTGCATGGCAAAGCACAGGGTGTTATTTCTGAGCTGATGTGAACAGCAGGATCTTCTGTGATATCTACCAGTGAGGTGAGAATACCTTTTAGTCATGGGACAAATACACTGGTGGTGAAGTAGAACAGCTTAGAAAGGAAAGGTCGTCTTCTTCAAAACCAAACTAACGGCGAACAAACTCACTGCCCTAATGCATACCGATTAAAAGGAAATCAGGATGGGTAATTAACTCCTCTCTCAAGTGTTTGTACAATTCACTTTCCCTCTGCTACATTTCCTGAGCACTCCTGGTGCTAAGCTCTGAAGATGTTGAATAATGACTTAGACCACTGAGTTAAAAGTTTATTTTCTTAAAAGATCTGTTCTCCCATTCAACCCATTTCACACACTGCCCTGCACCAAGCAGCACAATAAAATGAACTATAACCATAAATCCACGGGTGTTTTGAGGTACCCCATTCACAGTTTCTCAGACTAACGATATGAGTCAGCCTGCAGCACCAGGGGAGATGTTAAATTTATGTTGTTAAATTTTCAGTCTTACCTCTATGGCTTCTCTGAATCCTCCATTCTCTATATAATACTGCCTGCTAATCTGTTTTCTGTTTACTTTTCAAACACGGGCCTTCTGCCTCCTACACCATTCAGCATCCCGCCCACCTCCCCTCCCCCTCTGACTTTCCCAAAGCAAACAGCGCATTCAGATCGAACCAGATTGACAGGTGTGTGACAGATGGATGGACAGAAAACTGGATCGGTCCAAACTCCTTGGCACTTGAAAAATTGACAACACAACCAAAGCAGCGTAACAGGGAGAGATAGATTGGCAAATGGAATAAATGGTCCCCGGAAAGTTTGCGATTAATCTTTGCCCTGTCAAGTAATGGCCTGATAATGCAGGAATTTAATGGGAACGACTTCTGCTAGTTCAGAGGCATCCATTAGTGTGGAGTAAAGCAGAAGACAGTAATAGGCATTGTTCCTTTTCTTAGCCTTTGCAAATGAGAGGAGACTATTAAAGTTGTACCATCTGCACCCCAGCTCCATTCTCCCAAATGACAGGTTCACACCTTTCTACTCTTCTGTTCATAACGAATAACACTTATGAGTTTGCAACTCCTCTCCTAGAAATAGGAAGTTTTGTTTGATCTGTTGCACACTTCTTTCCAACATGAAGACTGAGCTACCTAATGAAGTTGGCAATGGAAGAGAGAGATTGTGTTAACTAAAAGGCGTACACTTTTCAGAAAGTGATGTGCTCTCACGCCTGCCTTGAAAAATATAGGTTTTCCTATCTTTGTGCATCAATTAGCTCTGCCTCAGTTTCCCTATGTATAGTAAGGCTGTCCTGCAGCCATAGGGCACAGTGGAGGATTCTGCTAGGCAAGTCCTGAAGGGCCATTTTGGGGAAGGGCAAATGCTGGTGTCATCTCAGGTCTAAATTGCAGTTTGCATGGTATGGGTGCTGGTTTGTAGCAGGCTAGATTAAGAATAGGTCTGATTTGGGTGAGATCACAGGTCCATCTATCCTAGTACTATGTTTTTCAAACCAGTTAGTTGTAGGTGACTGGGGACGTAATATAAGAGTAGGCAATGATTTTTCCCCTGAAATTAATGTTGAAAGGACTTCCTGCTCTGAAGTCATTGTGTTCCGTAGGTACTGACAGACCTCTGAATTTGTTTAGTCTGTCTTTCTGAGGTTTGTTTCTATTGTTCATTGCCTCAGCATCTCCTGCAACAAGTGGTTTAATTCTGTACCACTTGAGGGGAAAAAAAAAAAAAAAAAAGGCAGCCCTTACCTTCAACATGCTTGTCTGCTTACTTCATCAGCTTCAAGTAGTCAGAGCAGGTGGTGGCACTTTTGTCTTCAGCCCTCCAATTCCAGCCAGGGGCTCATTGCACAAGATGTCAAGAGGGGAGGAAAAGGAGCTGTTGGGCAAAGGAGCCCAAGGAAAGAGCAGGCAGATGTGTTGCATCGGTGGGGTGATGTTTACTCTCCAAGCAGCCTGGTACAGACTGAGATACCCCAGGCCTAACTGACATGAGTAACTGAGTCACCTTCACGTTGGCAAGGAGGGCACTGGCTGGGGAGTGGAGAGGGGAGCCCAAGTGCTCAGTCACATCAGTGCAGATGCAGCACTGGGGGAGGGAGGATGCAGGGGGGCGGAAGAAGCTCATTATGACTGATAAATAGAGGGCTCCTGTTGTCAGCAATGTCATTGTGTTCACCTTTTTTTACAGTCCCCTCTTTCCAGCTGTGTAATTAATTAATGGATTGGAAGTGCTTAGTTTCCAGTGATCTACAGGTTGACCTTGCACCTTCCCCTGCCTCTCTGGGATTATTGTCAGTGGGTCCAGCTTTCACCAAAGGCATCTCTCTTTCTAACCATCTCTGCATTGGTCCCCGTGATAGCAATAGTGGATCCTGTACTTTTCTCCACATGCTTGTTTTCATAGCACTAAGTAATATCAAGCACCACCCTTCTTTTTTGTTAGCATTTTTACACTGACTTTGTGCTAGGATAAATGTTGGCACAAGGTGCAGGTCTCCATAAATGTGGGCCCAGTATGGGCCAAAGGGTAGAATTAAGATCACAGCCATTTTATCTCCTGGGAAGAAGGATGGTCATATCATCAGATTTCAGACTATTCAAAATTATGCATGCAATCCAAACTAGCTGTTCTGGTTCTTCCGCAGACAGTGATGAGAAGGGTGCCTCCACTCTCACACCTGCTACAGGTAACTGTCTCAGAACGGGATAAATCTCTTCCAGGAGAGACGTCTCTCATTATTTAAGGTAGAAGGACTGTGGACAACTAGGTTAAAGTAGCTAATTCATGTTCAAGGTAGCTAAAATGAGGTAAGACATGTTTCATCCTCATTATCTCTGCCTTGCACTTATAAATGAGATGAATAGATGCATTTCTTCACCTCTCATTTATATCTTTATGCATATGTGTAAAGTAAAGGCAGATAATGTTGCAGCAGTTTACCAGAAAATTACAGTTGGTAATGGGGACTGAAGAACCTGTACCAACAGGGACTTTATGGCTTGAGCCCATAACAGAACTCTTTCTTTTTGCAGTGTGTGAATAAAATATCATTAGCTTTACAATCAACATCATGAGTGAAAGTCTGGGTAAGTACACTTGGTGACCTGGCTGGTAAATCTGCCTGACAATTTTGCAAAACAGACTTAGGCTATTGATCAAGTTGGCTGGAAATGATCCTTTCACCTCAGGGTTGCTGGACTCCATTTGACTTAGGGCAGTCAGGAGCAAAAGTGGCTGTTATCAAATGATAAGAGCAAGTTGAAGGTCTCAACCTAGTCTCTAGAGAAAGAAGTCCAGGGTATGGAGATCTCAATCAATTTGAGTTATACTAGGGATGGCTGACTAGGTTCACATCACAAAACCACTCTTCTCTTGGTTTAGGCCTGAAGATATAAGAATACAATCATTTTATTTCTCAGTCTGACATAAGATTGGAAGGGAAAATTCTGAAAGACCATCAAAGAATCTGCCAGTCTCTTGCTTCAATGTTTCAGTTTCCCTGTAAAAACAAATGTTTTTTCAACTAAACATTCCCCAACCCTGCTGGTCTAAGGCATTCAGTTACCTTAATAAAGTATAGTACCTAATTCAAGACTATTCCCCAGCCTCGCCTTCCCCAAGAGGAAATACACCATATATAGGAGCAGGATTTATCTAAGCAAGTTGCAGGAATGTGCCCATAATTACAGGGTCAGCCACTTTATTACTCTAGTGTTCAGCTCTCATGATTACTTACAGGTTTTGTCTCATATTTATTCACCTAAGCAAAAGCCCAGTTTTTCTAATAAGAGCTTTACTGGCTCAGACCAAAAATCCATCTTGTCCAGCAGCTTCATCTCCAACACTGGCTGTAAATAGATGCTCAAATAAAGGTGTAAGAGGAAGGAAAAAACATTTTGCTGGGTCCTGACAGCACTCTTTCAGCAAATTCAGGCTCAGGCATTTTCTGAGGTGAGCTTTTTACAGTTAGGAGCATTGGGTAGACTTTTCTTTCTTGAATTCTCTAATAGCTTTTGGACTTACACAGATCTCTTGTACCTACACAGATCTTTTGTACCTGTATCTAGAAGCAAGGTGTTTCATAAGTTAAGTACTGTGTGAAAAATCAACTCACTTTCTGTATTTTGAACCCAGTACATGCTAATTTCACGATAGTCCCTGATTCCTATGCTGGAAGGACATCAACCTGTCATTCACCGATCATCTGCTCCATATCATTCAGTTTCTTCATGCTACTGAGAGTTTTATAGACCTCTATTACCTCCTGCCTCAGCTATGTCTCTTCCAGGTTGAAGAGGGTCTCATTCTGCTATAACCAAATTTTAAAGAGAAAGCTAATTTTTTAAGGAAGATGTCTCTCCTCTCTCCTCTCCTCTCCTCTCCTCTCCTCTCCTCTCCTCTCCTCTCTCCTCTTTTCTTGGAGAGATGGCCTTTTTTTCCTTCCTCCCTCCCTCCCGCCCCGCCACCCCCCACCCCACCCCCCGATCTATGAGCTACAGGGAAAACTGACCCAGGAGGCAACCATGCCATAGAAAACACAAATCAGTCCACAAGAGAAAACAATCAGAACTCCAAAGCCGGTTTCTGAGACCAATTTCATGATGGCGCTGCCTTCTTTGCAGCCTGCAATTATGGTGCAATTATGGGATTTGGGGGGAAAGCATCTGGCAGTGGTTTCTCTCATACCCACTCCATTCTATCTCTCTGCCCTGTTCTCTGCATCTGAGTTAGATGCTGTTTGTATTTCTCCTCTTCAAAAGCGCATCAGCATTTCAAATGAAACTTTGGACCACCGCCGTGGCAGCCTTTTAAAAGGATACAGCACGAGATTCCTCTGTCTCCTCTCCTCCGTTGGAGAGCAAAGGCAAACCAGAAGAGGGATATTAATGTGCAAATTAGCGCAACCTGACTGGCTCCAGATTGCTACTTAGAATTTGCATATTAATAAATGTTTTTGTGACAGCATTTAGCAGATCAAGAAGGGCAGAGATTAAAAAAAGTCAACAAGATTTTTAAGCTTTTCCCTTATATTTCCTTCTCCTCACACTCCCAGCCTCCTGTATATATCTATATCTCCTTATACCATATCCATATGTGCTTAGGTTGCATATCTATAGGTCAATGCATGTAAATCTGCCCAGCTCTTGACAGATGTGAGATTTGCAGAACTGCCCTGTGTGAAGATAGACAAACAGTTCTGTGCTGGTAGGAGTGCAGACAGCTTTGCTTGTGTGTATATTTGAATGAGCATGTTTTATACACACACACATACACACAGTTAGAAAGATAGATAGATGTAGGAACTGGACACTCTCCCTCCCCCACCCCCCTTTCAAATCTTTTTCCAACAGGCGCTTTTATCCCATTCAGCTGAATAAATTGGGACTCTTGAAACTGTGATCTTGACAGATGTGAGCTTTTTTTTCCGAGCTGCATTGGAAAAAGATAGATAGTGAAAACCTCCAGGGCATTTGGGCTTAGTGGAGCCAGTGAAAAGGGTTATTTCCAAGCGTGCTGAATAATGCATCCCTCTGAATTCCTTAGTTCTCTCTTTCTGTCCTCCTTTCTGTCTTTCTCTCTCTCTTCCTTTAAATGCTTTGAGGATGAAATGCTGAATGCCCTCCCAGAGTTCTTCCACTACCACAGGAAAGTTGCGATCAAAATCTTCCCAAGCAACGGGCTTTCAAAGTGTCTCATGCAAGTAGTCTGGTGGTCAGAAAAAGAGGGGGGAGAAAAGGAACAGATACCTAAACAGAGCAACTTATACATAACTGGTGCATTAAAGATATATTCCCCATCTCAGTTAATTACTTGTCACATCAGTCTTAAGCAGAGAAACTGGCTGATAGCCAGACTATTTTATTTCAGAAATCTCTGTGTCAAGAACATATGTTCAGAGAGACTCTCACCCCTATTAGATTTGTCTTCCTGGCTTACTTTTGTTTATCTATGATTGAAAAAACAACTGCAAAATGAGAAGCAACTTGAAATTAGCTCATTGTCAACTCTTTCCTTTGTTCTCCTCAATTTCCTTTATACATTCCCAGTTGGAGCTTGAATTTTGTGTTGGATGGTCAAAGCAGAATTACAGTTTAGAGTAAGGAGAAACCCGCTTTCAGTCTGAGTTGAATAAAAATGTACAATTTTTGTGTAAAACAAAGAAAAAATGTAAACCCTTTCAGGGGAAGCCTGAAATGCTTTGTTCTTGCCTCGCTTCATATGGGGCAGATGATAGAAAGTTATGTAATTACTGGGGTTTTTTTCTAAATGTCCCCATTTTTACCTCCTATTTAAAAGGTTCTTTTTTTTTTTAACAGAGGCATTTTGAAAAGAAAAGCCCAATTTCCAAATACAAAGGGGATTTTTTGTTGATTTTTTTTTCCTTTGGCATTTCCACCATGAAACACATTTTCTCTGACTGTGTTGAAATGCAGTGTTTTGACATTTTCCTATGTGGATGTCGGGCTAAGCGTCTTGCCTGAAACCACAGAGGGAATTAAAACCGCATCTCTTGAGCCTTCGGTTAGCCCTTAACCACTGGACCATCTTTCCTCCTAATAACCTTTAGGAGTTTTTAAGCAAAAGTGAACCCATGGACGACAACATGGAGAGGGACACATCCTTTTATCAGAGGCTCACGAGCAGAGAGGACCTCAAGTGAGTTGTAGAGGGGAGAGGGGCAGGCACCTACCCCCGTGCTGGAGTTGGCATCATCTGTCTTTTCGCTATGCCTCAACTAAAAAAACAAAGATTTAAGAGAAGCACAACAGTGGCACACACACCCTTGGGCCACACATCAGTGAGTTTGCTGGCGAAAGCAAAGCCGCCGTGTCTATGCAATGTTTTTGTCAGGATTATCTGACTCCCAGTCAAGGTGCAAACAAACCTGAGGTCTTCTGTCAATAGCAGAGTGTGAGCTGAGAATCCCAATGTCTTCTGAAAGAAAGTTTGGGAACTCTTCCAGAAAAAAAGGGGGGAAAGGAAGCTTGGTTTCTACACCTACGGTTAGAAAGTTGCTTGGACAGTCATAGTGAAGTGAGGACAATGTGAGAGTATCTCCTGATGTGTATTTTCTAGTGGTTTATTTGTCTAGGGTTTTAACATCTCAAGTAAAGTAGCCTTCACTGCTTCCCTCAGGAGCTGACTGCATCATCTCATTGCCATGAATCTTCCCCCAGGTATTCAGCCTGCATTTTTCCCTTTTTTAATGTCACCTCATTACTCCTTGCAATAATCCATTATTGGTGTAAATTACTTCAGAACACCCTGGTTCTAGGTCTCTTTCTGAGTGACATTTCTGGCTGGGGCACTCTACTATCTCAGTGCTTCTCTCCCTCAGTCCAAAATCCCTCTCCACCTATCTGAAAAATAGTTACATGTTGTTTTCACTTCCCCAGCTCCCCGCGTGTCCATACTAAGCCTGTGACAGAACTGCAGGTTCCGATGTCCTAATGCCAACCCCGATTTCACTGATCCTGAAGTCCATTTATTTGACCCAAACAGAATTCCTTTATCAACCCTGCCACCTTTTCCCTTCCTGATTCCTTGTTTCTTGCTTCACCCCAGTTTCTACCTCCCTTTCTACTTTTCCTCTTTCCAGAGTATCCTGGAGTGTTTTCTTCCAGCTGCCCTTCATCAGCCCATCTTCTACAGCAACCCACAGAAAACATTTACCATAAAATCTTCAGAGCAAAGTCTTTGCTCTTGACACAGGCTTCTCCCTCAGGTGGGGGAGGTAGAAGAGAGAGGGCACAAAACATTTTTGACAGACATCAGTTATGTCACTTTATTTATGGTTGGAAGGCAGCTAAGTGCTGGTGACAAAAATAACTTATCTTTGTGCAGCTCAAGGAATGGAGCCCAGTTTCCAGTGTTATCCAGTCTCCCTTCTTTTTCCCATCACATCCTTTTTTTGTGGGTTCTCCAATGTCTAATATAAAGAGGTGAACACACTTCAGCTTTCTCTCAAAAGAGGTTTACAAAGCTTTCCTTCACTCAGCTGTCTAGTCTCATAAATGTCTATGGAAAGTAGCATCTTTTTTTGTCTTGAAGAATTTTCTTTCTCTCACTCTGTCAAATTTGGTTAAAATTGCCCAGTTGCTGTAAGAAATATTGACAGAGAAAGAATGGGACAAGGCGATAGGTAATAAACATAGCATGGCTCTGTAATCCCTGTTTCCTTAGGACAACTGGGTAGAACAGGTTGTTCAGGATTCAACCTGGTCCTGTGGCGGGCTTGTTCACTGCCTCTGCTGATCCCTTGCGTGGAGGGCAGATGGCAGATGCTGCCCTTGGAATTGATTGTGTGTCCTGAACAGGTTTATTCTTTCTGGATGTGCTGAGGTCAACAGCACAAAGTATTGTGTAGCCTTTCTCTTCAGGTCCTTTTTCAAAGTCATAACATTTCAGTTGTCCCGCCTAGAGTAAGGTCTTGCTGAGAAGCAGAAACTCACTACACTCATTTTATTCCTTTGCTATCATATAGTGCATGAATATAGCAGGAGGGAGACCAGTAAGGGCCATCTACAAAAGGAACAGCTGCATAATCTTTCCGTTCCCCCTTTTCCAACCGTACTTTCACCTCTTTTTGTCTCCTTCCATCCTCACTCAGCCAGCCTCTCTTTCTTGCTTCTCTCTGGTGTTCGTCAATAAATATTCAATTAATGTTTTCCTATGATAAAGATCTATGGGTGTCAGATAAGAACATCTTCACAGGATGAATGGTGCTGCTAAGTCTTGCGGCTAATTCTATGCAGATGCAGAAAGTCTGCTGGAAGTGACTTTACAAAATGGAGTGCTCAAGCATCCCTGTTTTATTTTTTAATGCAGATGAGAATTTAAAAGCCTGTGTTTTCTACAATTAATTTTATGTACTATTCTTTTCAATTATTTATGTTCCCTGAATGATAAATGGGCGGGTGGAGAGGGAAAGAAGACTAAAGGTAGTGGGAATCTGAAGAAAGAATCCTTTTTCCTCATGAGTTATTTATTTATTTTAGACTGGAATATGAGCTCAGCTGATAATTAAGAGAATGTGGGCCCTAGATCAACTGGTGGTAGGAGATCGGTTTATCACCTAGCAAGGCTCAGAGGAAAAAGACAATAACAGAGGATGGAGGTTTAGTCCTAATTTTGCCACGGATTTATTTAATGTACTTTGGTAAATCCCTTAACTGCCCCACTTGCAAATAGGAGGCTGTAGCTGCTTTTTGCAAAATAGTGATGGATAGCACAAGTAAGCACAAATTCTGTAGCTGATGTAAAAGCAAAACTTTCTTGGATTCAGCTAAACTTTTCTCACGTATATCAATGTTGATCCTGGCCCAGGTGAAAGCTGCATTCATTAGAGTCATGTTCGTGCAAAGCCAGAAAAGTAAACCATTTTTTAGGGTTGGAGGCAGGAGAGAAGTGTTATATTTTATGCCTTCGTGCAACTTCTTGGGGTAGCACTTAAGCAGAAATACAAACGTGTTAAGGAGAACAGCTTTCCTCAATAAAGCAATGCCTACTTGAATCATTGGGCGTTTGAAACCTCTGGAGAGAGAGCCTGACCCTCTCTGGTTTCCAGTCCATTTCCAAGGGTTTTGGAGGAGCAACAGGACGGCATTTGGGGCCTTTGAGAAATTGATTCTAAAGATGTAAGGGGATTATTTTAGAGCAAAAGGGAGGAGACCCCATTAAAATAGCACTGAAATGGAAAGGAAGCTGAACAAATGGAGATGTGTTAGGCTGAGCGTTGTTTGAAGTGAGACATTTTCCTTGAGATATTGATTGGGTTTTATACCGTACTTAACCTAAATCAGATCCTTAAAAACAAACAAAGTCAACCCCTTGAAAAAAAAAAACAAAAACAAATAAAAAATATATAAAGGGTTATTTTAGGACTGAGAATAACAGCCAGGATTTTCCTTCCGCACGTTCTGCTTCCCCAAAATAGTAGCGCTTGCTTGTAAGAGAGACATCTTGGCAGTAACGGATATTATTTTCTTTCAAGTTCATTTATAAGGTTAAAATCAGAAGGTTTGTGAGTTTTGGATATTTTTTTTTCTACTTTCTAAATTTGTTTTAGCACAAAAGAGACGTGTTGGAAAGAAAACAATGGAGGTAAAAATAATGTGTTGGAAAAGTTTAGGGATGGAGCCACTTGAAAAATCGCCAACTTTCAGAGACAAATTCATGCCCATTTTAGAAATTTCAAACACTTGCATAAGCATAATTTTATTCACAGTCATCCCATTGTGCTTTCATGGTCCTCCAAGGAAGCAGGGCAGGAGGGTGAGAAGGTGATGGATCAGAGACCTTTTCCCAGTGTGAGAAAAATAAGGTAATCAATTTGGTCAATTTTATAGAGATTAGTGTTTATGAAACTCACAATTAGAAAAATCAGTTATCAACTAAGCACCATAATGTAAATATAAACTGGTTAGTCCTTTGCAGAGTGTAGCCACAAGAGTTGTTTCTACAGGGACATCTGGAATAATCCCTTCCACTCCTCCAGAGGTGCAAGGCCTCAACCATGACCTTCAGAGCTGACTGAACTTTGATATACCAGAACTGTTCTCAGGAAAAAAAGACAAGAGAGAGTAACAGAAAAAAAAAAAAAAAAAAGTGGTCCATCAGACTTAAAGCATAAATGTTTGTCTTTGTCATAGAAGCTGTTAGATTAGTTCAGCTTCCATAATCTATTTAATTATTGTCTTTAATGGGACAGCCATTAAGCTAACTAGTTACTTTCTGCAAACATGACGAGATGGATCTGCATTGTTTGCACCAGCCTGCCACCTTCTGAACCAAAATCATGTACCCATCTCAGTGATGTTCCTCTCTTTGCAGAAGAGATGCTGTTATGAGGTGGAGGATGGGAATGATTCCACCACTACTATCTATTCCACTACTGTGCTCCATTATCAGTGGGAGATAAGAGCTGGAAAGAAACCGGTGTCTTTGCCCCAGTTTTACCTCTTTTTGAGCCTACTGGCACCACTGTCAGTGCAATTTGTGAGTTCTGTGTTGGGAAACACTTGGAAGGTTGGGATCGAGCTGAAGCTGTAGGTTCATTTTTAGAATGGCAAAGCAGATGTGTTAATGAAGTGCTGTTTCCCTGCTTGTCTCTGTGGCTGAAGAGGGACCTATTCTACTGAACCACCCAAAGAACTCATGCTATTTGGAGGTGTTGTCACTTTCTAGTGAAATAATAATTTGGCAGAGTAAAATATTACCAAAAGGGAACTGGGAAATGTAACCAACTTCTGAATCAAAAGCCAAATCCATAAAGCTCCTTTGAAACACTTTTTGCTCAGAATTGCTTTTTTGATTAATATTTTAAACTTTAAGGAAGGGGAGACTCTAGATCTCAGCAGAACCTGGACCTGACCTAAATCCCACTACACAACTCAAATGACTTATGACTTGTGGCACTTGGTTTTTCCCTCTCTCCCTTTCTCCTTGTTTGTTCTTTTCTTTTCTGGCAGAATTTTTTCCACTTATTGTGCTCCTAGAATAAGAAGGGATGAGAAAATTTGCAACTCCTATAAAGGGTTTTGACCCAGCGGTTGCTAGGTGATTAGATGTTTTGATGATGGGAAGTCATATAAACTGATAGTGAAAGCAGTATCCAAAATACAGCACAAGCAAGTGTGAAAATATGTGGGTGATGAGCCTCTAATTTTATTCTCTTCATCTTTCCACATGAGGCTGTGAGTTTACAGCTTGCATGGATACTATTTAGATGCGTGTTGTATGAGGATGAGAGGTGCTGGAAAAACGTAAGACTATCTTCAAAAATAATTCCTTAAATTCCCCTTAGCTACCGGTTACAGCAAGAAACCAACCATCAGAGCTCCTAATGAGGGTGGTGACAATTGGAGAAAATGAGCTTCTTGAAATGATGCCCCATGCCCCAACATGGTTTCAAACACACTGGTAGAAAACAACTTTCCAGAAATCTCTCTTGTTTTTTCCACGCATGATTTGTTCATCCTTAATTCACCATTTAGGAAGCAGGAAGCCATGAGGCAGAAGGAACACTACAATGCAAGTCTGCTATTTCCTGCTGAGTAGCAACAGGCTGTGGAATGGACATACAGCTTTTTCTGGATGTGGCAAAAGGTTTCTTTCAGCCCCTAATTTGCAGTGTCAGAGTAACCCATTATCAAGACGATTAAATTTAAAGAGACTGCAGTAAATGCTAGCATACAGAAGACATCAAGCATCATTAAAATGTAATTGGAAGCAAAGCTTAATGAGGTAAAAGGAAAAAAATACCCAGAATCCTTTTGGATTTTCTGCCCCCCTTCCCCTTACTTGCTTTGCCTGAGCCAGCAACTACTGTATTGAAAATTATAATTTGCAAGCTGCATTATTATTTGGTGTTCCTTGCAGCAGCTAAAAAGACATGATGCTTTAGTGGAGCTTTGCAATGAGTGTATAAAGTTATACTTGCTGTAATTTTAGACTAAAGGTGGGGATGCTTTTGCTTTCTCAAGGTCTAAAGTTTCTGGTAGGAGTAAAGCTAATCTGGTTTTGTTCATCCAGAGCAGACAGTAAGGGCCAAATGGAAACATGTGTCTACAGCTTTGCACTGATCAGTAGACAGCAGTGGGCTTTGAAGCAGCAATGTCGCAGATTCCCTCCTTCCTGAGGGTACCAAGGACAATGAAAGCAGGGAAGGACATAAAAAGGAAAAGGATTGAGAGGGGAGAACCAGCCATTGTGCCTAGCAAGCCAGGATGAAACCGCAGTGCCTCTGGTAGGGATGTGGATAGTAAATGTAATGTTTGTATAGGAGGTAATAGCTCAATAAGGCAGTGGGCTGGCTTGCCAGGTCCTTAAAGGCTACCTGCTACAAAGCATCTGCAGTTCAGCTGGTACCATTGTGATACGCACTGATAGTGTCCCCTGGAGAGGGAGCTGCTCTGTTCATCTCTGTCTTGCGGCAAAGTTGAGGCCAAACCTGAATTTTGCGAAGGCTAAGCTAGTGTGGGTCCAGCTTCCTTCTACTTTTTTTAATTTTTATTTTTTTCTTTTCTCCCTGAGTCATCAAGTCAACACATTGTTTCTGGAGGAGAAAATGGGCCCGTTTGGTTCATTGCATATCGCCATCCTGGACTTGAGTTAGTGATTCCTCCCCTTGCACACAGCTGCAGCTTTTCTGGAACCATCATCACTCCAAGTCAAGGCCCACACAGAAGTAGCAAAACAGCACAAATATCCTTCCAAAGCCATCTGATCCAGTTAAGGTGCCAGGACCTGGCCCTTAAACTAGCCAAATATATTAGTCTTGGTCAGATCCATGATGGATTTTTTTTGCTCTGTTTTGTCATTTAAAATCAGAAGTCTTTGTTCTCCAATGGTGACTCTAGATGTGAATTCTGTACCTTTGCTAGAGAGCAGAAAAACTCGACCCCCAGAGAAAGCCATCTGAGCTACAAATATAGCTCCAAACCTGCAGTGCAGGTTGCAGTTCAGCCCTACCTAACACCTTTCACCATCCATAGTTTTAGTGACAAAAATTACATTTTAAAAAACACAATGATTTTAGAGGGATTTTCCCCCTTCTCTCTCCTCTGATGTGGACCTGGGCCTACCGTGTTGGAAACCTCTATTCTGATCCGAGTTCTGATGGGATTTTGATAGATAACCTTGTGCATTTTTTTTTAATAAGGCTTTCAAAAGCAACAAAGTGACCTCAGAGCTTCAGAGTGATTTCCAAGCAATGTCTGCACCAGAGGGGAGCTCTGAGGTACAAATGCCTGAGCTCATTTGGAGCCAAGAGTTATGTCCACACAGCAGCAAACCCAGCTGTCCTGTCCCCTCATCCAGAATTGGTGTTTGCACCAGACTCCACTGTACTCTGCCCAACAATCAAAAGAACTGGGCTTTGAAAGCTTCTAGTATCTAAGCCTGCTCTGAAAATGATGCCCTTCAACTTCTGCCTTTGCTTTTATTACTGTGCCCATTCTCTGTCATGTCTGTTTTAATTTAAGTCCTCTAGGGACCAGACACTGTTCCTTATTAGGAGCTTGTACAATGTATAAAACAGCAGGCCTCTAATCTTGTGCACTCTAGGATCAAGCAAACAACCTGAAGAAAGGAATTTTGTCAAAACATGTCAACAGAAGCTTGACTGAGTAGCACCCCTCACTACTGTAAAGGTAGTGTGCCTGACATATGAGATTACAAATGAATCTTTGGTTGTTTTTGTAGAATAGGTTCCTCTTGTTTCCTTGCTCTCTCTTATTTATTTTTAATGGCAGATACAGTGACAATTTAATTCGATATGGGGAAGGATTGGTAGAGTATAACCTGCAACAAGCGGACAGGTAGAGTGTTCTTAAGGATCATTAGCTGGGCTGCAGTTAAATGGAGGCCAAGATTTGAATAAGCTTCAGATTGAATTTTCCTTTCACCTTTAGAGTTGTTCTCTTTGGCAAACTATTCTACACTGCCTAAAAATGTAAATCTTTAGGTCTTCAGCTGCTCAAACAAGATTGACACAGTGTTGTCTTTAGATTGACAAAAATGCTAAGTTACAGGATGCTGGTCAGTGAATTTTTCATTTTCCTGGAATGACGAATACCAGTAGAATATTTGCCTTAAAATATAGAAGTACAGGAAAAAAAAGTAAAAATCTACATTGCTACATGGTTGTGTTGTAACAGTGAAGATAACTTTTCTTGTATCCCAAAAGCCTTTGAGTAAGATCTCCAAACTTTTCTTCAGTGAATATAAGTGAAATGCTGTTGCCCTTTTTAGATGCAACGAACCAATGAGAGACCGAGTGAAGGTTTCTGTTGTCTGACCCTTCTGTGACAGTATCATCTAAATAATTACTGGGGAGTGGGGATGGGGGAAGGTAGAGCAATAATCCGGTTTATAGCATGGTGGAGAACAAAAAGGAAGTGGTTTGATTTTTCACTTTGTCTTGGCCACACCCTTCACCAAGGTTGAGATTGTGATGCCAACACTTTAAAAAAGGTTGTGATTTGGATGGTTTGGTTTTGTCCAATATTAAAAAGTAAAAGAGGAAGAGTTGAGTTCATTACTGCTTCTCCATTGCCTGCACAGGTGTCACTGGTTTTAAGGAAAATATTGTGTGCTACAGTCTTCGAATTGAATATGCTTTTGATGCATATAACTGAAGGAAGTGTCTCCTTTCTTATACAAATGAGATCCAAAGGTTCTCTACAGATAATATGGCAAAGTTCTGTGTCCTGATGTGCTTACTATTTTCACATGTCATGCTTAGCTTTGCAGGGCAATCCTCGCTCTACTGCACTTCTTGCTAAAAATAGGAATATTGGGTACTAGAAAACTAGCTAGTGTACTTAATTTTTTTTTCCTATCAAAAATGTGTTTGGCCTTTTAAAGGGGGAAATTGAGGGATGGAGCTGGGGGTTTATTGTCTTTTGAGGGGCATCTGAGACATTTTGGAAGATTTCCACTTCTTGTTTCATGTTAATTTTTAAAACTTTCATCAGAAAGAGGAATGGAGGGGAAAAAAGAACATACTTTTTGACCAACCTGTGTGGCAGGGAAATGACCACTAAATCTAACTATGTAGACATCAATTATGATAGTTTTCCATGTGGTACTACAACACATAGATGTCTCAAACACAGATGCTGGCAGTTTTGGATGAAGCTGCAAAATGATTTGGTTTCATGTTGTAACATTTTACAATTTTATAGGGTGAAACTCCAGATTTCAATTTCAATCACTGTATATCTGTGGGAACTCTTGGAGGGTGAAATCATTTTACTCCTGGAATTCAGAACCAGAGGTTTTGCTGCAGTTTGAAAGCACTTTGGGATAGCTTGGGATTTTCATTTTACCAGGCTAGTTCTTTATAGAGATTAACCATTGTACACTCATGATTTTGCAGTGGCAACACTGAGCCTTATACAACTCAGTTATAGATAAAGTCTCAGCCCCTAACAGTGGCCTATCAAAATTGAAGTTTTATAGTAACACCTGGGGCTGTGGGTAGACCCTCTGGAAATATTTAGGAGAAAGATCAGAGGTGAAGGAGAGGAAAGGGGATAACAGTTAAGCATCACTCTCCTCTCCCCACTGCCCCCAACCCCCCACCCCCGAAAAAAAGATAAAAGCTCTGTATACACATTATCATAGAAATAGGTTGCCCTGCAGCTGCTCCACTCCAGATATATTAACAGCTCTGGGATTCAAGAAACCATTGGACAAGCATAAGCTTAAAGCCAGCAGAATGACCGCAGTGGACTTTTTCATTAACAACAGGATCACAGAGGAAGGATTTACTCAGGCGGAAAAATTAAAAAGCATGGGGCTGCAATAAAAGGGAATGAGACTTCAACTCTTTCTCTGTCTCTGTCTTTAGGACTCTTTCTCCCTTCCTGTCTCTCTCTTTTTTCCTCCTTCTCTCTTTTGTGTTGTTGTTCTAATCCAGGGCTCCCAACGGGCTAGCATTATATCTTCCCTTGAATTAGCATTCCCATTCCCCGGGGAGGGCTGCTGTGGTGATGACGAAGGGAAGGGGTGATAAATGTTAACAGAAACACTTTTGCAGAGTGCTGATTTTTCTGTTTGTAAAGCACGCACCTGCACAAAAGATGCCGAGTGAGAGAAAATAGCTCCATCTCGATGGGAGACAAGCGCACCCGGAGACACACACTTACTTAACATACATTACAGGGATGCCCTGTAGTAGTATCACACTGGGAGTTGCATGGTAGAGCAGGAAGGGGGAGAGAGGGGAGGAGCAGTGCAGGGCAGATAGGATGTTTGATTTGAGGTTAAGGCTATAGATCATGTTTTGGAGCGTTGGCACACAACCCCATTATCCTTTCCTTTCATGACCTTGTGCATCCTACTTTCTTGCTTTGTGCCTCAGTTTGCTGGCATCGGTGTGGTTCATCAAGTGGGGATAGACAGCTGAGGCAAAGGGATTGTGAGTCCCGGAGTATCAGTCACAATTCAATGATGCATTCACCTTTACAAAGCAGTTTAGCACACTTCTGAATCCTCAGATTGTTACACATGGGCTTTAAGGAGTTGTAGGGTGCCCATAGGTGATAAAATAGAAGCTGGAGTGGTGCCAGCACTGTGGGGTCTATATATGGAGATTAATATGAGCAAACTAGAGCCTTGTCCCAGCTGAAACTCCACAGGGCGTTCCTGCCCCACACCATGAGCCCTAACACAGAGATGTGTCAGGACATGTGTATCCCCATCATACAGCTTGAGTGAAGAAGACAAGGAGAGTGGGATTTTGGCCTCACACTGGGGTGTGCTCAACTTCAGGGAACTACTTTGCTGCAGAGGCTGTTACTTTTTTAATAAATACAGTAGATTCTGCTTTGGTATTGGAATAAAAATGATAAATATGAGCAACGCATCCACATTTGATAAATTGCAGGTCTAAATGTTCTCATGCATATGTCTGAACCACTTCCTGAGTCACCCATTCTTGGCAACATCAACTTTTGGGCTCTCTATTATTCATGGCCATGCTGTATTTGCAGCATTTTTAGCTGAATGGACAAAGTAAAGCCATGGACATTTTCTGGGAGAAAGGTCAGTACACTCCCCATATTGTAGATTCAGAAAACAGTAACAAACATGTTCATGCCAGTGATGGATGCGCAGAAACTTGGGAGAGGTCTAGTTTGCTTATGCTTATAACCATGCTAAGGATTTGATCTAAGGATATTGCATTACAAGAGCATACCAGGCTGCCACAAACTTTGGATGAGTTTGAAAGCCTGTGACCGACTTTTTTATGGAAGTACTGAATTTTTGCCTCTTTCTGGAGTTACTATTGTAAACCAAAATATTATGTAGTGGGGAAAATACTGATTTTTTTTTTTTTTCTGTGTATGAGTCACCCGCAGTAAAAACAAACCATGGAGGAAAACAGTGGCTTTACGAATTAATAGATTACAAAAGTAGAAAAGGAGGAAAAGGCTAGATCTTCCCTTCTTCAGTAGGATATACTCTGGGTTTACTTCTTCACTGTTTTTAGGCAGGGTTGGAGAGGGTGGGTATGACCTTGTTCTGGTCTGCTTTCACGAGGCAGAGACTAAGATCCTCAACATTGTTGTATGTGCCTGAAGAAGGAACGAAAGAAAATATTTTTTGATCTGCTTCCATCTCCTCAGACAGTCAGGCTGGTTCTTCAGCAGTGATGTGCACAGAGTAACAAGGAGAGGACAGGACAACAAAGAGCCAGTCTCCTGCTATGTAGCAAGGCAGGCTCAGCACTCAGTTTGGGTTGTACAGTCCAAAGTTATGGCAGGTGTTCTGACTTTTCTTTATATGAAAAGTTGGGGTGAAAGAACAAATTCAGATCAAGTACTATATCATTGAAATGTCCCAGCCAGCAAATCTGCTTTAGGATCCTTAATGGCTATACACAGCACATTTCTTCAGAGGTTCTTGCAGAACGTTACATAGGCAGGTGTTTGAAAGGAGATGGGTATGTCTGAGAATCAAAGAGTCCTTTGGCTTTCAAGGTGCCCTGAAAAGAGAAGCCAGGGTGCCAGACTCTGGGCTTCAAACTGCAGATCATGCTGTTGTGAGATACTGGAAAAGACATCTAACTACCCTGCTCAGAAGGAGTTTCAACCCTTGACAAATAGCAAGCACTCTGAGCCAGCAAAGCCACTGACTTCATCCAGAGAGGGGAGGGGAAGAGAGGCAAAGGCAATGTTTAATTAGGAAGCTAATTTCATGACATCATGCCTCCTGGCCTTTATTCCATTAATGAAGCTGAAAGTAGGCCACAAACTACAGGGATTTATTCTTCCCTGTTGGGACCGTGTTATATCTGTCTGTCTGCTTGCATGGAAAATGCAACATCATTCCCAGTTGTTAACTTATTCCATAAACATTCACCATCCACTCTGCTCTTCCTGTAGCCTCATTTATACTGCATGCCTAATGCCCTGTATAAATTGGCCTTCTCTGCATACTAATGTGGGCATCTTTTTATTATATTTTTTTTAAAGCAATGGGCATACAAAGCGTAGGTACGGCCACCTCTGTGGATTTACCTGTGGGCTAAACTCAGAGTATAAGGGCTGCATCCCAAGGTACCAAGAGCTTCTGAAATAGAATTGGTGAGATGGGAGAGCAAAGAATTAAAGTTGGTTTTACCTGTACTGTGGGATGAATACTGAGGTCCTGATAACTCAGTCCCTATGTGGAGGGGAAGGAGGGAGAAGAGGACCCTGAAGATTAGCTGGACCCATGCTTGGAAGAGTGCAGATTAAAATGCCTCGAGACCTGGCCCCTGCTCTGACTCAGGGCTCCTGGTGTTTTATGATAAGGAAACCGTAGCAGTGCCTGTCTCCCTCTCTCCCCAGCGTCTGCTGCTCCCCACAGACAAGGCGGCAGAGCAGAAGGCACGTCTGCTCCATGCTGCTACAGCTCACAGCCCGGGGTCCTAACGCAACATGCAACAGATGCCAGGTCTGGTTCCTGCCGCAGCCATCCTCTGCCGAGACGCTGGGAAAGGAGGCGGCTTTGGTTCTTCTGCCGTCGCTATTGAAGCACTTAGCTGGGTTAGAGGGGAGTGATGTCTGAAGTCAGCCCCGCATAAATCACTAGAGCTCCTAAGTCAGTACAGCAAAGGATGTGTTTTGATGATATAAGTAAATAGCTCCAATGGCGAGCTGCCACAAAAAGGGGCAGTGTCGTCTCCTGCCCTTAGCTGCGTGTTCCTGCTCTCTCTGCTGCGCCACCATAGCACTCATCAGGCTTGAGGTGAACGAGCTCATGCAGCTGGTCTGACCAGGCCTGGTGTAGGACCCATGTGGAGTCAGACAAGCACGAGTGCCACCCTGAGAAAAGGGTAGGAAAAGAGATTTTAACTCCTGCTGCCAAGAAGAGCTGTCCTGTGGATCTGCAGTGACAGCTCAAGTCCCATATCCCTTTCCCAGACTGCACAGAAACCAAAGTGAAGGCTGGGAAAGTGAAGTGGGATGTGAATCCAGCATCTCAGTGCTGAAAATTGTGAGTTATAACTAAAAAATACAGTCCTTTTAGCTCAGGCATGCACCCACCCTCTGCGTCTGAACAGTATCAGCACACGTTACATTGAGCCACTCCAAAGGCCTGCTCAGCAATCAGCTGGGTATATTCATAGATGTTAAAGCCCTGAGGACTACTGTGATAATCTGCTTTGACCTACATAACATGGGCTGGAGAAATTCACCCAGTAATTCCTGGAGTGAAAGGAATTGTTCTTCCCGGAGTAATTCCATTCAAACTAGGACCGAGTTGATGTGTGTGTGTTTGTGTATGCTTGTGTTTAGCTATGCATTATGTTGTGGCTCCCTTTAATTCTTTCTCCATCTCCCATTAGTGGCCTTTTCCCTTCCTCTGAACACTTAAGCTCTTGAGGATTTAACAGTACTCAGAGAATGCAAAATTCAAAGCTGTGAGCATGACAACTTGAAATATCATCACAAAAATGTATTTCATTCACCCCGGAAGACAGAACCATAATAGCATGTGTCGTACTCTGACCAATCACAGTGAAAAGCTGTAGTTCAAATTTCAGATCTGCACCTTCGAAACTGGTTGGGCAAACATCACTGTTGTTTGGTGCTTGCCTGCTTAGAAATGCCAGCAAGCGCTGGCAAAGTCAGCACTGATGCTCCCTGCCGTGGGTTCACTTTATGCAGTGAAAAGGTACGGTCCCAGATAGATAGCTTCTGAACACAGTGCAATCATTTTTTATCATAAGGTTCCTTTATGCTTGGTATCTACGTACCCAAAGCAAGGCACCTTTCTTCATCTGTCCTGCTCTGATTGTGGGCTCAGCTGTCCCACTTCTGCATGCAGGGTGCAATCCAGCGGCCCCAGATTTGGGAAACCTCTGTGTCTTCTGAGCTGGCAGGCACTGAGGGTTGTGTTTAGGCTGTGATGAAAAATGTAACAGTTTGTTCAGCCTCTGACCACAGACATTGTGTGAGGGATATTTGCAAATTGTACTTGATGTTCATGTGGAGAAGGCTCCTTCCTTTGCAGGGATATATCTTGCCTTGAGAGATGATGAGTTGGTGAGGCTATCACTTGCTGCAGGCAACAGATAAAATCCCAATGGTATGGAAACCTCTAGGTAGAAGGATTAGCTCCTCGGTGCCAAGGCGTCTCCTTGCATTGACTATTCTGGGGAAAAGTCCTCTTTAAACTGTAGCATAGGACTCTAATGTTCTTTCTTTCATGAGGTCTAAGCTGCCTTTTGGCTTATGATTACAGTCCTTCCTGTAGATATTACCCTACTGCTTCCTGGACCAAGTATATCTACAGTACAGTGCTGTTGCGCTTCTTCCTTATCCTTGGACTTTCTCTGTCAGATGGAGGTGTCTGGTGAACATGTGGTCCACTGAGCAGCAGCTGAAGTCCCAGAGCAGGAAAGATGACATGGTGTTGTGCAGGGTTTCTAGTGAGGGCTCTTGAGCTGAAGAATCCTTTTTACCTGGTCCCTACCTCACACCAGCCCTGAGACAGAGGTCCTTCCTCTCGTGTGACCCCAGGGATGCCCTCTGCCCATGACTGGGTGCAGAATTCAACAGCTACCTCACATATATCTCTTTCCATCTTCCCTATAGACCTTCATCCCACAGCACATCCCCAACACTGAGTGTCTGTCCCCTTCCCATCCCTGACTCCAAGCTCTGCAGCAGCCTCCTCCTGCCCCGCTCCCGTCTTTGGGCGAGAGCAGCGAGAACCAGGAATCCAGCCCAGGCCCTCCTGCTCAGCAATGCAGAGTGTTACGACAGGGTCAACCAGCCTGGCCCTTGTGTGTTGTTTTATAAATACATCCTCCAGTCACCAGGTCAGCCGCATAAAGACTTCTTTCTGAAATACGGGAGCCTGACAAGTGCTTAGCAGACGGCCCGACATCCTGAATCCGGTCTCTGTGAGATTCTCCTCTCAGCAGCGCCGGCACACGCTGTTCTGATGGTGCGGTGCCAAGTGACTTCTGGGTCAGTGCTGATCTTTGGAAATAAGTCTCAGTGGGGGATTGATGACAGAGTTCTTCTGACCTGAGGGAAATCGGTAGGAGGAAGGCACCAGACGTGGAGTTGGACTGCGGGGGGGGGAGAGGGGAAGGGGGTGGGGAAGGATGGAAGACGAGCGACTTGAATATTAAATCCTCTTGAGCCAGGGAGCACAGTGAGGCAGACGAGCCTTTAGCTCTCTTCCTCACAGGCTGTTTTCCAGGGAAGGAAAACAGCTTTAATCTGCTAGAAGAATCCCAATTTGTGTTTGAAAGCATATGTTTGCGCTGGGAATCCAGCAAACGGCACTGCAGTGCTTAACTAGTAGGTCAATGCTGTGGACTGGGAATTCAGCTCTGCCTTCAGTGTGGAGAGTTTATCTACACAGATTTATGCTGTCGTAGCAGTACCGAGGAGCAGTATTTGCACGGGGAAGGCCCAGAGGACGCTGGCTGTCCATAAGGCTTACCCAGACCTGCCCCTTGCTCTGAAAGCTGATGGGGTTTGCGGGAGCCACTCTGCCTCTTGCTGCTTTTACTGGGGAACTGCGCTTGCCCAAAATGAGGGACTGTCCTGCCTGGCCTGAGGACACTGGCTGGATTCAGCTCTACCATTACAGGAGCTGTTGGTCAGAACAGGTGAAAGGGAAGCAGCCCAACAGCAATATTAGCAGCTGTGCCTTCAGGCAGGAGCCTACACTCCCTCCTCCCAAAATACTGAGGGTATGTAGATGAAAGTCTCAGGGGTCTTGTTATGACTGATCTGGATCTTGTACAGGTTTTGTTGCTGAAGACCTGTGGTGTCTTCAGGAGGGAATAGCACACAACAGTTTCTGGTATGGGACCCTGTGTGTGTATGCTATAGGTGAACAAATGTTGCAATCATGGCGTGCAGAGCAAATTCATCCTTCAACCCACTGCTTCTTCCCTGCCCCTGGCACGATCTCTGAAGAATTGCCTCCTTTCCTACAAACCAGAGCAATTCTTTACGCCAATTTCTCATTTGGATCAGCATGGCTCTCCAAATGGTTTCTCCAAATGGAGAAACAAGAAATGGAAGGGTCTAATCTAAGGTGTGAATTATGTTAGCCCAACCAACAACACAACTTCCAGTCTTGACCTTATTGATTATTTTTAACTAGGCTCATTTTGGTTTAGTCACTTAGGGACAGCCTCATTTGTGACGATAAGCAAATGTTTACATAGGGTATTTTTAACAAGCAAGCAAAAACTAGTTTTAAAAAAAAAAAGAAAAAACAAACAAAAAAACCGCAAAGAATATGAATTATATCATTGTATCTTTACTCTTGAAAGAAAAAGCTGAAGTTATGCTTCCCTCCACATCCTATGTGGGAAGACAGTACAACACCGTATGCAGAAGCACAGTAGAGTAGTAACTCTTTATTACTCATCTACTCTCCAAATTATCTCTAACTTTGTCCCATAATACCATACTTTATATTTAAAAGCATGGGTAGGGGAACAGATTCTCAGAATTTCCATAAAAATTGTATAGACAGGTGCATTCTGCTGCAGGCAAGGCAAGGAATAGGTTGTTCTCTCATTCTTTATCTGATTTGCCCAGCTACTTCTCTGTATAAGATAAGACAAGACAGGAGTTTCCTTCACCTCTCAAGGTATGGAGCAAGCATGCATCGCCTAAAGAAGAGTTTATGACCATCTCCAGCTTTTCCTCTCATGAACACTCCCTGAGTATATGCTGGGGTAGACCTCTGGGGGAAACATCATCCACTGGCAGGAGGGAGATTCGCACTGCTGCTTGGTTGCTTCAGCAGAGGCAGAAAACAGAATGTCAGAGATGGAGTAAGACGTTATGTCTGAAATCTAAAGTGATGCTGTTGCATCTCTCTTGGCAAGACCTCTCCGCAGAGGTCAGGGCAGTTGTGTTACTTTGGGATACTTGGAAGCCAAAATTGTACCTTAGGCTTCAAGTAACTGATAAGTTCACATCTAGCATACTAAGTCTCCTTAGCTGCATGGTGGGTTTTCAAAAGTTCAGGCCAAGTTCTGTGATATCATGGGAATACATTAGTTGACAGCTAGGGAGAGAGGATTAATCCCAAGGCTTGAAGGCCTGGTGGTGTCTACTCCCAAACTTATTAATCAGACTTGGAGTTATTTCTGTTCAACATTAGGAAAGGTGCACTGAGACCTAATTGGCTTCTTCTCGCTCCATCCCATAATGGGACAACAAGGGGTGACTTGGTGAAATTAATGGCTGGTAAATTTAGAATAAATAAAAAGAACCGCTATGCCGTGTGCCAGTCCCCTGTGGGATTTACAGCCACAGGAGGTCATCGAGACAAATACTGTGGCTGTATTATTAAAACAGGCTAGATAATTTTATTACCATTAATAACGTTTACAGTTATGTAAGCTGAGATAATGAGGCTAATCAAATCTCATGCTTCAGGGCGTAAACTGATTGCCTGCAGGGGTCAGGAAGAAGTTTCTTTTTCCCCACACGCAGCACTGCACAGTTGGCTAAGTGCCGTGTGCGGGGGGGTTGCCTTTGCTGGGACACTGGCGCGTTGGCTACCGCTGGAGTGGGTGACTAAGCTCAGCATCATGGCAGCCTCCTGATCCACACCTTGCTGCCATCTCCTCTTCTTCCATGTGCTCCTTCTGCCTTGGTGCTGGCCCCATCTCCTGGCACACCTCTCCTCCTCGTTCCCTGAGCGTCTTCTGCGTCCTCACCCTGCGCCCCAGGTTCCTGCCACTGCCTCCACCTTCCTCTTTCCACGCTATCGGCACTTTCCCACCTCCTACACCACCTACCCCTTGCCTCTGCTCCCTGCCACAAGCTCCAACACGCTGGCTGGAAGCCCAGGCTAATAAGCCTCACTCAATTTGTCTGAGTCTGTCCAAAGCTGACCCTTCATGGAGAAAGAAAATGTGTTGGGGGGGAGGGGGGGCAGTTCATGATACAGGTTGTGAACCTGTGATATTTCCTGCAGTTTCTTTGCAGCTCTATTTTAATCACTTAGTGCATTCGCTGGTAACATTCAGCATCCTCTGCTGAAAAGTTTTTTGTAAGCAACCTCACGAAAGCGAGGGCTTATTCACTGAATGTCCAGCAAAAAACATTTCTTTCTTGGTGCGTAGAGAGACTCTGAGGAGAAAGGAGAGGTGATAAGTAGACAGGGAAGTGTTTTTCGATGTCTCTTCTGGGGAACAGGTGAAAATAACAGTCGTGTCATTGTTATTATGGGTGAGATGGGGAAAGCAGAAACGAGGGAGAAAGTGGCATCTAAGTCACATGCAGTGTTTTGGATCTGCAGAGATTATTAATGCAGATATCTGGGCTGGCATCTAACAGGCAGATGAACGGGCTTTGGGCTTGCAGAGCTGTGAGTAGATAAGATCAAACTCCAGGTGAAGAGGTTTGAGGTCTTCACTGCACTGTTACCAATTTTGCCAAAGCAGCTTGGTGCCTTCCTTCCCTGGGTATCTCTTCCTTCTCTGTTGCAGGTGAAGAGGGGTGTGATGGACTTGAGGGCTGGGGCTGGCTGTGTCCAGGGCTGCTTCTGCAGCACAATGGTCCAAATTCTTCAGCTGCCCAACACCACGAGTAGCTATCAGGCCCACCTTCTCACAAATTCAATGACTTTTCCACTTCAAATGTATAAACAGGCCAGATGAGAGCTTGAAAGACTGCTAGGGAACGACTTGTATAAAGTGCATTTGCTCCGGTTGCCTGAGTTGAGATAACTCCAGAGCATAGACAGAGCTGTGAGCAGAGGTGGTGCACACTCGCTTTCCCCAGCCAGAACCACGATGATGCATTTTCTTCCTTAAGCATCCTTCCCAATTAACTCAATTTGGTGGGAAAGCCACCCCATGCTAAATCCCCCACTCAGGTTTTGCCCCTGAAAGTACACGAGAGATGACTGTGAGAAGCACATTTTCCTTCCCAGCCACGGGCACACCCCCCTCACCTCCAGGATTCGTATTCACCTCAAACAAATTGGGAAGCTGCCAGGCTTCGTCGAACCCTGTCCTTGACGTAGCAGAACAACCTGTCGTATGCGCTTTTAAAGGGTCTCTAATATAGGCACAACATGGGGTGACCTCGTCACTGAGAAAGTCTCTTACTGAACCACTATTTATTAATGTAGACAGATGCAGAATGCACCTTCCCATACCCTTTTCTAGCTGAATGCACTGAAAATTACTAGTGCTTTATGTAACTCCATTGGGGGCCACTGAGATTTCAGTTTTGCAATTAGCTGCTATAATATATATGAATAAAAATATATTATGGAGATGGATTTTTTTTTTTCCCTCCTCCTCTTTAATTAATCCTTGTTCCCTTAGATTTCTCTTGCTCACCTGCCTCCATAGCACATTGCCCTCGTGTCTGGGCTCACCTGAGTTGTGCACCTCCCAGAAGTGGTACTGCTAGTCCCAAAAAAGTGAATTCCCAGAATCATTTGCTGGGAATGTAGATGTGAGACACCTTCTTCTGAAAGGGAGTGATGGTCCTAGGCATTATTATCACTCACCTGGTAGCATGCTTTCCTTCCTCCTGTCTGGATATATCCTTGGGATAGAGATTGTTCTGACAGCTGGTATACCTTGGAGAATTTTGTGGAAGATCACCATGTGAGAAACAACTATTTGATTTTGTATCTAAAGTTTCCCAATTAACAGAGACATGAGGTTCAATCCTGATGCAGTGGGGCTAATTCTTAAATATTTTAAAACCAAGTTTGGTTGTAAGAGGCCTTGATTTAAATTTATGGTCCCCTTTCACACATAAAATCGTGGATACGGGATTTTGTACACTAAAAATTGGACTGAAAAGCAGCAGGGCTTGCTTTTGAATTAGAAATTGAGAAACTGAGAAATTGAGAGCGAGCTGGAGGGGAAGGTTATCCTCTCTTTAAAAAAAAAAAAGAAAAAAAAGTTGTTTCCTAGAGCCAGGGTAGACTAGAGACTTACCATAAGCAGCAGTAGGGTGTAATTGCCCCACTGCAACCCCTAGGTAGGCAGGCTAAACCGCTCTTCACAACAGTGGTGTTTACTCCAATTTTCAGCTCCACTGGTGCAAATACACTAGAGGTTGCACCGTTACAGCTATCCTGGTGGCTGCTGAACAGATAACCTTCCTCCCCCTGTCCTCCCCAGGTCAGAAAATACTCTTCCATCCAACCATACTGAAAGCTCTTTTTCTTGCAAAACTATCTTTTGAGAAGTTCACTGGAAGATTAAGTACCTCCTTCTGCTCCCGCCCTCCCCTCTTTATATTTTTATCGCTCTGGATGGCCCAACCTTTCCCTCTTAAAGCTGTGCTCGGTGGTAATATAAAACCCAGACGAAAGCACAGAAGCACCGAAGACAGCAGCCAAGTTAGAATTTAGGTTGCGTCCTCTGAGCTCTTTTTCGGAATACTGCAGGCTTAATTTGTTGTTTGAGCATCTCCCATATTTATAATAATACCCTCTATTAAACAACATGCCGTTAGCCATAATTTCCTGTGTGATTTACATATTTATTATTTTTATTTTTATATATATACGGAGGGTGATTTTGTCTCTCAGAATCTACCGCTCTCAGATGGCTGTGGTTGTTGCGTTATTTTTTTTTTTCCATCCTTTACCAAGTGATTAGAGACAGATTGCAGTTTTTTTCGTTGCTACTTTTTTAATAGGGTGGCCTGGCTAAAGATGGGTAGAGTGAAAATGGGTGCAATGCAGTAAACCTGGAATCGACACAAGGAACCCAGAAGGTCTGCTAGGTTCTTGCCTCATTAAGAACTCCATATCTGTTCACTGACTAACCTTGCAAATGAGTTCACGCTCAGTAAAGGAAATTGATTACTTTCCATTGCAATTAACATCTGGTCCTGGGTCAGATCATTAGGATAATTTGTTATAGAAAAAACCAAAGAAGCTAGCTACAGGGTAATAAAGTTTCTTCTGGACCCAATTAAAGATGCATTCTCTGGTTATTTTGTGGGACATCAGCCATCTCTTGGGGGTATTACCAGGGAGAAGGAAGCATACGGAGTGGACAATAGGTGGTGGAATGCCATATACGAGAAAGAGATGTCAGGGGAATCATTTACTCCTGCCTCTAGGAAATGCACATTCTCAGCTCCCATTTGCAGTCAGAGTTTCAGAAATGATGTATGACATCTATTTGGTGAGGAATGCAGGGCTGAAGGCTTAGAAGGGACTGTGAATCTCTAGGGATTCTATTCAGAGGAGGCTATGTTCCAGTTTCGGACAGGTCCGTAGATTAAAAAAAAAAGCCAAAACCAACTCCTTTTGAATTTCACATCCCTGTTTACTCTGAAACTCATAAAGATGTTGGGTCACTGGTAGAGTTTTCCCAAGTTGAAGCAAAACTCTGAATCTTGCCCAAGAACTAATAAATGGTTTGCTTGGATCTGAGATGAACTTTTTTATATCAAACTCAGAAGGCTCTAAACATACAGGAGCCAAATTTCAGCCCCATGTGTCGATCGGGAAAAAAAAAACCAAAAACCCACCACCTAAGAAACCTAGTTTCCATTCATTTTCTTGCAACAACAGGTTTGCATGGCTCTAGGGAAAACATTTTAGGAACTGTGCTGCAGTTAGAAATAGAAACAATGCTGTTCATATTCCTAGCAGCAAATGCTTTTGTAACAGACCCGTTGGCATTTGGGACTTCGTGGTGTTTCTTATGCTTCTTTCTGTGGCCACTTAGAATTCCATGGTGACAGGGAGGCTCGAAAAATAGGTCTTCCTGCGGCACAAACACTACCCCCTACCACTAAGTTCAAGGAGAATCTTCATTAGCAGCGGAATGGCTAAATAATGTTATTCTAATTATATATCCAAAACTAGGCAGTGGCACATCAGAGCTGGACAGGAATTGTTTCTTTTCATTGGAGAAGAGTTTTTGAGATTACTTTTTCTATTATACTTTCTGTTCCAGTTGAGATGGAAAGTAAAATTTAGAAAAATGTGACGATCATTTTAGAAAATCAGATTATATCAGGTGAATATATTTTAAGGTTGTGATTTTAAACTGTTTAATTTGTTTTTTATCTTACTATGTATATTAGTCCTTTAGGTATAAACTGTAATTTCAAAGCAAAAAGTAATTTTCTGGTGACATTTACCCAACACTTCCTGTCTTGAAATCATTGAATCATGATTATTTTAAAATTTTAGATGTGTGGGAGTTTTATAATTTTGTTGTTGGGGTTTTTTTCCTTTCCAGTTTTCTCTGCACAGGTTGGGAGATTTTCTTTTTTGGCAGATTTTTCCTGCAAGTCTTTTCAGTTCTTTCCAACCAATAAAACCCCAAAAATTGATGGGAGGAAAAATCAGATCATCAGTCTAATAATTACCCAATGAGAGAATATAGGGTTGAGGTATAAGACTCTGTTATATGCCACTGTTTTTATTTACTTCGTTATCATAAGAAATAAGCAAACTCTCAACCATAAAATAAGAACCAATCTTCAAATTCTTCCTGAAAATTTGAGCCAGATATCACTGATGGTTACAATAGTTTGGGTTGATCTCATTGCAGCACAGGATATGAGAGAGCAGAGCCCAGCTGAGTGCTTAGCTAGGACTCAAGTGATGCATTGACTTCATGATGGCTCTGTGCAGGAGATGTAAATATTGGACTCCAGTGGCTTCGAAGCATCTTGCTGATAATTCATACGGCTACAGATCTATAAACCTGCTGGTTCTCATGCACCTTTGCCACAGCTATCCATGTTAATGGGAATGGGAAATGAAGCATATATTTTTCTAGTAATGGATAAACATCAGGAGGTCCAGGGAGTTTGAAATCTTATTAGAGAAGACTACTCTACTTGTGAAAAGCCCTTCCAACTCTGGAGGAGTTTAGATCTAGATTCATTGAAATCTTTATAGATGGTACCTGTTTTTCTGATGGGTTGGATCTCAGATTTCTAAGCTTCTGAAAGCTGGAAGAAGCTTGCATTTTTAAGACCTGGCTCTGGAACTCAATATTGCAGTCTGACATGAGCTGCTGTCATGAATACTTTATATTTCATAGATTGTGCTAAGATCAGCCTAAGCCTGTGGTCACTCATGATGTGAGCTCAGTCTCAGCAGAGTGAAACAGTCTAATAGAACTAGTTTTCAAGCATATTAGATGTCCAGTCTATTCCTTTAAAGAAATTGTGGCATTGAGGCAGAGTAGCCAGAGTATCTATGCTGGGATTCTTCTGAGCAAACAAACAACACATGGTGTAACCACCTATATCTCTAAACAACCTTTGTGGTCTATGAAGAAGAGTTAGCACTGGCAAGATGATTCTCACACTGAAACAGACATCTAAAACGTGGTATCCTTCCCATCCTGGAAGGTGCCTGTTTTCTTCTACTGCCTCTAAAGGAAGTCTAATGCCACCAGCACAGCAGAAAATGTTTAGATATGGTAAAAGGGTCAAGTTGAATGCTATCCAAAAAGAGTGGTCTGCCTAGAATATGTGTGTCTTCATCTGAACAAGTGACCTGAGGTTGCTTTTAGAGTCAATGGGTAGGTAGACAGGACAGTTCCTGAAGTTTAGGCCACAGTTCATCTCACCCCAAAGTGGACACTCACATTTCATTGTGTGAATAGACTGAAGAGATTTCCACGGATTACAAGAGGAGCCTAGACATCTACCTTCCAGATACCTAAACTTAAGTGACAGGACCTACCCAAGATAATTAAAAAGCTTGGCTAATTTCAGTGGAAAGTGAGCTAGGTTGCATTTAAATCCCCCACCGGAAGGAGGAGTGAGTGAATTTTCCGTTTCAGAAGGATTTGAACATGGGTGGGCTAAGGAGGCTTGTAAATGAGCTTAGAACAGTTTTATCACTATCTGGTAATTCCTCAATAAATAAAATTAATGAGTTCCGTTGTCATCCACATCCCCACTGAAGAGGATTCAGACAATTCTCCTATCTCTGGAACTGCACTAAGAGTGTTGCTCCTCATCTGCTTTCTGATGATATTTTCTTTTAAAGAAAGGTTCATTTAATATGTTCCTCCCCAAAAAGTATTTGCAATTAATTCTTATCAAGGGCAACAGCTGATTTGTAAGATTACTTCTAAATTGGTAATTAATTAACCTATTACCAAAGGAAGGAGGGGTGCCCTGATTGTCAAGAGGTTAGAGCTGATAAGTGATGAATGGTTGGGTTATATCAGGACCTTGGCTCCCCTCTCTGATCAGTTTGGATGTTACCTAACCATGCATTATATTTGAACATGAATCACAGCTCCTCAGTCTTTATATTTCCTAAGCCAAAGCCTGACACACAGAACTATGGGTAGATCTCATTTATTATTGCTTAATTAAAGGCTCAATGCACAAAGAGACGCCTCTCGCTTCACTTTAGCTAGCCGGCAAGATCATAATTGTACTGATGTCAAGGCCAGCTTTCTAAGTAGCTATTGGAAGTCACAGTGAGGAAGATCTGAGCTATTCTGTAGGGAATTCTACACAACAAAAGTTACATTCATAATTTTTAATTAAGAAATTACTTCTTTTTTTTCCACCAGGCTGCAACATTCATTCCTTCTCCTTCCTCACTCACATGGTTCCAAACTGGAGCATTACAAGTAGCAAGGGACAATTAGTTATTTTTTTCTTGGGTGGGGTTTTTTTTGTGACTAAGCAAGTATGTTTTTAAAAATGTTTGGATTGACCCAAACGATATCTTTTAGCCCTGCTAGCACAGCAGTTGTATGTTTCCTCAGCACAATAAAATAAATCTTTCAGTTTGCCTGTGATATATCCTTACAGTTTTCTGATTTAAATATTTTTAGATACTGTGTTAGAGAGCTGTTTATAATAAAAAAATTCAAAATAGCAGGTTTATGTGACTCAGCTGTAAAATATTTGCAAAAAAATTTCCAATTCTTCTCTTTTGTTGTCTACCTTTTTAGTTAAAATAATTTTCCCTGGGTGAAGTAGGTTCAAAGGGGTATTGGTGTATTTAGCCACACGTTGCTCTCTGAAAGAAATTCCACAGGTTTGCAAGGTGACAGACAATGTGTAAGGATGAAAACGATCAAACTGCCTTTTTTTGGCAGAATCTTTCTCCTCTAAGATGATGTAAGAGCTAGATAATACATGACCCATCCTTAGGGGAGTGTGCCAGAGCTGAGTTGGAAGCGAAAAAAAATTATTTTTGACTTCACAAACTCAACCTGGAAACATTATGAGATAGAGAGAGAGAGAAAATAAAATATGGAAACCCCGGATGGCATTTTATACAGAGTCACTTTCCTGACTGTGAGTGTGTTTTAAGGAATTGTCCTGCACTCTGGGATGTCATAAATCCAGCTTGATATAGTGCCGCACTACTTGGTTGCTGTCTGAAAACTTGCATCCTTGGGTTTTTTTTTTGTTGGTTTTTTTTTTGGCGGGGCTTGAGGTTTGGTTTTGTTTTCCACCATAAAGAAATAGGAGCATTTTGTGTGTAAGATGGGAAGAGTGCAGGCAGGAACCATCCTCTCCTTGCTTTCCTGACTCTGCTACACTCCTCAATAAGCGAGATATCTCCGTCATGTGCAAATAATGAGAGGCCAATTATGCCCAAGGAAGGAAGGCAGGTGATAGGGGTGTAGTGAATAGTAAGCAAGACTGACTTACATGGAAATCAAGCTGAAAGCTGCTTTCAGCTTTAGAAGTCATTCTCTAGCGCTGCTAAGTGTGGCCAGCCATCCCTGCGCGAGGCATCACACAGCAGTGCCATGGGAAGCAGGCTCTGCTCAGCCAGGCAGACCAAGCGGGGAGGAAAGGTGCTTGTTCCCTGCAAGCCCAAGTGGAGAGCAGCATCACAGTCCCAGAGGCTTCTGGCATTCCCCTGCTATCTGTCCCTGATGGCTGCGTTTTGGTTTAGTAGATATCGCGGGCGAACTTGCTGCCTGCTGTGTGAGCCTGTCCACAACTCAGGAAGCTGCTGGGAGAAAAAGGTGAATATTTCCCACGTCCTTGAGCTTATAATTTTTTCATCCTGCTCCCTACCAGAGGGAAGGCTCTCACTAGCTACAAACAATTCTCCAGCCCACCAAAGCCTTTTCCTCAGATTTAAAATCGTAGAAATATGCTTCTTTCTGTGTGTAGGTGTGTACATATATGAGTGGATGAATATGGATGTATATACAGTTACAGCTCCATACATTTGTACATACAAATATGTATAAATATATTGAGAGCTAACAACTTAGTTTCATGATTTCTCTTTTGCTACCCAATGACAAGACATTAAGAAGAATATGTACTTAAAAATAAATAAATTGATGTAGTGCTTGAAAGAAAAAGTGGAAGCTGTCTGTGAGACACTGCAGTCCTTAGCCTCAAGTGGAGACATGAAACAGGAGTCCTACTGAATGCCTAATAAAAGTAATAATAATAATAGAAGGGAAATTAATTAACTACATGGAAATGAAAGGTTGCCTATTATATTGAAATGTTATGACAGCTGTATCCGCAGCATTGCAGAGGTCTCCCCAAGACGCAGAAGTGTCTCTGGAGACGTGAGTCCCTGCACTGTCTCTCAGGGTGCAAACACCTTGCACATGCCTGTGCTAATTTGCAAATCCTAGAGGATATGCTCCAAATTTTTGCCAACTCCTCTCCTATCCAGACAGGGCCTATGGCTCTCTGTGCTTGCTGTTGAACCAAGTGCCATAAAACAACCAAACACCAGCTGTGTTGGCAGATTTTAAGGGCGTGCTTCTCAGGATAGTACACTGGAAGTGTAAGCACATCTTTTAATTTTTTTAAATTTTTTTTTAATTTTAAAAATTGACCTATTTTATTTTCCCTCACAGAATGCACAAGGATTTTTATTAATTATTTTTCAAGCCAGTAATCAGTGGAAGACTAAGACTTATGAGCATTCCCACATTTAAGAAACTACCTTGTACCCCCAAAATAATGAACCACATATCTTGTAACTCTCTGCTTTCAAAGTACTATCAGAGATCACCCATGTAGCTTGGAGGTAACAGCAGCTGGTGGCACCAAACCAGAGCTTGGATCTCTGCTTCTTTGATCAAATCCAGTGGCAAACAGGTATGCCGAACTTGTAACATGAGCTCAGCCTACAATAACAAACCACCCTGTGCATGGACATGGCAGAAGGGTTTGTCTCCACTGGGAATCTGGGAAGGCGGGAGAAGCTAGACTGGGAATTAGAGGGAATGCTGGTGTATTCAAAAATTTAAAGTTACTTTCTGAGTTTCTTTTTATGTGAGCCAGCAGAGACCAGTGGGCCACAGGTGAAAAAACACTGCCCAGCTTGCTCTGGACTTTCCTGTATAAACAAGCCCTAAGGAACAGGTGGTTTCAGTTTTTGATAACATCTCTGCAATATCAAACCACTGCACTGCTTCCTTTAATTAAAACTTAGCAAAGCTGACTGCATAACCAAGTGCCTCTAAATAATTGCACAATGACAAAAGACTACTTGCCTATATGCAAGTGAGGTTTCAATTCAAAAAGCATTTCTGTTTGAAGGATAATACTGCAAGTTGCCACACATTCAAACACCAACTGAAAATCCTGTTGGCTCTTCCAAAAGCAATCCTAGTGTAGCGCAAGAGGACAACAGCCTTTGGTTTCTAAGTGTGACTGCCCCGTGTTCCCCAGCAGTACACAGCACACTGACCTAGTACTCTGATTTAGTTTTAGTCAAAATATTAAGCTTTTAGCAAATCCGGTGCACCTAAACTGGGTCCGTGGTCGCTAACATGCTGTCTGTTTCATTTTCTGAAACTTGGGATAACTAACTTTATGATAGTGATGTTGAGTAGCCATTAATTCTCATTTCTTTCAGCTATTCCTCAACTCCAGCTTATGAGTTCTTCAATAAAAATCTCCCAAAGTTACCTTGGCGACTCATATGTTTGCCAAGCTGACAGATTTATGACAGTTACATATATAAATATTTATATGCTGCGGCAATGCAATTTTTAAAGGCAGATCTATACACTCTCACCGAGACTTTCAAACAAGGCAAAACGCACTCGCACAATGTGACATAACCATATACAAGTCAGTGTGTATCACTACGTGCCTGAATACACGGGTACGCACGCTAATGATCATACAGACTTTCTGACAAGCATGTAGCCCTTGTACTCACAGGCAGCACTCAAAGACTTTTCAGCAAGTCAGAACATGCTAACGGATGTGTAGCTGTAATACACATCCATATGTTCTTCAGACACCAGAATAAAACCTCCTACTCCCTGCACATTGCTGGACAAGGCAGCACGGGAACACACCTCCCACAGGAACTGCATGCAGTTTTTATACTTAAACCTGACTTTTACATGCAGGCACATTTGCTATTTCACAAGAAAGTTGGATATAGGACATCAGAGAATCTCCTACTCAACAAAACCAAATTCAGCTGTATATACATGACCATACACATACAAGCCATATATCTTGTAATGATTGTAGAAGAATTATCACTGGAAATAATTCTCTTTATTTTTTCCCTGTCACACGCTCATGTACACATGCTACTACCTTCTCTTTAGACCTGACTGAACCTCTTTGTGTTGCATTGCCCTAGGCTGGTGACCAGAGCAAATCCTTAGCCTATAAATTCTGGTGATGAGTTCAGCTGTTTTATTGTCTGGCAGAATAGATGGAGATGATACAAAGTCCAAAGGAAAAGAAGAGGAGGGGGCTAAATAGAGGGGGAGTCATTTATATGTAAACGACACAGCAATTTATAGGAGAAGCCAGGGATCTTTTATTTTTGTTAAGGCTGAGGGCTTGCGTTATCAGCACCCCATTAACACAAAACCTACTTTGAAGGTACCATTTTACTAGCTCCATCTTCCCTTTCTTTGTCTGAAAGTCTAAATATAAAATCACTTCCCTTCCCCCTCACCCCCCGCTTTAAAAATAGAGCTGAGATAAAGTCTTCCTCCTCCCTTGCTTTTGATGGGGAAATCTCAGTGGCTGTTTAGATTTTGCTTATACATTAATAAAACATTACAGGGAAGTAGTAGGAGAGAGACCAAAAATCTTTCCTGTGACAACAAAATGCCTTTCTGTTCTGCTGTTTCCACTTGAATTCACCGCTGCTACTTCTAAGCTCCAAAACTTTGGCTTAGTGTGGAATGTGCAACAAAGGGAGAGGTTATATATGTGCATATATATAGGGTATGTGTTGTGTCTCCCAACCCCTTGCATGCACTGTGGGTGAAGTGATGTGACAAAGGATTCAGGAGAGCCTATTCTCATATCAGGTCTCATCTTGCTACATCTGTCACATCTAGGCAGCTGTGGACAATAGCCCAACAAAAGTTGGCAGGTTCCTAATTAAAATCCCAGACCTGGAGCTTTTTCTTTGTGTTTATGGCAGACTCAAAACTTTGAGCAATATCTGTCAGGGTGGGCTCTGATTTTGTGTGCTTTAAAGTGGGATGCTTGAGGTGAAAAGAACAGAACATAGACCACTGCAGAGTAAAGGCAGTGTGAGATTCTGAGAAGCAACAGGAATCTGAGCTCAGAGGGAAGTCAGGACAACCAGTGGCTTTACCCTAGAATACTCAAACTGGGCATCCAAAACTGCAATCAAAACCTGGAGGACTAACTCTCCTGGCCTCATCTTCCCATCTGCAGTCTCAAAAGCAGACTTCTGAAATGCACTTATCTACCATGCCTTTCATTCTGTGAGCATAAGCAGTGCTAGTAAAATGTTCTATTCGCTATCCTGACTACTGACAACAAGCAAAGAGCCATGTCAGTCTGACTGCAAGTTCAGTTACCTGGCTAATCCTCAACCCAAGCCAAATCACATGGGGTAAGAGTTAGACAGTGCTGGCATTAAATATTTGTGCCATTTTGTTCTCACCTGCATGTATCTTTCCAGATATTACAGGACTTCCCAACTTCATGGGCAAAACTACTGTTGCCAGATAATAAAAACGTCTGTTGTATTTTTAGCTTGCCTGTTTTTTAGCATCCTGGCCTTCAGGTATGCAAAGTCAACTCCTCACTCTCATTCTTTTGAAGGTCTGAGGTTCATTCATCAGTCTTCCAACTCATTTCCCAGTTCTACAGCCAGAGGTTTCCTTAGGATCTGGTCCAAAATCCTTTAACCCCAAGGAATAGCTTCATTAGACATGGTTTGTACACTCTGTCCAGACATCTAAGTAAGCTCTCCAGTTTTCCTTCCTTATCTGTATAACATTAGGAAGTATAACACTGTATCTCTTCTTTCATATTTTGCTTCTCTTTTGTATTTAAGGGAAACCATATTTATCACTTGTCTTTTCCATTACTGCAGTATTATACAGCATGTGTATATATATATATATACACATATAGGTGGTCAGAGATTTACAGTTCAGCTACTAACTTTTCCTGACTTCATGGAAAAGAATAGTTTTAAAAGTTTAATTCTACTTCATATTAAATATGAAGCATCAGTAAGGCTACAAGCCTTACCAGAGTGTTCAAATCTAGGAACAGGGCCATGTTTGAATGGTTTGTTGGAAGTCATCGTTAGGAATGTTCCCATCTTAAATCACTTTCTAGGAATTAAAAATGATCATGTACTGTAAGTGCCCATTGTGCTTTTGAGGTTTGGAAATTAAGGAAGTACAATAAATTTGCTGAATGGGGTCTACTGTTTCTTGTCTTATTTTCTTCAGGGTAGTGAATCTTAAAATATACTGCCATGTTTGCTGAATCTGTTTGTGTGTGTGTGTGTGTATAGCCATTTTGAAGTAGGAAGAGAAGTACAGAGAATCCTTTAGGAATTTACTGTAAGTCAGTAATGCATTTTGCTTGTTTTCAGGCCTGGTTTTAAAACGTCTTGTAAAAAAATAATATCCCCAATGCATATTGTGCAGGAATTAATGTGGAACAAGAGCAAAATTACTCTGCCTCTTATGCATTAAAAAATCCCAGTGACACTAGGTTCAAAACATTGCAAAAATGTGTTTCTCCCTCCTTCTCTCTCTCTAATATTTTAGCAACTCAGTATAATTCTTCATTATTGTGTTGTTTGATATATAGGAAAGGGGACCTTGAACATAGAATAAGTGCTTCTAGTATAGCTGTAAGATATGTGATCTGCAAAGCATACTATTACGTAAGTCTGATAAAGCAGAATGTTTTTAAGCCATTAGCCAAAGCAGGTTTTGTAACAATGGGGATTTAACTCAGTGGTGTACCATGACTTTATACTGGTTTAGCACCATCACCCAAATAAGGAAAAGCCATACATAAACCTCATCTTTGTAGCTAGACAAGATTTTTACCTTTAAAGGCTTTAATTTTTCCACTTTTGTCATGGCACAGCTGCATTAAGAAAATAAGCATTCCATACTTACAGAAAACACATTTATCAAAGGATTGAAACTATACAAAAATCATCTTTGTACTATATAAATATATACATGTTAAGGAAGGGACCCTGATCTAAGCTGGCGCTGCTTCAAGTGGAGCCTGGACCAGATGACCCCCTTCCAATCTAAATGCCTCTGTGATTTTGCAACGCTGAGGGATGAATTGTACTATTCTAAGGACTCCTGCACTGAATTCAGAGATCCGTCCACTGTTTCTGGACACAGCCTAAGCTTGCAGTGACCTACCAGGGTAGGTCCAGCCCCTACTGGGGCTTTGGATATGATTTTTTGGACAATCCTTCCACTTACTGGATTTTGTTGCTGGCCTTAATCTCAGGAGATCTGGACTTTACCCTTGCTCAGTTACTGATTTACAGTAAGACGTTATGGAAGACTCTTCTTCCTCTTCTCTGCTTTACTTTATCCATAGGAAAGGGCCTATCTGAGCCTGGCTTTGAGATGAACTGAGGAAAAGTGTAGGGCATTATTATACAAGGTCTAGTGAGTACCACGCAAGGTCTACTTTTACTAGAACAGCACACTGTCAAGAGTTTTCAAAATAGGGCTCTTGTCACCAGTGAGACCCATAGAAAGGGATCCCCCTTCTATATCCCTTGATCTCCTGTTTTCTTCATACAGATATAATTAATTTCCTAGAAATATTGTAATTGAGTTAAGCAAACACAGCAGCCACTTTATGATTCTGTGGGAGATGGTGTTTAGAGTGGGAGGATGACTAGAGGAAATAAGATTAAGTTAAGTGAGGAAAAAATTAGAGTGAACATCAGGAGAAATGTTTTTCCCATGTTTAAGATTTGATAGGCTGTGATTGTGATTTCATAATCCAAGGGAAGTAGTGGGGAGTTCGTGGTGTCTTTGAATGGCATAGCATATCAGAAAATATGTTTTTGTTTTTATTTACTGGACTTCTAAGTACATTGTGATTAGGTCTGGCTTGAATTACACAGTCTAATTAAAACAGACCCTGATTTAATGGACTAGATACACAGAACATTTAGGTACACAAATGCTGGTGTAAGCTTTGCATGCAGTTGCATTAATTTGCATGCCCAGCTACAAGAGCTCTGCGTAGAAATTGGTTAACTGCACCAGTTGAGTCGCTGATTGGGCATAATACCTTGCACAATAGCCTGATTTGCATATGCATTGATGCAGACTTGCATGTATAGTTATGTGTGCAATGGTGCTCATGTTTTGTATATATAAGAGTGCATGTAGATTGCTTGAAAATCTGTTCCAGTAGATCTTGTCCATCTCTACTTTAGATCATTCTGTTTGCTAAGCAATAGATCATCCCACACTTTTACGAAAATACGTCAGCTCAGAGAGTGAATATTAATTAAATGAGTAACTAAAATGCTGCCAAAGGTCTATTTTTGTCTTTTACCTAAAAACCTCCTTTTTTGTAGCTATCATAACTAAATTTCTGGATTGTTTTAGGGCCCTTTTCTGTCTGTGAAAGGCAGTTTGTTCTTTCAGTAATTCTCTTATTTATTAGCCCCTTTTCACCTGGATTTGTTTATTAAACTATAAGCCTGATTGAATGCCATATAAGGCACACCCATGCTATTCCCACCAAATTCCATGGGATATGGGTTTAATTGAGGTCAAGGCCTCATAGTATTGGGAGCTATCAAACTGATGATATACACCTCAAGACTAGGATCTGGTTGGAGGCAGTTATATTGTCCAGTAAGCAAGTTCCAAACTGCAGGCTCCAAAGGAAGTCAATATTATCTTTCTTGAAGCAGCAAAACCATCTTAATTTATCTTTGCTTTGATTGTTTTTTTAGGCAGGGCAACTGAGTCACAAAAAGCAAAGGTCGCCTAGAATACTATTAACTAAACCAGATCTCCTGGTGAACTAGATCTTGGTTGGCTGGTAAGTCTCTTGTCTCTCCTTGCCCTCTCTTATCTCCAGACAACAGCCGACTGGCCTGCTCAGTCTCTTCTGTTCAGCTCTTCTCTGGCAGTAGAAAGCAATGAGCCCTCCTGCGGCTTTCCGTTGTTGTGTGTCATTCTTTGGCAAAGTAAAACATGCCGTCCAATAAAAAGGGATGGGAAGAGTTATCCAAAACTTTTAACTTAACACAGTAGGTGTACAGGATGATCTAACAGAGTATATTGGAGCATTCACCCATTCATTCTCCTCTTTGATTAGGAGTACACACAGGGCTTTGGGAGAGTCTTGAGGAAAACAGAGTTGAAGCTTTTGGACAAGTGATTCCAAAAAGTTTGGTATTATGCACGGGCTTTAGTCTCAGCACACAAATTGAAAGCCCTGGTTCTTGGTTTTTCCCTATTCTCATGTTAAGAGAGACTATAAAGAGTGAGGAGTATAGGATAAAAGCTATCTATCTTTGTATGTCCAGCTGCCTGGGACTAGGCTGGAGCATGCCTGGACAAATCTAGAGAAACCTCCCATTGCTTGTAACTTGGGTTCTACTGCCTGTACTTCCATCAGAAGCTGCATGAAGAAGAGCTGCATGGCCACACTACATTCCTCCTCTTATCAGAGGGCTGAGGGATCTCTCCAGCAGGGATTTCCACCCATTGTAAAGTTATTTCAGGCTGCTAGAGTGGATCAATATGATCGGCAGGAGTTGGACCTGATGGACTTACTGCAGCAAAACAAGACTGCAGTCCTTACGAGTAGAATGATCTCATTTAAGGGGCCTAATGCTCTTACAAGGGAAACATTAATCTGCATTTTAAAATGCAAAACACTTTGCAGAACAGCTTCCAAGCAATGAGTGTCCCAGAATAGCTAAAAATTGTCACACTTCAGGTGAGTGAAATATCAGCTCCCTCAAGATGGGGGCAGTGAGCAAGTGGAGCATCCTTAACGGATTAAGCATAAATTGAGTCTCAGGACCTCCAGGTATAGTTCCATTTTTGTATGGAAAAAACAGAAATTCAAGTGCGATTTGAAGAGAATCCATGAGACAGAAAGTAAGAGAAACTCTGCTGTTCAGAGAACAAGAGCCAAAGTGAGAAAGGCTCCCTTGCCAGTAGAGAAAATCAGTTAGTGTTTGATAAATAGACAAGTGAAAAAAAAGAAGGGAATAAACTGGGGCCCAGACCTTGGTACATGCTTAAACCAAGCAAAGCTCTCTAAATGGAAAGCTGAGATCCAGGGACTGTGAGGAAAGAGCATCTGGGTAAGCACTGGTATCACCAGAAAAGGAAAGGAGATGCCACCATTTTCTTTTCATTGGAGTTGATGTGTCTAAGGCAGGAAACACCATTTCCCACTAGAGTTTGTTATGCTCCCTGCCATGAAAAACAAATCTACTCCAGCAATGGCCCTCTGTCCTGTAAAAAGTCAAGTCCTGCCATCCAAGTGCATGTCTTTGAATAATGAATCCTGAAAGCAGCCAAGAAAGAATTCATAGTAAAGCCTACCTAGCTTTCCCAGATGCCAGGCTGCCAAGTTCAGATTTAGTCAAGAGTTTTGAGAAGCTCAGGTAAAGAAATAAGAAGTGGAAAGCTTCATTATTATTGCTTGTTGTGGCTAGAGGTACAGAGAACTAGTCAGCTAGCAGCAGAAAATTGACAGCTTTTCAAATCCCCTCTAAAAAATTGAAGGTGCTTTGCAGGATTTTTTTGTTCATTCCAGTGTTGTCTTCTCTGTTTCTCTGTGTGTTTTGCTATTTCCACTTTGGCTGGTGCTGTAGTAATAGGAATGATTATTCTTGAAGGCCAAACCTTCAAATAGTGACAAAGTAGTGGAGAGAATATTTCCATCAAGAAAACAGGGAAAAAGGAAATACCTTCATCTCTCAAGATAATGCCAGACATGATGAATGCATCTCTTGATCACATTAAAGTGTTTAATTCATGTAAAATTACAAAGGCATGAAAATGAGCAGGATTCCTTTTGAAGTCAAGACAGCTGATGTCATCTTGGTGGTCATTTCTCAGGGAGGCAACTCTAGGCTTATTAATAATGAAACAGAATTGGGAGGGAAGGTGCTTTTGTATTTTTGTGGTTTGGGTTTTTTTTTCCATTTCTTAGGAGAAACAAACAAAGTCACTTGGAGTATGGAGTATTCTGGCATCTAGAAACACTGGCACCCCTTGAAATACCCCTAGAATTCCTATCTGCTCAAAGAAATTCTTGTCTCAGTCATTTGCTGTAATCACCAGGATAATTTGCTCTCAGCCTACAACACTCTCGTCTTTCAGGTGATCAGGCAGGAGGTTATAACCCTGTCCCTGCTATGGGCCAGGAGTTTCCACATAGCCTTTACCCACTGCCGCAGTAGCCATATACAACACTGATAGTTTGGGTACCTCTGCTGTAGACTATTCTATGCTATTGGGTCCTTTCTGGAACAATATTGTGGCAATAGTAGGATGTGAGGGTCTGAGACACCAGACGCTGAGATCTCGGTCTGTGCTCTGCATGGCTGCAGAAGGAGGGTTTGAGTTCAGTGTAGGACAGCTCAGCTTGGCACAAATGGTGTCAAGGTGAGATTTGCATTAAGAGAGATGACAGTATATAGTATGCTGTTTAAAGACATGAAAAGTAAATGGGAAGATGTATTCATTCACTGGAAAGAGAACTCAAACATAAAGTTTCCTTGGAACTTGGACATCTGTTCTCACCTTGCTTTGCTTAAGGAATGTATGTCAGCTCATGACAGGTAGTTCAACAAACATAAAATAGTACCCAGTATATGGTTTAAAGGATATTCTAGCATTAGGACCAAATACCTTAGACTCAATTCCTCCATTAATGGTATAGTGACCTGAGCAGTAGTGGTCCAGTGGTTAAATTAACGAAGCTTTTTCTCTGGAAGCCTTCAGTGGCACTCAGCAGACCCATTGGTTAAGTAGGAAACTGATGGATATATTTAGAAATAACTCAATTATTTCAGTGCCTAAGTTGAGTGAATGAGATTCCACACCATTCTGATAAGTTTACAGAACACCACTACAGAGCTTCATTAGAGAACTAGGAAGAAATTGCAGTCATCCTTGGTCCTATACTCTCCTTTTCCCCCTGTATTTATGATCTATAATCTTTCCCTACTAAAGAAAATATATAACCTGGGGTGAGATCCACCTGTCCTAGCCTTGAAGGCCAAAAGAGAGACATCTAAGTCTGGACTAGTTATGCTAGACTCCCTTTATGGTCAGTGGAGAGAAACAGTCTTCTCCCGAGAATGATTCATCACAACCTGAGATACACATCTCAAATAACTCAACTGTGTGTTTCCAGGGCTTGCTTGTTTCTTTCCATTGACTACAAACAAAAAGTCCTGACTGTCTGACTGCAGATGTCTAAGTACAGGTGAGATTCTTGTTATCATGCACCTGCCCGCGAAGTCCCAAAACTTGCCCCCTTCAGATACTATATCTCTTTAGACACTTCAGTCTTCTCCACCAACCACCCATCCCAAATAGTACCAGCATTTATGCTTGTAAAAAGCATTTGAGTGAGACAACCTATATATAAGCTGAAACATATTTAAAAATTGTCTCACCAATTGACACAGCGCTTCTGAGGAGTCTTAGCCGCAGACGTCCTTAGATGGAAGTTCACACTGGACGTTTAGGTGAAGCTAATTCTAATTTCTGTGCATGTGTTTGTATGTTAGTGAGTGTGTAACAGCACATATGACAATGTAGTGTGTATGGGAAGAATAGGTGAACTTTACCATTTCATCCCAGAATTGTATGCTACAGTAAATATCAGAGATAATGATATTGACTTTAAGGTATTGCAGCTTCAAATGTCAGTTCTACTCTATCTAACACTCCGTTGGATTTGATTTACATCTCTTCCTCCCACTTCAAAAGCTGAAAAAGGAGGATGTTGGGAAGAGGGTCTTGACACAGAGACACTTTGTCTCTGTTTTCTGCCTCCTCTTTTGATAATTTTTGTGCTGCAGATTTTTAGCCAGGACTGAAGAACTAACACAACAGCCCTTGTCCCATGCTTTAATTCTGATTGTAAATAAGAGTGCTTCAGGCTGAGGGGCAAATCAAATGGATGAAATAGCAGCAGCCTCGAAAGGGAGTTCTCTTGCCAAAGGTGCTGCAGCTGAATCGAAAGGTCAGGGAAGTATTAGTGACAGTTTCAACAGAAATGAAACCAGCCCCAAAAACCAAAGAGCTCATAAGAATAACATTTAAACAGCAATTCCTAGCCCTTTACAGACATTAACTAAGTAATCCTCATTGCACCCCGGTGATATAAGGAGAAGTACGATTCTGGTATTGATGCTGAAGTCTAGCACTAACATGCACTTTGCAACCGAATCTGCACCCTACAATTGAATTGAAATCCTGTATTTTAGATCCTTAGAAATTACAAAATGCAGACTTAAAACTCAAAGTGGGCGGGAAACAGATTTTTCATCCAGCAAGAACTTTGCTTCTTTCTGAGTCTATATAAAAGAAGTTTATGAACTGCTAATTTGCGGGAGGGGGACAGCACTGAAAGAGCCAAACCACTGGATTCAGTCCAGGTATTTTGCTTTGATACTCCTGAAATGCTGCATTTTCTTTTCAGGTCTTTGGCTTTATTTTATCTTTTAGAGGAGCGTTGCAGTATATCATTCACCATTCAGGATAAAGTAAAGGTTACTAAGGAGGCCATTTCAATGCGGGTCACTTTTCCTAAGATTCCACAAGGAAACAATATCAGAGAACTCGCTCCTTTATGGTTTTAAGATTACTAGATGGATTTGGTCACTTTAGTGTAAATCCCTTTTCCTCCAGCTCTTTCTTCTAACACTCTTACCCTTCCACTGTGTGGTAAAGCTTATCCATTTTCTCTTAACTATCCTTTTTGTTTAGAAGCAGAGGAAATTACCTAGATATCTCTGTGATTTTCAGAACAGGAAGAATGACCTTAAGTGGTCGAGGCAGAGACATCTCCTCTATATCTCAAGGACGAAGGTGCTGAAAAATTGTGTTTTTCTTAAAGGGTGATTAAGAGGACAAGAAATAAATACACAGACTTGAAGGGGAAAGATGCCAATGACGGAAGGAATTATTTAAGATGGTCCATGGGGATATAACTAAGAGTAATGGGATACAATTAAGCAAAGAAAAACTCACAATAAATATCAGAAATAAAATGTTTACTGGCAGTGAAGTATATCAAGCCATGGTCTCCCAAAGGAAAGGGTGGAAAATCCATTGCTGAGGAGACTTACATGCACATTGAGCAAAACAGAGGAACATATGCAGGAAGGAACATTCAGACACTGGCAAGGGAAATGGCTGGATGACCTACAAAAAAATAGGTCTTTTTCTGTTTCTTACTTCTGGTCCTGGCAATTACTATCCTATAAATCTAACTTCTCTCCCCATTAAAATAATGGAATGTAAAGACGGAGAAAATATCATGAAACTTCTAGAGGACAATGGGATCATGAGCCGTGAGCAAGAAGGGGTTGAGAATTATTAACATCAGAGTGTAAAGGGAAAGCAGAGGGAAGGTTATGTGATAAGATTTTAGTAATAAGTTTGATACGGTGCATCTGCAAATCTTGAACCCAAAAGGTCATTTAGAGACCTAAGATGCCACCACTTCCTTGTTAGGACTGTTTGGGAAGGAAGGTGATGATAAACAGCAGAGTATCTAACACTGGTGACTGGTCTGAAAGTATATTGCAGTGCCTTTTCCCCTGTGGTGTCTTCATTCCTGATGCAGAAAAGAACCAGCACGATAATGATGTTTCCTCCTAACAAGAAGTTAATCTTAGTCCTAAACGCCTGTCATGGCAAAGAAATGTTTCCAAGGGATGTACCCAGATTTACAGTACCATTTGCTTGAAGGAATGTTATTTCAAAATTGTTCATTTTCAGTCTTCTCACACTTTCAATTATTCTAGACAGTGCTAGTCATAGCTGGTGGTAATACACTACTGTAATTTAGAGGAACATAGTTTTTCATATTATTGTTACACTGTCTTCTTTTTTTTTATTATTAGAAAAAATGAAGCACAAAGAGGTCATTTCACTTGAATATACTGAGGTTGATATAGCTGGGAACAGACAGTCTGACTTTCAGGGCCCTAAAGGACCTTCGAGATCCCCTTATATCACTGCAGTGGTGCTCACTGGTCAGTGTGTAAATGAAGAAGTTGGGATTGGATTTCTCTAACTGATCTTTATAAATCTAAATGGTTGAAACCTCTGCCCAGTGTAGCTGTCCAGGCTGGTCAGCTGTGTGGAATTTTCAGTTTCTCTCCTTTGACTACAAAGTAAAACTAGAAGACTAGTTCAAATGTAGATACAGATGAATGAAGATAGGCGAGTGGACTCTCAGTCTTGTAACCAAGTCTTGTGCAACAGCAGCTTGCTTTTGTAGTCCTTCCAGAACGGCATCTGCAACCTCCAAAAAATGTCTTTAGATACCCAGTATTGCCATATAGATTTTTTTTTTTTCAAAGCAGCTGTATTTCTAAACATACTCCTTATGACACCATATCATTATATTTTCCCACAGCTTCCTACAAGCAGAAGTCCTGCTTTTTAGGCAAACTCCTATGGACTAGACAAGGTTCTTGTAGTTAGTTCTTAGACTCTTAATCTGGCCATTCCCCATCTACTCCTACCTTCATGACCCAGAGTTATCATGCTGTCTCATAGATGACTAGATCAGCCCAGGCCAGGAAGAACATGTGTCACCTTGGGAGGGCCCTACTGTGAAGAGCCTTCATCCTTCCAAAGATGGTTGTTCAGATCAGGAACTCCTTAGAGAAGAACCTGGTCTTCCCACATACTTAGAGTTTTGCCTATTGGATTCTCATCACAGCTGGGACCTGGAGGTGTCTTATGTCTGAGGGGTAGCTGAAGCATTACTGAGGAGCAAAGCTGCCTTCCTACTCTTCTGCCGTGACTTCTGCTCCTGATTCAACATGGAGCATGCAGCGCAGTGCAGGCTCCGCCAGCCCAAGTGGAAGGGGAAGCAGGGAGCGTGTTTTAATCTGAGCAGACATGCCTTGCTTTATTGTGCCGCGCTCCAGTACTAGCCATTTCCCGGCCTTGGTGGTCTGTGCTGGATTCAATCTGAAAGGTCAGCCGAAGAGGGGAGGCCAGACGGCCACAGAGACCCGGCATGTCGGAACACTATGTTTAATTACACACAAATTTACTGCAGCATGTCAGGAAGGAGGCAGGGAGCTTGTCCCATGGAAAGGTCAGGCATTGTGTGGTGGCTTTACCTAAATTACACTAGGAGGAATGGAAGTGAGACCTTGACCTTGTATAATGAATATACAGCCAGACCCCAGCGGGCACAGCACATTCATGTGTTCAGTTCATCTTAACTTTAACTCCTTCTCTTGCTTCCCCAGACAAAGCAAAAGTAATTTTTTTCCACACTTAGTGAAATGCTCTAGATTTTGCTTTTCCCAAGAAGTGATAATAGTTCAGGTTACAAGACACTACATAGATTAGGATACTCAAAAAAAACCAGGGCAGTTTTTAGCCACACAAAGTCATCTCTCTGTATATGAAATGGGCATCTGAAAGAAGCCAGGAAACCAAAGTCCAGAGAAGACCTTAAACAGTCAAGATGTAGAATTTCTTCTTTCAGGGTAATTTGATGGGTTTTGTCTCTCTTTGAATTTTAAATTCTGCAACTTTAGTATCTGAGAAGCTTCCATAATGTCTTTTTTTATCCTTTTCTTGGTATAATAATCTGAACAAGGAATGGATTTCTGTTTTACTTATGCATTTATTTAGCCTGGTTTGAGTTTTGTTTATTTGTTTGTTCATTTCTGGTGGAGGAGAAGGTGGAATGAGGGAGGGAGGGTAGTTGCTTTGACTGTTACTATTGATCTGTATTTCAGTAGCACCCAGTGGTCACCACCAAGATCAAGATCCCACTGTGCCAAGTGCTGTGCATGCACTCATTCAGGAATAGTCCCCACTGAAAGACTGTCCATATCCAAGTAAAGCTAACAAGGATTAAGACAGGGAATAAAAGCAGAAGCTGGGAGAAATTAAATTTGTTTCCCAAGATTACAGTTGATTATGGACAAACTGGATGGGAACTTAGTTCTCCTGATTTCCAGTCTAGTTCTAGTCTTGACATAGAGTTATTCAAAGAGACCATAATGCTGTGAACACTTAACTGGGGAAGGTGCCGATTACAAATTCTTGTAGGTAACTCACAGCGGTTAGGTTGCAGATTACATTAATAGCTTGACATGACTTAACTGCTTCTGTAACTAACCAAATCTGATGCAGCCTATAGATTTCCTTTTCCTTGGAATGGAAAATCATAGGCTGATCTCATTTTATTCAAAGCAGTTGTTCTACTACTGCCTTAAACAATGAGTTTTATATTATTATTTGGCAGCTTGGCCTCCTGGGATATTCTTTTGGTTTCCTTAAATGAGAAATGAAGAAGATAGCAGTGGTGACACTTACTAGTGCCATATTTCTGTATCCTACCATCTTACTGGTATTTACTCTGCAGAAAAAGTAAGTGACCTGTCACTTATACGTGAAAGTATTCAGGACCAGTAAGGAATTTATTTCTGTGTGTTTGAAGTTACTCATTGCATAAACAAATGCAAAGATGACTCATTTCATCAATCTCTTTCCTGATTAACTATGAGAATGTAGGTAACTCCATAAAGAGAAGTGATGGCACGAGAAGGAAAAATTGCACAAGGAGTTCAGAACAAATTACGCAGTAAGGAAAAATAAAACAAATAGTAATAAATAAATAAATAAATAAAATCCAATAATTGGGGACTTTATATCCACAATTATATAGAAAGTTCTCCCTAAGCACCATCACACAGGCCAGGAACTATCAAAGCTGAGACTCAAAGCTTTTTGGTTGCTTTGAAATAACAGCAAATTAAGCAGTATATTTTGGGGGAACAGTCCTGCATTAGCTGAAGGCTGGACTATGTGGCTTCATAAGGTGGATCTGTTTCTTTTTCCTGAGATTAGTTGTGACTCCATGTTCTTGATTTTGTTTAGTTTTATGGGCTTTTAGCATTCTCCTCCTCTGCAGATTTTAAGGGGCTTGGGAGATTATCAGCAACTCAGTTCTCTACAATTGCATGCCAACTCAGTGAGAGAAAGTATGTTTTCCAGTGTAATCACGAAAAAGGGCATGTGCCTATGGTGATGGCATATCAATGAGCCAGCCATGTGTGTTATGTGGTTGTGAAATATTATTGAAACATGTAGAGGTCAAGAGAGAGAAATAAGTCATTCTGAGTGACATTCATATGGCCTCTTTCATTTATGAGATCCATGTGTCCTCCTTCATCTACCACTGCATGCACTGTACCCTAGAAATGCTATTTCTCTCCTGAACACAACCAGAGTTTAACTTCACCCCCTTTCTACAGGGCATCTACAAAACTTTTGGTATCTATCTCAGTGATTGCACTGATCACTCAGCCCTTCTCATTCCCTTTCAATCCCACTTCTCTCAGCAAGGAAATCAGCAGAAGTAGTCCTTGTATCTTCTTCCGTGGCTCAGGTCACAAGTTTGAGTTAGTGGCAATCTGAATCCATCACCCCCTGCAAGGCTGCCTGGGAAATACGACAATCTGTCATGTACCTGTGCAGTGGTGGCGAGAGCTGCCTGAGATGGATGTCAGCCCTAGCCCCAGCTTGCAACAGCCAGGCGTAAATACGGCAAAGCTCTCTGGTTCTTCTGGGGGGCTGACATGTTTAGAAAAAAAGGCAGGAAGAGATCACGGGTTCCTTATACTATTTAAAAGTTTCACTCTGAAGGTTAAAAAATCAAACCAAACCAAAACAACCCCCAAATCTATCAAAGAATGTAAAGCACAGAAACAACAAAACCAAACAAGTGCACAGACATGCACACAAAATGTTCCTCCAGCACAGAGTCAAAGCTGAATTTAATATCAAGAACTTTATTTTTTTTTCCCTTTTACACTGAAACCTCCAATAATTGCCTAGTGTTCGTAGGCATGTAAATTACTCTTGTTGGTCTCGATGTGGGGAGCAAGGAGATGAATGGGAGTCTAAATTGGTTTTGCTTCCTGTTCCCTGTAGTGGATGCAGGATTAGTCCACTGTGCCTCTTTGCCCTTCCATTTCCTTGAAGACATGGGGAAACCTTCATTTTGCCAGGAGTTACTTACTCATTAAAATGAATCAAACAAGCCAGATTGTAGCAGGCATTTGAAAACCTGCTATCTGTCAAGAATTTTAAATTTAAAATTAACATTGAGTCCTCCTTTAAGACAAAAACCTTGACCTTAAGTTGCGTAGTGATTGGCAAGCACTCCCCATCCCCTGACTCGATTAACATTTAAATGCCATTTTGTGTGAATATGAGTGGCGCCTTTGGAACAAACAAATTACTAATGTCTTCCTGCAGGAATGGAGCATCAGAAGTGCCTTATTAATTTGATGTCTAATTGAAAATCCCTTCCTTATTCCAGAGAGGTCTATGTGGCCTAGGAAAAGTAGCCAAGGGGTACCTCTTGGCCCCTAGAGATGATATCCCTGTTAGCCTGTTCTTCCTTTGTTTGTGTTTCTGGACATGCTCTGCAGCGGGAGGAAAAGGAATACAGGGGATTATATAAGAAAACATATATGTTTTGTGTTTGATTCTTCTGGGAACGAGCAATAAGGAACAATTTATGACCATTAAGCTTTACAGCCTGTAGTACAGTACACAACTGCTGTACCAATGAATAAACAGAGCTATTGAGAAATCCAGGTCTTTCATGCAAATTAACAGAACAGGTCAAAGCTGGAAGCAGAACTCAGAAGTTCTGATTTTTCGACTGTGGAGCAGTTGGGGTGTTGATGTTTTAGGAGATGAGCACTTCGCAGCACTAACCACTATCCATACCACACGTTCAGCTCATCCTAAATAGTGGTTTCTGGACCTCACACATCTCTTTGTAGCTCATGCAAGTTATAGCCTATATATCCACCTTATTGGCACATACACATTAGGGGTCCCCCCACTCTACATGACCCACAGAGAATTATTTCACACTAGATTAAGATCTGAAGTTTGCAGGTTAGCCTATCAGTGATATGCTCCTGTTTTGCCTTTCAACAAGATATCTGAGGGCCTGTGCACTTGGCAGGGGAGAGGATAGAAAAGAATGCTTCACCAGCCAGCACATTTATCTGCCAGCACTAATTGTGCAAATGGGGAGAAATTTGTAAGATGCAAAGGTGCCACTCAGAGAACAGCAGAATTTGCTGCTATATGGAATAAATAAATATGCATATGCAAATTACAAATGGGTTGCTTTTTCTTTTTTTTCTAGGATAATGCCCGCCATCTCCTTCAAATTATGTCAATTTGACATTGTAAATTTGCAAGGTACACACAGGAATCCTGATACACCAAACCTGGTGCTCATTCCATTTGGAGTGTTTTTCCCCCCATCTCATTAACTCTGTCAGTTAATTGTTGTTCAGCCACTTTACCATATTCTATATTTAAATTTTGAATAAAAAAAGATGAGATTTTATTTAATTACTCCCTTGTCCCACCTTTTCTTACTAGAGCTCCCATTACAGTCTGTCTGTACAGACATGCTACACATCATCTGTAGCTGCAGAGATTTTTAGGTATATACATTTGAGCTAATCAGCATGGGCTTCTGTTACAGTCGGTACAGAGAAGTACATTTTTTTTATGATGTGATTCCTCTCATCCTAATGTTGAAATCTAAAATCAGCCAAATGAATTGTGTCCCAAAAGCACCCATTTCTCTTTGTTGATTATAGAGAAAATCAAAAGTGACTGGCTCAGATGGAGTCATCTATGTTCAATGACCACATCTGGCTGGATAAACTTAAACTCACTCTGGCCTCCTGAAGGAGAAATGTCCTAGAGGCACCAAAACCAAACTATTATCTCCTACTCCTCAGCAGTGCTCCTTAGCTCATTGCAACACTGTGATATTCGTGGTGTTAAAGGTTCCTGTGTGCTTAGAGCTTAGCAAGGGTGCAATTGCATCTGCGTGTGAAAAATCATGTAGACATGTCCTAGGTACTTCTCTGGCTTCAGCTTTACCAAAAGGGGTTGGAGGTGTTTTGTTTGAGTGTGCCTTCCTCTTTGAAAGATATAAATCAGACTGTGTGGTAACAGTCTGATTGTCATTTTAGTGTTCAACCCCCCGCCCCCTGCCAGGTCAAGGATGCTTGCTCCAAAGAATATTTAATCTCCATCTATCTTCTTCATATCTTTAAGTAGTAGTGTGATGAAAAGCTTCTCCTGACCTGAGTGTTATGCAAAAGACTTAGGGGAAATATGTTCTTACAAGATTTCTGGCTCAGTCAGATGAAAAAATTTATTTTTGTACGAAGTAAGCATCACAACTTTATAGGTGTTCAGTCTTTTAAGCTGTCTCAGTTTTTTACCCATGTTTAAAAAAAAAAAAAAAAAAGGCATGAACTGTACCTGTGTCAATCTATGTCCAGCTGGACCATGTGATGTTAAAGTGCAATAAGAGTTCATCTGCCTGACTTCAGCATATGACTCTTATTCATAAGTGCTGAAGAAAATACTAGTATCTGAGAACTTTGGGGGTTGACCTGTCAGCAGTTCTACTGTTCTCTTGAAATCCTGGGTCTGGTTTTCTTGCACAGACATGATAAATCGGTGGACAGTGCAGGTGACCTGGTCAAAGGTGTGGTTAATGCAGTTAATCGCCTGTTCTGGCTTCATCATGTGGTTGTGTAATTTGTAAGATCACTGCTGTAAATCTATTGACAAACATGCATGTCTGCTGCTAAAGGCCCACTAAATGTGGGTAACAGAAACATAAAAAAGGTGTTCCTATAAAGTTGTCTTTTTATAAGCTGGATATAGATTATACAGCTTATCATGCTAAGGGATGTTGACTTAAACATTTAAGTAAAATATAAACATAAAGGGATTCTTTTATCTCTAAGCAGGATGATCTGGAATAAAGGGGGAATTGTGTGGAGAGGCTCATCATGAGTAAATATCCAATAACATGGCTGTGGACAGCCACATTCAGGAGATAACTACAATCTCAACATTCCTGAAAAAAGAGTAGGGAGGACAGATTAAAAGATGTAGTATGTGATTTTGGCAATTGTTTTCTGTTATGTGTTTCCTCTTGATCTGTCTGATTGAGTATTCAAGATCCCAAATAAAAGGCCTTGCTTTATTTCCCATGGTGGTTACAACCTAATATACTTTTCATTTAAGAAAATTCTCCTTGGTGTTCATCTATGTCTTTCATTTTTCTTTCTATATTTGTGTGTAACTCTATCAGCAGTTGTTCTGTTCAAAACCGATGGCATTCTGGAATCTGGGGCAGCATTTTCCTCCTGCAGCATGGTCAGCCAGTAGTAAAAAGCTCTTGAACAGATCACTGGCTTCCTTTAAGATTTTATCTTTCATCAGTTTCCAAAGGAAAGTGAGAGTAGGCCAGAAGTGTGAATGGGAAGTTTCTTTATGGACTTGGATGCTGTGACTTCATCTGTCTGTGGAATAGCCCATTTTGAAGGATTGCCAGTATATGGGGAACAGCACAGGAAAATAAAGAGCAAATCAGAAAACAGCACATACTGTTCTTTCATTCTCTTTTCAAGAAACATGTATTTTTCCCACACAAAAAAAATGGTAATGATAGTAAGAAATCCTTTTTACAAAAGAAGGGAGAAAGAATGATCTCAAAATTATCTTCTTTGAAATTGAAAACTTTCCAAAAATTCCGTACGTGATATTTAACTTTGTTTTTATGAAACTACTTTCACAAAGAGAAACCTGATGGGAAAAAAAAAATCATAAACTTTCAGGAAAATAAGGAGGATCCTTTGTTTCTGAGGGTTTACTTCAAAATAAATAAAATTACTGCACTTTGTATCACATCTATTAGCATTCTGATGCTGGTTGTTCTTAGAAACAGCACAAATGGTTCAGGTTTTTGTAGAAGATGAAAATAAAAGGAAGTAGTGCTGTGTGCTATGAAATAGAGGGCAGAAGTCTGGGTGTGTGCATATCTGCAGTGGGAAGAGGCAGAAAGAGCAGGGAGGGGTTTTGAAATGAGTTTGCTTTTATTCAATCACTTGCCCAGCATCTTTCTTAGTGCTTCAGAAAGCTTTCAATAAAAAACAAATAAAATGCATAATAAAATACGGACTCACAACAAAAATTCAAATGACCATCCCAGTACAAGCCCATAAATAAAAGATTCAGCTAGTGAGACACCCACAAAATACATTTTCAAAAGGCTTTTAAACTGATTAAGGAAGTTGACTTCATGTATATTGATAGTGGAGAGTACATTTTCCTACAAAGAGCAGGCAGGCAAGGAACGGTATACCAAGGGTAACCCAGACTGCAGTTTTGTGAGGCTATAAAACCAGCCCTCCCAACAGGTTGTTCTTAGAAGTAGACTGTCATTAAATCTTAAAGAAAGATTTAGGTATGTGTTCTTTTTCTTCCTTCCTCCTCTATCTATTTTAATTCCAAAAAGTTTTACAGTCCTCAGTGTAATAGCTCATCTATCTGCAAAATAAAATAAAATTTGTTCTGTAAGCCATGCACGTGTGAACCTGGAATTCCTCTGACTTTGTGTCTGATTAGATTTTCAGATGTCTAAAAAGGTGCATGCAGTAGCTGAATCATTGCTTGTGGCCAAGATGTTCATGATGACTCTCACTATTGTGGATTCTCTGGTGTCTAATAAGAGTGAGCTACTAGCATAACCCTTCCCCTCATTGACGGTGCTAACTTGTGTTCTGTTGTTTGAGGCTTTATTTTTTTTCCTATAATGATGTGTGTTCAGCTGAACCATGCAATAGTGTAATCAGGAAATAGTCATAGATTAACACACAGGCAATGTGATGCCATCAGCTTTATTTCTTTAGAACACCAAACTCTACTTACAAAAAAGAACTCTAGCACTCATCTCAAACTACAGTTGTGTCCAAGAACCAAAGATTTTATTCCATCTTGGCTTTAAATCTGTCTCATGTTTTAGGGAAGATTGATTAGACATTTTAAAATCCTTTAAAATGAAAATGTTGCATTTTTAATGAAGAATAAGGATAGCATTAGAGTATTTCTTGACACTGTTATCAAAAAGTGTCACAATACTGCCAAACATAATAGATTCACACCACCAGTATAAAAGTGTTACTTGTATACATAGGTAGGGAGGGATTAGGTGAGCTGTCAGTCTCTGTCTTTATCCCCTTTCTTAAACTGTTGCTCCTATCCCATCTGATCTTGCTTTGGTGACAAGTATAGGCTTCATATTAGTAAAAATGAGATTTTTGGCAATCATATGGCTATACTGTAAGGTGGGGTTGGCTTTCTTTCCTTGTTTTTCATGGGTCCAGCATGCAGGATGGATATGGGAATGCAGTGAAGCTTACCGACTGTACAGATACTACATCCCAGGAATCCCCTTAACTGAAAATGATTGGAGTTTAGGAGAGTATTCAGGGTAAATATAATCTTTGTTACCTACATTTGCCCTAAGCACCAACTGTTGGGGATGGCTGATGAGAGGAACTTTAGCTGGATGAACCTATTCTCTGATCCGGTAGAGCTGCTCTTATTTGTTAAAAATATCTAATAACATTTAGTATGATGAGTCTCCTATGATAGGAGAATGGCATCCGTCACCATAGGAAATGAGTTGAAGGGAAACCTCAGGATGCTTCATACCAAACACACCAGCACAGTAGAGTGGCGTGCAGTGGGTAGGTTCCGGATTGCTGAATGCCCCAAAACAAATGGCCTAAGTCCTCTAATCCAACGTGTCTACAATGATGTGGTAGAAACAGATGTATGCTGGAGATGTGATAACCTTTCTTTACTTACTGGCTTTTGTTTGTCCAATGGGAGAGTGTGGTTTTGCTATTTTGATGTAGCAAGGTCCAGCTCTTATCTGACTGCACTATAGCACACAACACTCTTGCACCCCAAAGCACTCAGAATATGAAATAAAACAGGCACAGAGTGGAGAATTTAAGCATACAAAGATTAAGTGACTTGCCCACAAGCATCCCAGGAGTCTGTAGCAGAGCCACGGAGTAACCCCTGATTTCTAGCCCTACCTCCTGCTTCAGTCCATCACTTGCTTTGTTTTCATGTTTTTATCTGGCCCTTCTTTCCCTGAGGGCAGAGAAATTTCCCAAGTCACTGGATCATTTTGTCAAGGGAGATAGATAACTTTCCAGTTCCTCCTTCTCCCCACCCTCTTCCCCCCATTAACCAATCCAATTATAGAAAATCAAATATCTTGCTAGAGCCAGCCAAATTCAATTACACAGGTACTTCTGGGTAAATTTTGGCAGTGAGTAGTTTGCTGGCTTTACCCAGACTTTTCTCTTTAATAAAATGCTCCCAGTTAGTCAATACATCTTGTTATAAAATAAAACCCCACATACACATGCAAGCATAGATAAGCGGAGATGTATTCTTCAGACCCTTTCTGGGTATAGATTTTTCAGCTATCTCCCAGGACCTCTACACCACTTTGGATTTGAGCTGTTAAATCCTGTCCACCTCCTCATGATTGGGTAGCAGGATGGGAAGTCCTGCCTTTCAAAATTGGGACTTGGCAGGCAAATACTAAAATTGCATCTGCTCAAAATATGTTCCCATTTCACCTGGAAAAATATAACATTTTATGGACAAGTACATTTTAAAAATAAGGTATTTCATCTGAAAGCTGCGATTTTTCATTAAAGAATGTCGGAGCAACACTTGGTGGGAGTTGGAATGACTCATACTCTCATTTACCTCTGTAGGCTCAACTCTGTCTTTAGGTTGCATCTCTTGTCTCCTCTGCTCTAAAAGGAGCGGTTCATCACCAGACATGAAGTCTGTCTGGGGATCACTACCCACAGAGGAGAAAGGAGACCTCTGGCAATTGCCTACTAGCTCATGCGGCCACATGGGAAAAGACCTTTACCACAGTATTTGGACTGTTCTGTAAAAACTCCAGGGTACAATACCAAAATAATATTTTCCTTAGGAGGCAAATTGTTGTTTATAAGGTTTTATAGATGGCCAAATTAATGGCTGGACAAGTTAAAGGACTTACATACCACAATAATAGTGAACCAACCAAAAATATAGTACGACAAGAACAGTACCTCATACGATTTCTTTAGAGGTCCGTGCACCAATAATCAAACCTCCACACACGCTTCAAAGATTTTGGGAAATGCAGACAGGGAACACTGGCCAAACTAACAAAACCTCTACTGTCTGACAGTTATAAGATATTGCCTAAAAAATGTTTTGTTGTGTCCTTAAAACTTTTTGAAGCTTCATGAAGAAAAATACTACCAGTACCCTCTCTCCCTGAGCCCTGTGGTTGTATTCTTGACCTTACACAACTCATCCGGTAAAATGAGACACTGGGCTGGCATTTGAAATGAGGCAGAGCTGATATCTCTCCTTATTCTCTTGGATAATACTTCTTCCTCTTCCTCTCAGTAAAACCTTATGTTATTCAAATGGGGTGTAAAGACAGTAGCCCAGCCAAGAAGCATGCACTTAAGATGTCTAAAATACAGGATGCTAATCATGTCCCCTGGATCCCTTCCAAGCTGGTTTAGTTACTAGACTTGTTTCATAAAGGAAATGGGTGCTAAATGTGAAAAGTGAAAATACATGGAAGGGCATTTTTCAGGCTGCTTTAACAGTTACAGCCAGATAACACAAAATCGGTCATTTCTGATTTCAGTGACTGAAGTCATTCTTCTCCCTTGTTTCTTCAAGGCTGAGCAGAGCTGCTGCGAGCTGTTACACAGGTTTCTCAGTCCTGCCCAAGCAAAAGTTACATTTCTGTTTTTTAAAAAAAAGATGTGGTTTCTAGTCTATGAAACCAAAATTTTGACAGTTTAGGAGGAGGAGGGGAAGAGGGAGAATGGGATTAGACTTCTATTAGGTAGCAAGAACTCCCAGATTTACAATTGTGAGGATTAAAAAAAAAAAAAAAATCCCAGAGCTTCAGAGTGGATAAAAGCTTTCTTGCTTCAGTGCCTAAACCAACTTCTAATTAATGGGGTTTAAGAAGACATTGTCCTTCTGAGTATGTTATCCCCATAGCTGCCCACTGAAGGGTGCCCTGCCTGTTGCAGAGGAGCAGATGGTCTTGACCACTGTCTGAGATAGGCTATTGAGCTAAGACTGACTGTTGATCTGGTCCACTATGTCTGTGCTTTATTAATCTAATCTCGTCTAATCTAATCCTAATGCATTTTTCTTGTGTGTCTCAAAAACTCTGAGGTATATACATAAAAAATTTTTAAATAAACTCCTCAATCCCATTTGAAAGTGGCCTTCTGGTTTGAGACACCCTCCCACCTTATCAATCCAGATATGAAATCTTCACCCTGCACAGTCATGTCATCCCTTAAGAGCATGACATTCCCATTCAGAACAGCCAGTTGTCCAATGTAGGGATCAATTACAAATGCTTCCCTTTGGAGGAAACCCTCCTACAGACTGGGGACCAAAAGCGTGTAGTTTGTCCAGGAAAGGTGCAGGGTGACACACAAGCATGTTTCAATGTTATGAGTCAAGATGAGCCATCTGTGACGAGCTGTTTGAGGACACTGCAGACTGTAGATGAGTGATCATTCCTTGGACACAAGATATAGAGGAGAGTCTGTGACTCGTACAGCTGGGTATAAATCATGCCATGATTTTTTTTTTTTTTTCTCCCACCAGTCAAACACTCAGTGTTTTAAAGAAGACTTTGTCATATTTAATAGTGCTGTCAACCTTGCAGTTTTGCTGGCCTGTTAATAAGAAATTCCAAAATGACACTATTAACCACTCTTCTCCCAGAGCTGAGCAAAGCTAGCCTTTACAGTCTTACCCGAGGTGGGATGAAAGCCTTCCTGGTGCAAAAATGATAAGCTAAAGTCACCCCCAGGGTAACTGCAAGAGATTTCGGAAGCCACTCTACCACCTACCTTGACAGCAGCAGTTACAAGGGAGAGAATTTTAACCCTTGTGAGCTGATACGGATGTTGAGGCAAACACAGGTTGAAGTCCTTCTCAAAGTAAATCATTTATATTCTATATATTGCTTCTGCTTTTTTTTTTTTCGTCTGGGTGCCATCACTATGTGAAGATACACAGAGCTGGCAGGAAATATCCTCTCAAAACAGAGCAAGAAAAGCCTTGAGGAACTTGATAAATAAAATTGTACCTATTTTTCCCCACTCTGCTGTTTTCCCTGCAATAAAAGGTATGGGAGGAGCACAGACAGACAAGTCCAAACTAATGCCAAACCCCTGCCAGAACAACTAAGCGATCTGCATAGTCAGAATCTATTTCCCATTTTGTGAGAAAAGACTGCCCTAACAGATAACTTAGCTTTAGTATTTGCTTTTAAGAAGCTATTGCGATGAGATGATGGGTGTTTGCCCTGTGCATACAGTTTCTATTGTGTTTGTGTATGCACTTTCGCCCTGTCCACCAGGCCATCTTGCAATAGAGAAAAAAGGAAAAATAAAAAAATCCCTCTCTGTCCAGATGGTACAAAAAGCAACTCACAGCTGGTTGGAGTCAAAAGGGTTGGGGCTGTTGTTTTTGTTAAACGGTTCACTCTCAAACATAGATTCCTCTCCTTCAAACTCTTCTGCTTCAGTCTTTTGACGCAGGTGATTTGATCTTACGTGGAAAAAAAAAGTGTCTGTTGAGAGGTAAGAATGTTTTGGGAGTCACAAGCACCTAAACAACTGATTTCAACTTCCATGGGGTCCTCTCTGATGCCAGCTTTATTTTTTATTCATCACGGTGTTGACCTGGTTAATTGTGCATTGAAAACAGCACCGTTTGCACCATTAACATTGGGCTCATCTGTTCTATCAACAGAGGAACATAGCTCAAATGGATGTAAAACGCCTTTCAGCTGAAACTTCCCATGTGAGATCTGGTTCCAAAATAGATTATCCTCCCTGTAGTTTGAAGAATAAAGGGGTGAAAAAGAAAAGAATAGCTTCCCCTTTGCGAAAACATAGAACTACTCGCAATATCAATAATAAGTAGAAGAAAGGGAGAGAGTGAAATTTTGCTACTGTTCAGATAATTCAACAAAGGTTTGATCCAGCATTCACTGAAGTCAGCAGGATTCTTTCCATTCCCTCCCTTGTCCAATTGCAGCATCATTAGCCACATTACTTCTAACTGTTGGGCATCTACATCTAGTATTGCCCTCTCAATTGCGGCAAATAAAAATAGAAAATTAGAGAACTCAGCTTTCCACATCAGCACCTGAGGAAGGGGACCGAGTGAAATTTCCACCTCACTCACCCAATTACCTTCATGCCCAGATGCACAAAGTTTTGAGCACCTTTCCTTCAGTTCGGGAAGTATTATTTGCTGCACAGCATTTGCCAGGTGATGTTGTGAATGGTAAACCTTCACAGGCAAGATGCACGGCATGTTGTTCCTGAAGCCGTAACCTTTGCATTTCCTGTCTTTTTGCTGCTTTACATTTGCAACATTAACATTGCATTAACATAGGGACGGGGTGTTTAATATGGGTATGCGGTCGTTTGCAAATCAGTTTGCAAAGCACTTTGGGATCCTTCTGGATGAAAGGTACTATACAAGTGTCAGTCATTATTACTATCATTATTATCATTATTATCATTATAAGTTCACAAGGAGACAAACAGCTGCATTAGAATAACACTGGGGGTAGATTTTTCAAAGCCACAATGGAGATTTGAGCTGCATATGAGTGCCATGAACACGCAGTTAGTGGCAGTCCTAATGGATTACTCAGCATGGAGTGCTTTGGCCTTGTGCAAAGGAAGGGTAGTTTCAGAACTACAGCTCCAGTCCTTAAACCAGTGTATTTGGGTATTGCCACATGATTTCAGTGTCTTCCTTTCCTACTGTGAAGGATGATTCATACCAGGGCACGTGGTGGGGAATGCTGGGGGAAGTGATGGGACAAGATTTGTGGAAGCCCTGGAAGGCTGCAACTGCATGAGGATTTGCAGCAGGTTTTGACCCTGTTGCATGGCATGCGTATTCCAGGACAGCACTGGAGATGCTCACTTTCTCCGTAATTCTGTGCAAATTCATCACAGGGCAAAACCTTTCCTCTGGGTAGGTGAGAAAAGGAAATCAAGGAGTGTCTCTGGCATTTTGAGAGATAGGGTGTATGTCAGAGTAGGCAATCATTTGCTGGCCTTTCAGAAAGAGGTTATATACATTACCATTATACATTACCAGTCTTCTGTGTTAGAGTCTCCTGTCCTTACCACTGTTGTACAAGGGGTTACTGCCGTTCTCATCTATACCAAGAAAATTGCTTGTTTGGATGAACTTTAAATCAAATCCATTGCTGGTGACATTCCTATTTAGGATTGGGAGTTTCGGAGGTGTGGTTTTTTGTTGTTTGAATTCTTATTTTTTAATACTTATCATTTTGCCAGTGGATCATTTCACAAACAGTTAAGTTGAAACCTTTTCCGAGGGCTCTGTGATGGAAGGATCTCTGTTGTGGAACCATGCCCCAAGTTATGCATAGAAGTATAGCCCTGAATTGTGAGTACCTCTATAGATGGCACAGGTTTTGCTTTTAATATTGCAATTTCATGCCACAGTCTTTCTTTCTCTTGGCAAGGCTAAAAGCCAAGTGTTTGGCTCAAATCAGACACGACATTTTAAAACATAATTATAAAGTAATTGACTGAAACCAGAAGTTATTGTTAGGAGGTTGCACAGCTGAAGTGGAAATGACCATAAAGCATACTTACCTAACTACCTGGATATACATGGGTCTAGGGCTCGTTTTATGACATACCAGTCTGTAATGATATACCCGAACTGAATTTGGTATATCAGAACCTGTTTTTGACAACAGTAACAGAAACAGCTACTGTCCTAGCCATATGCATTGGTATTCAGGCACCTACTTCCAAAGAAAATTAACCCTCGATCTAGATTTTAAAACACCTAATTTTAGTCTAGTTTCTTAAGAAACGGGATTTATGCAATCAGCCTCTTTGTGTTCCTGTCCATCTGTTCCTCCTCCTCAGGAACTGTGGAACCACTGAAATTTGACTGATCTGTGGCATATTTGGGGTCTCCAGTTAGGTCTTGGATTTTGAAGTCAGTGGAGTTAAAGCAGCGTGAAATTTGGCCCTTCTGAGTGACTTGGCTTGCTTCTTAGCTTAAAGGAGAGACAGATCATGTCATATTCTATGTGCTAATGAAAAGGCAGATGCTACCAAGCTCCTGCTGCTTTGCTGGGCAGGAGCATCCCAGACTACATTCCTCGTAGCCTACTCTAAAGAAAGACAATTTGGGGTGAGGGGTGCCTGTGGCATTAGCCACATTGAAGTAAGTCAAGGCTAAACTGAGGGCATACACCCATTTCCTCAGTTTACCAGGAAATTCCTGCCCTTTTCACTAAATCAGGAAAGATTAACACCCACATGAATACCATACAGTCAAAAGAAGGGGAAAGAAAAAAGCAACTTTTAATCTTGTTATTTTTTGTGATAATCCACCTGTCCATACGCTCTTGTCTTATAATTAAGGTGAAAGCCACTTGAGACAGGAATTCTCTTTTCTTTGTTTTCTTTACAGTGCTGATTATAAAGGGATTTTGGTTCACGTCTGTCTGGAGCTCTATGTGTTCTTTGATACAAATAATTTAGCGTGGTTTGGTTTTTTTGTGTTTTTTTTTTTAGCTCAATTAACCCTCTGTCCCTTAGTTTTCCAATCTGTAAGATAGAGCTAATAAATATCTCCCACTTACAGAATTGCTATTCAAAATTAACACTTGTACCACTACTTTGCAAAGAGAAAAGCCCTTTGCCAGTGCAAAGCTTTATTGAAGATGCATTTACAGATGTATGATGATTGACAACTGTACATGAAAATCCAGCTGCAAATCCTAAACACAACTATTTAGCAATAGCATACTTCTTCAGTAAGATTTATGGATTAAGGGACCAAAAGGGATTTGGATTTGGAATGGATCAAGCCCTTCCAAGGTTCCTATTGGCACTGTATTTCCAATATAATCCCGCTATCATCACTGTATTTTCACGTTCAGCTTGAAAAACAACCTTCATTTTCCTATCTCTTCCAAGATTCCTGGACTGCAAAGTTGTTGATTACAATGCAGATGTTAATTGAGGAACTGGAGGATGAGTGTGGGGTTTTTTGCAGTGGAATTTTTTGCTGGGGAAAAGAGGTTGCAAAGGATGTTTTTGACAAATAGATGCCAATTTAATGCTGCCACGTACGCTATTCCTACTCTCCCCTGCAGGGGCTTCCTTTTACAGTCCCACAATGTGCTAGTTTCCAGAGGCTATGCCTCTGATTATCTCAAAGTTGACAGCATTTCAAACAGTCAGCAACCCTGTTTTAAACTAAGCTGTGGTGATTGGTTGAAAAAGACAGCCTGAAGGCCTCCTGATCCAGGAAGCCACTTACACATATGACATCTTCCCCATACCCTCACTTCTTCAGATCCACTCAATACCAGTTTCTACCATGATAGTGCCCTCGGGAAATTAAACAATTAATAATGGCTGAGAAAAATGTGAAGTTAATTGATGCTTGTTTTATTATTCAATGAAAACTGTAGTTGCCTGTGATAGATCTGCAGTAGTATTTCTTTTCCTGTGTCTTGCCTTTTGGCACTGCAAAAATCTTTGGGTCAGAGAAAGTGATTCTTCTATGCATTTGGTAAATTTCTGGTCTAAATTAACACTCTGGTTGGGAAAACAAGGGCTTACCCCTAATACATAATTCTTTTTTTGCTTCATATCTTGAACATGCCTTGCAGAAAACTAAAGTTGATTTAAAGATTTTAAGACTTAGAAAGTCGACTCACAGTTAAAATAAACTGTACTGTAATTTTAGACTTAGTTTGTCTAATGTAATATTTTGTGCTGTCTTTACTTCCTAAACTAAATGCCCTCTGCCATCAAAATTTTTTTCCTCTAATAGGTAATAATGAAGGGCAGTGGACTTTTCCTAATGTTCCTTTGTAGAAGCTACATATGTAAAATATCTAAATCCATTCCTGAAATAAGGGTTTCAAGTGCCCAACTCATTTTTTTTAACTGTTGTAGAGCCATGACTTTTTATCAGTTTGGAAACTGGGCAGTAGGAAAAAGCACTGTTTTGAAGTAACACCCTCAGTAAAGCCATATGGATAAGTCACATTTGTTGCTTTTTCCTCATTAAGCCTTCACTCCTGCAACTCACAATCCTCTTGGTCCAGGGAATCACTGAGGGAATTTGCCACGCTGGAAGTACGACTTGAATTCTTCCGGTGTGCTGTTGCTGTTGTGTTCTGAATATATAGTCTTGCTTGCTTTCTGTTATAGTTGTGAGACTGCACTTGGGGAAGGGAGGGAAGGTGAACGCAGGACCTTCAGGAAGAAAGGAGTGTTTGAAGGAGCAGGACGTGGAGACAGGATGTTCCAAACATAACAGGGACATAAAAAGGAATGAAACATCATTTTGGACAAGCAGAAAGGGGGAGAGAAGACAAAAATGTTGAGTCGTTGGCAAGCACTAAATCAAGGAGGGGGCCTTGAAGTCAAGGGCAATGCCTTCCATTATATCAATACAATTAATGGCATCCTTATGTTCAGTTATTTGCATTAACAGCAAAGTTAATGCCGGCAGAGATCAATGCCGAGATTAGTGATGTCCAAATCAACATGCTTTTAAGCAAATTATTTCCACTGTCTGGGTCCCTCCCCTAGTTAGTAGCATGAATCTTTGGTGGTGTCTGCAGCTCCATCATCAGATGCCTTTTAAGGGCTGCTGTCTCTTAAATATAGTCATCCTAACATTAGTAACACTTGCACAGTAAGCAGGAATATCAGGTCAATAGATCTACTCACTGTGCGTGTCTTGTACATCAGCAATGATGTCCAGAATCAAAAACTTCCTTTTGCATTAGTTATTAATATTACTATTATTATTGAGAATATTTTCATTTCCTTTTCTCTTCTTTCCTCTGTCACACAATCTGATCTGCTTTTTTCTTCTACCAAAATGACACTGCTGCCTCGGAGCATCAAACCTAAATAAATAAATCACACAAAATCCCATGAGCCACCTCTATCATGTTGCAAAGGCAAAGCAATCAGGCAGTTGTGGTCAGTAGTAGCTCCATAATATGATGACAACGTGCTTCAGATGACAATGTGCTTCCTGCCAACAGGAGGCCTGGGAGCTTAAGGCCTTCAGGAGCAACTTTGAAAAGATGCCTTTGGAGGGAAGCTGGTGAGAATAAAGCTAAATCCATCTGTCTCAAAGTACACCAAAAACTTCTTAAGGAAAATATCCTTGACAGCAGTGACCCAAAGTGTTCTGCATCCAGCCCACAGTGAAAATTATTACTTAGTCCTGTGTACCTGGCTGGGTATTGATCCCCACTCAGATATTCCTATATATTCTTCTCTGCCTTTGGGCCCTGTTATAGGACTTAGAAATTCTCCAGGTTTTCTTCTGCCCCTCCAAACGTTTGGACTTGACAGACTTCAAGTGCCTTTTGGCATTTCGAATGTGTGCAATCACCAGCGATGGTGCTTTCTACAGCTCCACAGAGACCGCACCCAGCTTACTCGATGTAGCCGCTGGCAACTCTGGGCTAGAAAGATGTTGGCAAGGGCTGATCAAAGTAATTTAGACAAAGTTTTTCTACTGAAAAATCACATTTGCAAAAAAATGCATCATTTTTCAGAAAGAAATCATCAGGGAAGTCTCTTAGATTCAGGCTTGAATTTCTTTTGAAAATTAGTGACAGTAGGAGAGAGAGAACTGTGGAATAGCAGGCATTCAGGAAAGTATCCAAACAATTCCCTTTTTGCTGATCAGTCAGATATTCTCTAGCATTTCCTTCTCTCTTTCTTTTTTAGTCATTCCAATAAATCTGTATACTTTGTGAACCAAATTTTCAGTTTACTAGCAACACTGAAGTTAGGAAATTGGAGGGGATTCTTTAAGAAATACCTTCTTAAATACCGTTCTGTTAGAAGACATGAAAACAATTAATCTGACATGCAGATCATTGGCAAGATAGTTTTGCTGGGAATAATAGAATAAAGTTTTGGTGATATAGCAAAGAAACCAAACAGATGTCCAGAGCCCTGGGCTTGCATATGAATGGAGCAGCAGTGATACCAATACACTTTCTGATGGCTGGATGGGCAGGTGGACCGTGACGTGTAATATTCTTGGGTATCTGGTAGTATTGGACAAGCATTTCACAAAGAAATCTCTACTATAATCAAACACTGTGGCTTGAGGAACTGTATAACCTACTTGGATTCCAATTTCTCTAATTTCTAGAGGCCCTGTCACCTCCCTCACAACACAGCAAACATTCCCCCCCTATACATGATATTTCATGGTGCCAAGACATAGTGTCAGATAAGCAGAGTGCGTTCTTTCAACCCTTTTCTTTCCTGATGATAGCCCCCAGTCCTTGCTAGACTGCTAAGGAAAGCCAAGGAAGGTGAAGAGAAAGTCTTTGGATTCTGGTTTAATTCAGAGCACCTGCTGTCTTCCTGGGTGCCAGAATTGTATAGCCTTGTTGGGAGCCAGGATGTAATAGCTGTGTCTGATAAATAGCAGCACTAAACGTGCTACAGCAAAGGTTTTCTGTACTATAATAATTGTAGGTGCTGACTTGGTGCAATATATCTTTGCCAGCATGTAGTGATAGAATAAATAGCTGGTTTTAACTATAGGATCAGGACAAGCTAATGCAGTGATTGAGGGAAAGTATCCAGCTAAATGCAGTCTGTCTGTGATGTGCTGTCCTTCCAGCCCAGTCCTACCTGTGCTGGGGGGATGAATGATGGACTCCGGCCGCATTAATATCCAGTGCTCCTCCTGCACCTCGGTGGGGCACATTTGCCACAGGGGTGCGTTGTCAGGGCTGTATCTGCCCCTGTGATGGCTCCTAGGCAAAGAGGAGGAGGCAGAGAGGAGGCTGAGAAACCAAACATTCCAGGGAGCTGTTGGAGGGGAAACAACTCAAGGTCGTGAGTTCACAGTCTTTGCAATCTGGTCAGTCTTTGTTGGCCAGGAGAAAATTAATGTGAGTCCAGCGCAGGTCCTGGCAGGATTTTCCTCCCACAGAAGGGTGCCAGAATGGTTGGTCACCATGTTGACAGTCCTGCAGGGGCCAGGATTGAGAGGGGTCTGGTATCTAAGCTAATGTCAACCATTTTTTTCCTGCCCACACCTTGGATATTTTATCTCGCTCAGGTGGTTGTAGGATATTTCACACTGTCACTTTCTTCCCTACTGTATTTTTTTTCTGGAAATAAAATAAGCACAACCCCAGAGAAGAGCTCACATTGATACCGTGCTTCAAGGGACAGCCGTCAGGAAAAAAATCAGGCTCTGCAAAGTGGTGTCAGGGAAGAGGCTCCCTTGTGGAGGGTCTGCTTGGGATATAAGTGATAAAGGTTTTCCTTCTCGGGCTCCAGAGTTTTACATAACTCAATTTCTTAAGAAAGTCTTAGGTACATTAAGAGTAACTAGCAAGGGACCTTTGGAGCACGGGCAAGCGTATGAGGGGAGAGTCCTTGCTTCAGCTTGACTGTCACTGCAGCTAGGCAGGCTGAAATGGGAGCCAAGGAAAATCAAGTCTTTTGTTCCCGGCCACGTTGCCAGCCAGGTGCTGACCCAGGATGAGGGTTCCCTCCCACCACCATATTGCATTTACTCTGCCCTGCTTTTCAGACTATTTTTCCTTCCGTCTCTCTCTTTTCCATGGCTTTGTCAGCTCTTGCTGCTCGTACTGAGACTCCACTTTGCATAATTTATCTCTTTCCTAATGAGGAGATGAAGGCCTGGCTGCAGCTAATGGCACTGAATTAGCTCACCTGCAGTCTGAGCACTGGATCTCATTTACCAAATCTGCTCTGAGTGTGAGGGAGCTCCTGCCAGCCTTTGAGGTACACACCTCGGAGACGTGGCTGGGTGGTCCAGAGAGTGTTCAGGAGGAAAGAATCTTTAGTCATCTGAGAGTCAGGGTGTTTGAATTTTAAGTTGGTTCCTCTGCTCCAGTGAATGCCATGCTCTTCTGAGCCTGCCTAAGGTGGAGTTAAAAACAAACTACCTTTATCCAGGACTAGTAGACCTAGAGAAAAAAGGTCTGCTTGAACAGCAGATCTGGTAATCACTCTGTGTGTGTCCTTTTCATGCACACAAGCAGTATGTTTCAGACAGGCCAAGGAAACCGGTACTTTGTTAGAGCTTTAGTTAGCTTTAGTGACTTGTAAATGTGTTTCTCATGCAGCAAGGAAAAAGAGGTAACCAAAAAAACCTCACTGAGGAGAGGTGGGGGTTTGGAACTTTCATGGGGGAAAAAAAAACAACAAAACAAACAAAAAACCCTAAAATGCAACCAAATCCTTCCAGCAGAGCTTCCTCTGTAAGGCATCAAAGCCTATGGATGATCCTAGGAACATTTTAAAAGGTAGGAAATTACTCTGTGTCAGACTTGGGCACTGTCGCTTTACCCAGGAAGTCAAACTTTTTCATAAATTTGATAAAAGAGTGCAGGAATTGCAGGAATTTGCAGGTTATTTAAAATGTGCCTGTTGATTCTTGGATATGAATTCTATCCTTACATACTGTCTGTGGGGCGAAGGATCTTAAATGAAATATATTTCCATGTTCATGCTGTGCACATCAGTCCAAAGTAAATTCAGTGGTATTCTGGTAGGGCTTTTTATCTAAGAACATATGTACTATCCTGTTGAGTCAGATTAAAGATGCACAGACTAGTGTCCTGTCTAACTGTGGCAAGTGGCACATACTCGGGGAAAAGGTATCAAAAAGAAAGTGTAGCCTGCCAGTGATGGCACTGATTCATGAAATATCTGTATTTTGGACAGTGCTGTCACACGTCGAAAGGGTTCTCATCATCACACACAAAAATTAGGTGTGTATTGGCTAGGCTTGCTCCACAGGCAGTGGAGAGAAAATGACATCTCTGGAAGATAGGAGTTATCTTACCCTAAGATATGCAACTTTTCCGGGCAAAAAAAGCCTCATTTAATTGAAACTCCTTCATAACTTTTTTCTGAGCAAAGTGCTTTACATATTCTAATACTATTTTCATATCCTTACTCATTCTTTTCTTCTGCATTCTAAGCAGGCTCAATTCTTTTGACTGTTTCTTGTGGTTGGTGTTTTCTCAGCCTCTAACCCTCCCTCCTCTGAATTCACTGATCAATCCACATATTTCTTCAAGTACAGTGCCCAAACCTCGGTTCAGCTGAGGCTTTTTCAGCGCAAAAGGATCGTAAAAACTGTTCACTTTTTGACTCCCATAGTTGAGTTCTAGCCACTTGAGTTAAGAGACATAGGGAACAGCGTTAATGCACTGCCCTGTGCTTAAAGATTGTGTCAATGCCACTAGAGGATACTAAATATTTCATTGTTTGTTCTTGTTGTTTTTCCCATCATACTGTATGATTTCAGCATGTTATGTAGCCTAACAGAGCTTGCTTTAGGTAATAAAGACTGGTTAATGCAAGGCAGAAAACCTCTTGGATTGTTCCAGTGGTCTTTTCTGGCCTTAGATTTTTTTTAATCTTCTAATGTATTTACTTGCCTTTCTAATCCATACATATGTGTCCACGTGTATGATGCGTGTTGATATACACACCTACCTGTATATTTATCCTCAGAGCAATCATTACAGAAGTTTATGTGATTATATTTACACATAAATCCGTGTGTGTGTCTGGGTGGATGTAAAACATCTGTAGAGAGAACACTTGGAAGCATTCAAGTGTTTTCCACTCCTAGGATGAGGGGCTGGGTTTGGCCAGGCTGCTTCTGTCACAGGAGGGAAGGAGTGGAGCAGGGGTAGAGCCCTGAAAATCTGATCTTTCTCTTGACCTTTGCAGTAAACAGACAGAGAGTGGTGGCTGCAGGATGAGTGTAACATTTCCCCAACACCTCCCTAGATGAGAGCAGGCAAGCTGAGGGGCAGAGCCATTTTGCTGCCCCTAACAACGTGCTGCTCTGGGCAAGCGACCAGGCTTATGGCTAGAGCTATCCTTACAAATACCTGCGGGTGTTTAGATATGAATTTCATCACACCGTATCAGTGAGAACAATCCTCCAGGACAAACATGTGCAGGAGAGCAGCAGTCCCAAAAGCAGCCTAAGTAGCAGGAAAATGGCCAGAGCCTGCTGCACACCAGCCATACCCTGAAAGCATCTCTAGCCTGTGACAAGATCCATGAATCTCCGGGCTTCATGTAATTCCGTGCCCCCTGTTCATATTCATGAGTTCAGTGGCTTTCAGCATAGGTCTAGTTCTCCCTCTTCTGTTCTCCTTTCCAAGGCTAGCTAACCGCAGGTGTTCTGAATTCACAGATTTCTGTTTATTCATGAGCTTGAAAGAAAATGTTGGAAAACAAAAGCTGTTTCTGGCTCAGGATGGTCTCTCTGGTTGCTTGGTTTTTTTGGATTCCCTATCACCACCTCCACCCTGCTACTCCCCCCTTTCTCCCCCCGTGTTGGGAGTAAAATCTCTAAACATGGAAACAAAAAATATACTGGAAATCAGCAACTGGGCACTTTCTCTCCAAATTTCACATGCTGATGCAGTTCTGTGTTAGCCAAAAATAGCAACAAAACCAACAACAACAAAAAGAAAAAAATGTTTAATGCAAATTACTTGCCACTGATTCTTTTCCAAAGCAGTAGCATTTACTCCATAGTGTAGTGCAGCTGGCTGCTGGTCCCCTGTGGAGATCTCTGACTAAGGTACCATTTAGAAACAATTTGGCTGATCCATCATATATATTTTTGGCAGATCTTTTCCCTCATTTCTTCTTTACTAAGAAATTATGACAGATGAGCCTCAGATACAGAGATCTGCTGCTGGTAATCATCTCCTAGAGGATTATTTGAAGCCTAGACCACCACTGTAGCTGTCCTATTCATCCTTTGGATGCCTGTCCCAAGCTCAGACAACCTGTGGCAGTCCTATCTGTAAACTGAGCTCCTCCTCTGGGCTCCTGTGATATGGACAAAATCCAGGCTCTGAGGAAATCAGTGGCAAAGCTCTGGCAACACTTTATGCCCAAAGTCAAACACTGCTCATCCACAGGATGATTCTCAAATTATCCAGATCCATGTTACATGATTTGTTCATCCATTCATCTGATCTTCGCGGGTACTTTCTTCCCATCAAATTTGAGACACTGTATTTCTGAGTGGGGTCAATATTAGGTTTCCTTACAGTCCATGCATAGGAAGGGCACTCCAAGTGGCAATTCAGTCCCTTGACAATTTGACTCATTCTCAAGAGCTGCCGTTATTTTTTCAGATGAATGCAGAGGGAACCTGATACAACTAACTTAGATGCCTGATGAAAACTGGGATTAAATTCAAATCCTTAGGGAAACATGGGACTGTGTCCAACACTCTCCATTTCCTCTCCAGCTACCTATTGCTGTACTGTCTCTATCTATACCTTCATAGTACTAAGGTGGAAAAACTTCTCATCTGAAGGACTAGGTCTGCTGACTTAGGAGCTGATGTTCTTCGCATTTGAGGAAGTTTTCTTGTTCTGATTTCACTTTCAGGCTTGCGGGTTCACTGTGAGTCTCAGCCACAGTATGATTTTTTTTTTTTTTTTTTAAGCTTTCGATCATTCTTACAAGTGTTTTGATGCCACTCTCATCCACAATTCATACATGAGCAACTGCTGTTCTATCTTAAGCAGTTTAGCACAGTTTTAAGAGGGAAGAAGAGTTTTGCAGGTAGGTCCCTGAGCTAAGTTTCAGGAAATCCAGCTCCAATTCCTATCTTTCCCATAGAGAAGATAGCTGTTATGACCTTCAGTAAGTCACTTACTTAATTTCAGTGCTAGAGTTCCTGTAACTTTCCATCCTTTCCTATCCATCATCTCTGCTTACACTGTAAAGTCTTTAGGCAGCTTAAGCTTCCTGGTAGCACTAAAATACACTCATAAATTATAATCAGGTCATCTATGTTCTCCAATATTGCATTTAAACAACAACAACAAAAAACATCTACAGTTTTTCAGCTGCTTTTCAACCACTGTTATCTTAGCCACTTCAGGCTGAAATGAGAGATCTTACTGGGTTGGATTCAACACACGCAACCTTTAGGTGTCTGGAAGTCAGGTGCGGAGGCTAACCTGGTCATCTAGAACATTTCTATAGTCAATGGAGAAAGAGGACCATCACAAAATAAAGTTTGTCTTCTATATCCTCGAGCTATGCCTAAGAACAAAAGAAATCTCTGTTTGGAGGTATGTGCTTGTCTTTATTTGATCATGGAAGGAGCTGGAATGCTTAGGTCAAACTAAATGCTATACTGTTAAAGTTAGGATTGACTGAGATTAAATGAATCATATGCTAAATACATATACCTTTTACTGTATATGCTGTGTATACTTTTTACTTTTTATCCGATGCCCTGGATAAGCATGTTACTTCTGCTTTTTTTGCTGATTCAGTAGGATGTATTTTTCTTATTGATTGTCTTCTCTTTCCCATACAAGCACAGGACAGCATTGTTGGAAGTATCATTTTTTAAATAAGACTCTCTGAACAGGTGTCATAACAGATCCTAAGATACAAAATGCAGCAGTAAAGATGTCATGTAAGGGTGGAACTGCCTGTGATTGTGCAATCATGAAACATTTCTTCTCATCCTGAGCCTACCATACATTTCAGGTGTGGTGATAGCCCCAAATTTCTTTGTGCTAACTTTCCTATTAAATGAAACAGCTTACTGGTATATCTCGGTTTCCCCCTCGAAGATATTTTTGTTGATGTGTTTGAAACTTTAAGATTACATTGATCTTTCTGAAGGTTGAGAAATTAGCACTGCCATACCAAAGTCAATCTTAGGATATCTGCTATTTTTGCTTCATTTCGCACATCATGCGGTGATTCTTGAAGGTGTAGTCTATGAAATATAGTGACATGATTATGCAAAGATTGCAGAATGTGTTTTAAACAAAGATTCATTACGAAGAAGCTTGAATAACCTTCCATGATAGAAAGTGAGATAAATTATTTCTAAGATTTTGATTTAAAATAATGGTATTTTAAAGGTGGCTGCATATACATATACGCACACATAGCATTTTATATAGAATTCTTTCAGTGAACTCAGAAAGGAGAACAAGAAATGTATTGTCCAAAACCCACTGACATTAAAGAGAAGCCATCTTACTTGAAACCTACCTGCCTCAATGAGAATGACCTCAGACTTGCCAATCTTACATTTTACTATTCTGTTTTCTTTCTTTTCTTCTCACATGTGCTCTTTCTCTCTCATATTCTAGTTAAAAACAGTACAGTCTTACAAGATTTACAATGATGGGATTTTTTTCTTCTGTTAACTTATTGGCTCTTCTGTTAACTTATTGGCTGGCTATAAACTTATGATAAATTTGAGACATAAAATGTGCCAAAGTCTACAAACCCAGTGGATCACCACATGGGACAAATAAAAAGCATAGCTGCTATTTATCTGCCCTTGGAAATAATTAGTAACTGCAGCTTATGACTCCCTTGTACTCTAGATACTCAGGCACAATCAGAAGCCAGTTACATTTCAGGGTGTCTACTTATGTCTCACTTATTATACGTTTCTTTCTAAGAAGCTTCTCTTTGCTCCAAACTGTGGATCAAAGCGATTCAGATGTTACCTGGATCCTCCCAAGTTCCAGGTAGCTAAAATGGGAAGAGTTAACTGCCTACTTACACAAGATACAGACCAATCTCATGCCCACCAGCAGAGAAAACATACATCTTTACCAGCGTAGCTTGAGTAGATCCTGCCTTGTAGTGGGGGAAACTGACCTTTGGAATTCCCTTCCAGCCCTGTTCTCTCTGATTTCCCTCAGGGAAAAGGAAGCTATGCAGAGCAATTTAGGGTGGCGTCTCTGAGGAATGCAGTATACTTTCAGCAAAGGGCAAAGCAAAGAAGAACTCATTCTGCTAAAGTTATTCAATGCTATCCCCTGCCGACATTTACTTAATTATCTTTCTGTTCTATAATGGCAATTGAGTTATGGCTCTTTCCTGGAACTTCTATATCCTTCCCTAGTGAATGTATTTGTGTGTATGTGTGTGTTTTACAGAAGAATAAATTGAGTCCAATCAGTTCTACTTTGCTCAAGGCAGAATTTATGATGGCCTTGTTGGAAAAAGAAGCCATGAGGCAGGACAGGACAGTACTGCTGCTACATTTTAGCCATTAAATATGCATTATAAACTGAAGGCTCTTCTCTCCATACTCTTCAAAAACCTAAGGGATACTGCTGCCACTTGTAAGGATCATGCACTGCCTAAATGTTTTGCTCCTCCATACTTGCTCAGCTTTTCCAGATTACCTTAGTGCTTGTGGACTGCATTCACCCAATCCTCAGGTGCATAGAATTGATGTTTCAAACCCATCCCCTTACTGCAGAGATGGTTTGATGGCCATATAAAAAGGAAAGGTGATCCTCTGCACAGTATGTATGCTTGGTGAACTAAAGGCATAATTTACTCTGCTATCTACTTTCTCTTGTGTTACTTTGGAGAAGACGGCTAGATGGGAACCTTCTCAGATAATTTTAGCTCTGTAAAAAGGAAGCTGTTCAGTCGAAGCTGCTATTCTTAGCTCTCTCTATAGTCAATAGGGAGAGACAGGCACCTTTGTAAGGCAATGGATGCCATCTCTTGCAGAACAGGATGGTTCACTGCATGGGGCACCTGACTCCCTGTTGATGACAGAGAAAGTGGAGATGCCTGGAATGAACCTGATGTCCAACTTTGGATGGTTAAATTTAAGTGACATGAATTTATCTCCTGGCTTCAGTTTTGTACCTGGCAAATGAGAATAACCTGACTTCTCCAGAGGTGTCTCAAGGATAGGTACACTACAAGTTGTTGCTCATTTGGTATTTCAATGGGGCCATAGTAGATGATGAGGAATCATGCCTTTTTTTCCTCTAAGAGCTTTTCTCAAGGCCTCCTAGTTAGCAGTACCAGTTGCCATCAAAGTCAGTTTACTCCTCATTTTCATGGCCCACACTGATATAATTACAGAAATACTGCTCCTGCATCAACCCCAGGAAGGCCAGCAACCATCAGCTGCATGTACAAGTAACAGCATAAAAGAACAAAAATGCTAGGCTGTTTCCTTGCAAGAGATTTTTGACACTTAGGCCACAAGGGCACCTTAAGTTTCAAGATTTAAAGGGTTCTCCCTCTGCTAATTTTTCAATCTGATTTTCATATATTATTGTTACATCTCTCTGCAGCATGAGGAGACCCGAGGTTGGGATCAAGGTCTGCTGTGCTGCCCTTTACCAGAAGAGAGTACAGTCATGGCAACATGATGCAAGTGGAGAGAGAAAAGATGATGAAATATTTTGCCAGTGACTGATGGTGTGATCAGGAGAAAAACTGCCAGTTAAAGAAACACTTAACAACCTTCCCTCCAACTCCCTAGTAGTGAATAGTTTCCAGCTCCAAAACAAGAAGAGACAGGACAGAGTGTGACTGAGTGGAGGCCCAAGGTGCCTTTGCACTAATCCTCATGTCCTGGGGTTATTTGACTTTAGTTTTATTTAGCGTCAAGTTTTACTTCTATAAGGAGAAAAGAAAAAAAAGAAAAGAAAAAAAAAAAGGAGCTGATGAATTTTCCTCTTCTTATGGAATGAAATGCCAGCACTTGTTGCGTTGCATCTTCATCGCTGCCTTGGGGGTATTTGATTTCATGAATCTGATTAAATTATTCTGCTCTCAGTATTTCTTTAATATTGCTTTATAAAATATACTCCTAGTGGCTTCAGTAGTGAGAGCACTTGCTGTACTTTCTTTAAAGCTTGCACGGTCCCTCCTGGGGCTGGGGGAAGAGCCCTTATTAAAGAGTTCAGTGATAAAAGCTTCTTACTCTAGGAGAATTACTTTGAAACAACTGAAACCCACACATACTTTTTCATAATGATTACGGAGGCACCCATACTAATGCCTTTCAGCGTAAGATATGGCCATCTCTGATTTCATTGGCAGAAAACCTCTATCTGCAGAAATTTCAGAACATTGTCATCTGATCAGAGATACTATCTGATGGGAGCTGATAATAAGCCCACAGTGGTGAATACCTGGAATTTGCTCTGTGGTGAAATATTGTATTTTTATATAACGGGGTTTTCTGAGGCCCTGACCTTAGGTAGGGTAAATCACTGCGTAAACATTCAGGGAGGGACTGTCCTTGTGGCAAGGACCACATAGACCTAATGAGCAGTGTGGGTAAAATCAAAGTGGATGGAAAAAAAGCAGAGAGGAGGTTAAGTAAGGCCACGCCAAAGGTGAGTGGCAGAGCTGAGGGGGAAAAAACCCAACACCTCATCTCTCTACCCCTTGCCCAGTGCTGCTGCACTGTCACTCATCAAGTGTCCTGTTTTAATAGGAAATAACTGCCCTGCTGCTATATTGTGCCTCTTGATCTGCTATCAGCTCTGGCCATGGGGGCTTAGGACACTGGGCTTTCAAAATCATGTAAGAGTTATAGAAGCATAAATCCCAAGGCATGTCTTTGAACCTGAAACTGAAGAATCCAGCCATTTTTAGTCTGTGCATTACCCACAGAGCACGTAAAGCGTGAGCAAAGGTACTATATACCAGGCCAATGTACCGAAAGGTGTATGCAGACAGTAGGCAAAAGTCAAAAAGACAAACTCTAAGGCTTCTGATCAGGCTCTTTCCTTCTCAGTCTGATCACCAGTTCTTAAGAATTTCTGTTCATTTTATCATTTGGATGCATGCAGGGTAATGTGCAAGGAAATTTGGCCTCATCCTCTACCTGGTTCCTAATTGGGAAATCGTCCATCTTGTTGCAGCTGCTGAAAGCTCTTTATTGTTATTAAATGTCTGCAAATAACTCATAAGTTGCATTGCTTCTCTGAGAGTGACACATAATGTATATAAACGTATATAATAATTGTTAGGAGCAACTCAGGCATCTACTGCTGGTTTGCAAGATAAATGACATTAATCAACAGGATGCCTACAGAACTTTTGGTGAGTCATTTGTTATGCTAATTGAGCCACTTAAAGTAAACTGTCAATGAATAGAGATTTTTGACAGCTGAGATGAGACGTGGGGCTAATTAGTCAGCTGCCATAAAAACCCCTGCCCGATTTTAATAATGTAATATTTAAGAGAGAAGATAATGTTAATCATCTGACCAGACCTCTCTCCCAGAGGATATAGTAGCAAAAGGCATAGCCCATCACAAAAATCAAGTTTCTCTAGGAAGAAAGCAAAACAAATGGCTGGCTGCGCAGAGATGACAACCTTTGCAAGAGAGTTGATGTGTCCCATAGGTTACAGAGAACTTTTTAATTAATACACAAAAGCCCAACTTTTGCTCTAAATTACCTGTGTCCTTTTAGATCAATCCCCTTGTTTTCACTCAAAGTATTTTGCATTCACGCTAGCAGCAATGAGATCATTGGGTCTGAGTGTAAGACTTAGTCCTAACCTACAAATCAAATGGATTGATCGGATAGACGCGCTGAGCATCTAGAAGGCATGAGCAGCATTTTGGCAAGCCCTTTGGAGAGGGGTTGTAGAAGACGTAACAGTATAAAGTTATGACCGAGATCACAAGAGAAACTTCACGATGTTACATCTCTTTTTTTGTAATAATTTCAAGAGCTTTTAATTACTTCCATTGTTTCATGGTGCTGCCACTTTCACTCTTGAAATTGTGCCAGCCAGAGGGAGTGAGCTTGGTCTTGGGAATGTCCAACACAGCAGCCGAAGGCTTTTGGAGCGGAAGCCTTTTAGTCTTAGAGCATACCAGGAACTTTCCAAGCCTAACAGACTTAGAAATACTTTAAAAGAAATTACTGTTTCTCCTGTGCTCAGCTGCTGTATAGTATAAGTAACTAATCTTGATTCCACTGAGGACATGCCAAAACTCCTGTTGTCTTAAATGACAGGACTGGGACTTGCAGCTGCTAGTGCATTCCACCCCGAGGTCGTTGCAATTCTGTAGTAGGTAAGCAATGACTCCAGTACTATAGCAAGTGTCAGTAGCAATCACCAGTTACCAAATTCCCTCTAAAATTCTCCCTTTTATGCTTGCCGAAAACTTCCTCAAAACAATTTCCCTTTTATTGCAAATTTCCGTTCTTAATGTCAGCCAGAAGGATGGTGTGGAATCAGACCTGCCTCATTTGCTCAGTACAAGCTTTGGAAGGAAAATAAAATGAACAAACCAGCCACTCTTCTTAGATGTTGCCATCCAAATTTTGCTTAGAACAATAGGGTGAAATAAGGGCAGATGCTCGAATATGGTGAAGAAAAGCATTTCCATTACTACTGGTGCTAATTTCTATCAAAAGCAAGTGTGAGCCAGAAACTTTATCCTTGCTTTCTTTCTGTTTTTTCCTTTTTTTGGAACTTACTAGACTTCACAAAGCTCATTTGGGAGAAAATTGATTTTTGTAATTTTAAATTTTCAAGCTTTTAAAGGTAGCAGTGTGGTACAGATACCTGAAGTTAATACTTTCCAATAACCTAGCGAAAATGTTCACAGCAGCCTAAGAAACAAGAAAGGTACCCGTTAATGCATCACCTAAAAATGTCAGCACTACTGGTCAATGGCCACATCTGTTTATCTGACTTTTTCTTAGTCTATGTGTATATACACCTACATCTCTACCATGATAATATCTATATTTTAATGTGCTATAACAATATTAAAAAGTTAAACCATTTATTTCTGTAGGTTGACTTTTACCTTTCTTTTTTCTGTCACTCTGATGTCCCCCTTTGACACATTCACACACAAAGTCATGCATATGCACGATATTCAATGGACTTTGAATAAAATCTGTAGAATGAACTGCATTTCCAGGAGCACTAGAAACAACAGCACCCATTTTTAGCACCTACCCAGGTTAACCTGAAAGCCTGTGATGTGGGTGTCACAAATGTCACAAATTAGGAGCTGGTATTGTCACAAGCCCAAAGTGCTGAGACCCCTTTTGCTGCTGCTTATGGGAGGAGCTAGGGTGACACAGACTTCACCATGAAGGAAAGTCAAGCATGATAAGGACAGAAGTAGAAATAGGCTTTCCCTCTGGTAAAATAGACTGTATCAGTGAGCCTGGATCTTGCTTCTTCCACCCTAAGTAGCAAAGGGATGTCTCCATCTACCAGCTAGCTAAAGGCAGACCAGTCTTCTTGCGGGGGCTGGACCAAAAAGCTCCCTTGTATGACTTGTAAACACTACTAATAATTGGGGTGGGGAGAAGGATTCAGCAAGGCTGACCTAACCTGGTCCCACTGAATTCCTTCCATCAACCACGGAGAAAGCTCAGCTTTCTCCAAGGCAATTCAGCTTAAGCAAGCATGAAGTACAAGTGCCATCACCCAGACCTCCAGACCTGCTTAATCTGACAGGTCTGAAATAGATCAAAGTGCTCCCAGCTCTTTCCTTTCTCTCTGCTTTCTGGTGTCCTGGCATTCAGTGTCTTGCCCTGTCTGGAGCAGTGTCTGAGTTGGAGTGGGTGATGTCCCGTAAATTGAAGTGTTAGTGAGGGCTGGGAAAGGTGAAGCGGACATGGCAAGTCTTTAGATTGAGTTAGCAAACTGAACAGTCTGTGAGGCAAGGAAAACCAAAAAAGTGGTAGTTTCAGAAACACTGAAACCTCTGCCTCAAGTTGTGAGCAGCTAGCAAGCCTGTTCCCCCCCTGTGTCCAAGCTAAAGAGATGAGAAACCACCGTTCAATGGGGCTCAGGCAGACACTCAGACACAGGTTCAAAATCTGTCCTGGGTCCAGCTGATTTGTCAAGTGTGTCCTATGCTGGGGCTTGCTCAGAGCTCAGACATAGGTTTCAATTGCTTAGGACAGGTTTTTTGCCCAGAACCCAGCTGATTTCTCAAGGACCTTTCAAAGCCAATTTTACGTGCCTCTGTACAGAAGATTTATCTCAGTCAGTGGTCAGTGACTCTCGTATGTTCCCCTTTTAATCAACAGAAGATACAAATCTTTCAAGGCCTCCTCTGGCTATTTGTCTTTGGTTTTAGGAACATATATTTTCAGCTTTTGACATCTGCATTGTGCTTTTCCAAATGATAGCTATTGGAAGAACAAAGACAAAATGTGTCTGTTTTAAGCTCTCCTTAAAGACATGCTTCCTTTATGCTACAGCAACTTCACACAATGTAGGCTCTTGAGCAATTTGTTGCTTTAAGGAGAGATTAAATTTCACACTTTTTCTTTTCCATCTAAAGAAAAAGACCTCACACACTTTTAGTGCAGAATTTTGATTCAGAAATCTACTAATTTCTGTTAAAAAGAACCAATTTGGCTGATCCTTGTTCACAACTGCAAACCCTAACTCTCATCTACAATTTCAGTTTTCTTGCTTTTCCAAGCAAGTTGCTGAACAACTTTCAAAGAGACTTCTGAATAGAGAGTGCTGGGGTATAGGAAACCCAGGGCAGAAGGCAGAGGTGTTCATGTGTGGAGTAGGAAATGAGATTTTCTTCACCTTTACCAAGTACAAGGATTTTAAATCCAGAGGCTGGCTTCTGTGCATGTTGGGAGGATCCTGCCTAAGAATATTCTCCTAGAAAACTCCAGATACTTCTTTAACTGGACTCCAGACTGATAATGCATGCATCAGAAGTGAGCCTATGCCTCAAATTCTGGGTGAGGTCGAAATCTAAACTCACATTTTGCCTCTATCCTTAATCTCTCTAATGACCTAAACCCTCCCAAATTTTGCTGAGAAAAAAAAGGGGTGTGAAGAAAAGATCCAACTTTACAGCCTTGACCTATTTCTAATCCTGTTCTGATTGCTAGTTACTGGGCTCCCTTCCAAACATACTGTTTACTTTAGGGCTGATTTTTCTCCATCCAGATTAAAATTCCAGTGAGTTTCTTTCATTCCTTTAGACTGTAACCCCAAATGGGCCGTGATATTTTATTTGGAATATAGTAGCTGGATAATGATCTCTCAGCAACCCACAGAAACCAGGCAATTTGTATATGAGGAGCTTGTATGCACACAGAAACATGCAGGAGCTCATGCATATGATTCTGCACATTGCCTCATATACGCACATACAGATAAATGTGCTCCATGAACATGCTTATGGCTACTTCTATGCTATGCACATATGGACTAAACAATTACACTCACCTATGAGCCTGTCATAAGGCAACAGAAATGCCAGCTGCCTTTGAAGTTTCCCGAAGAGCAGGAAAACGAGTCAACAGTGCTGGCCAACATCACATCATTAATCATCTATTAGCCGAGGTTGTGTGCTCCTGTCACCTGTCACTTTGTAATGCATGCAAATCACTCCAAGAGTAACATTTTCAGCCTGACATTTCCAGGGCCAGATCTGGGATCAACCTGCTCTTTGTATTCAAGATGAAAAGGAAGTAAAGAAACAAGTGGTGAGATTGTTGGAAGGAGACAGGGAAAACTAAAGAAATAAGAAAAGTAATGAAAAATTGGTCAGGAGAGCTGAATTCAAAAAATAGAGTTAAATTTGTGAGGTTTTTCCTATTACCAGGAAATATTCAGTTTAAAATCATATCTCTGCTCTATAGTTCTTAAGGAGAGGGAACCATAGAGATGACGCTATTTTCCTGCTAAACTCCGTAGGAAGGAGAATACTGTCTATAAATTTTTGTATTTGGAATTCAAAAATTAGAAATCCCATCTACCTTTAGAAATCTGCACCTGAACTGTTACCTGGAAGTTCCCGTTATGGTCAATGGATGGAAATAAGATAATTTTTTTTTTATATACATTCCTCTGATATCTGGTTTAGATATGTACCTTAGGAGAAAATGCATTGCTGAAGTGCATGGAAGTGTCTAATTCTATCTTTTGATTAACAAGGGAGTTGAGGGTGACTAGCTCAGATGTACACAGCTACTGTAGGTATCTATGTTTAGCGAGTCGAATCTCACCCCTATTAATTTTTAACTCAGTTTGAATTCTGATGATTCAGAAGAGACAGAGAGTGTGATACCAAACTAATTTCCTCTATTATTTTTGTCATGACCATTGAAAGGGTAGGCTAATATAAACTCCTCGTAGTCTAGACCTGGACAGCCTAAAAATGCAAGATTAAGTCTTTAATATCTTTATTATGCATTGTGCTCATTAACCAGGCACCTTTACAGTAAATTAGTGTTGCATGACAGCTTCCTCAGGAAGACCCACTCTTCTACATGCAAGCCTTCCCTGCCATGGTGAAGACTCGGCTTAAATTCTTTTTTGATAGGTTATATCTGACCAAATGTCAGTACTACAGTGATCTCCACTTGAGCTGGTCCACAATAGCCTGTGAAGAGAAAAAGATGACTTCAGGGTTAAATGTATCTCACTGTTAAATAAATACCTGGAATAAATCAGCTGGAGATGTCTAGTAGTTCAGGTGGAGATGTTCAGGTGGAGATGTTCACAACTGTATCTCCTCGGATAGGTAAGAGGTTCCCATCCTCCATATCTGTCTTTCATAAGATATTCATGTTAGATTTCCATCCAACCCCCTCCTTCATTGTCATCTTTCCTTTCCTTTTCACTATTTTCCCTTCTCCTCCTTTTGGCCCACTTTGGCAAAATGTGTCTGCCCTTTTCCATGTTCATCCTTACACGGATGAACATTGCTTCAGTGTGAAGGAAAGGACACCTTCTGACTGAAGGGAGGACGGGTCACAGGCTTCTCTCCTGTGGCTCCCCGCCGGCAGGGATGGTGGTGCTCTGTGCCACACCACATCTCATTACACCAGGAAGGCAGCCACGAATTAATCTTGCTTATACTGGAGGGGAGGCAGTACTGGGAAACCAGAATATGCCATCAGCAGCCCTCACCAAGATTCAGTTCCCTGTCACTGTCTTCAGGGGAAACTGAGTATAGAAATTTTATTTCCTGTTTAGGGGCTGGATTTCCTTTCTTTTCTCTACTGAGATAAATCAGCTTTATTCTTTAATTCCTTTGCTATTAGAGGATGTGAAAGGGGCTATATTTCTGCAGGGATCAGCAGGGAGACATCCCCTCTGTGGAGTCTAAATTAGGGTGCAGCATTCCAGGGACGGAGGGGCAATATCCTTAGGCAGCCCACAGGATACGTATTTGCAGGAGATTTTGAGGCTTATTTCTTTGGATAGATAAACTACAGATCATGAAGGCAATTAATCACGGACTCATGGACGAGTACATCTGGAAGGGACCTCAAAAGGTCATCTTGTCCATCCCCCAGCACGGAGGCAGGATAAATGTACACAGACCATCCCTGACAGATGTGTGTCTGCTTCTCTCTGCTTCCACTCTGGATTCTTTCACACCATTATCCATCTAGTGAAGAAGCTGAATTGAGGTTATGAGGAGAAGCAGAAAATATAACTTTTTAAGCCTGAAGATTTCCCCCTTACTCTCTCTTGGGGCCTGAAACCGGGTTTTGGCAAGTGGAAGATACGATCTTCACTGTAAAATCTTATGAAGGGAAGGCGGTAGGAGCAATTTGTTCATTTTGTAGACCAGGTTCTGTTCCGAGATGTAAGACCTTTTTGATTGCTTGTTCAGCAGTAAAGCTCAAAATTAAATCTTATCTGGATGTGTGCATGTGTAAAAAATAAGAACAAAAGAAGAGGAGGAAAAATTAAGTAAAAGAAGAGTGAAAAGAGAAAAGGGACAGAGAGGAAGATAAAATGTGTAAGATGAAGGGGAAAAGGCAGAGAGGGGCAGGGACTGACTTGAAAGGAGGAGTGAAGAAACAGGAGGAACAGAAGGAGGACATACAGGCTGAAGTGAGAACATGAAGAGCTGCTGTTTCTTAAGCTGGCCATTTCTAACAGAGAGATCAGAAAGACTTTTTGTTGTTGTTGTCCTTAAGTGACTTCTCCCACTGGCCTACATCTCATTTTATGGCAGGTAAATAAGCCTGCCTAATTGGTCCCTTGTTCAAAAATGAGAATATCGAGCTGAGCCTGCTCCTTCTGAAGTGGGATCTTGTCCAATTTATGGTCTTAGCAGATGTGATCTCTTCAGGGTTCCACTGTAATGATAAATTGAAACATTTGAATGCTGCGTTCCCAGGTCTGGGCATCCAGCTTTGTGAGTGGGGAGAGAGGATCTGATCAAGTTTCCTTCTGAAATGACAAATTGTGGTTTCCAGAAACATGACTTAGTCCCATTTGCAAGCCTAACAGTTGTGGAGGCCTAGAGTGGGTTGGGCAAAGAAGGATGTACCAAGGTCACTTGAGTCTGAAGGACTCAGGTCTGGGAGTCAAGATCTTCTTCAAGAACGAAAGTCTGGAAGTGCACCTTGAGTCAGAAGCACTTTAAATTAAGGTGACACTTACAAACACTTTATTAATAATTAATAAGTGATTAATGAAAATTACTTTTTAGCTGATAAATTGCTCGAAGACACATTAGAGCATGTTTCAGAAAGACGTGGATAAATATTTTTATGCATTCCCGTTTATAAATGCTTAGTAATGGGCTCTCAACTTTCAGGTGCCTCGGCATCATTTATCCCCATCATCCTGGTGGCATGCTATAGAGACATCTTATAATAATTTATTTTCAGAATTTGTTCCTATTAATCATGTATTAATTATTATTAAGAAAACATTTGTGCACACTCCTCTTAATCTGAATTCTTGCTTGACTGGTTTTCCTAGGAGTGTGGAGGAGCACCCAGCTTATACAGCTCATCGTGTTACTCTAGACCCAGGCAGGTGGCATTCTGGCTGCTGCAAAATGGTAGTTCATTAGACTACCTCAATTTACTCTAGCTAAGGATTGAGCCTAGCCTGCTCTGTCCTTGCTGAATTTTGCCCTATGGAGCAAAGAGAGGATCTATAGGGATGCATGTGCACTGCTACCAGTGCTAAGTAGCACTGCCATTTCTGTCGTGTCTGGGCACTACAGGATGGGAATTCATTACTGAAATCTGTCCTCCTGTGAAAGAGACCGGTGGGTTTTCCTCCTATCTGGTAGATGGCAAGCCAAGGCACTGAAGTCCGGATCTCGGAAATTTGTTAGGCACCTATGGAAATTAATGAGCTTGCAGCTGAAAATGGCTAATGACTTGCCCGCAGCTCAGTCCCATGCTGGTTTTTTACCCACTGGGTCTTTCTGCTGCAAGGTCAGGCCTGATCTGTCAGTGAAGACTATACAGAGACAGGGAGGAGATGGGCTGTGTAGATGCTTTACACTGGGCTTTGGCTGAATCTATTCCTCCATGAAAGTCAGAACAGCATGAAGGCTACTGTTATTTATATTAACCTTAAGGATTGACAAGAAATAGGGAAGCCTAAGGAAGTTATGAGGATAGCTGAAAAATTGCCCCTAAATCACAGAATAAATTTCTGGAGCCAGACTGATTTTTTCACTGACTAGCACTAGAGCAGTAGACATGACTGCCTGACTGGTGATTTTCAGATGAGTTTAGGCCAGTGGTTCCTAAGCCTGCGCTCAGAGTCAGTTGCCTTCCAGACCCCTCAACATCAGTCTGAGCAATGGGAGATTAAAGGAGTAACCTGTTAAGGCCAAGTACTGGAGACAACACTTGCTCGATACTTTGGTCTTCCATCAGCAAAGGGCTGGATGACCTCCGCTCTGTCCTACCTAAACAAGGTAAATCACAAACAGCAGCTGTCTCAGCTTAGAAATTACTTCAAATAAGGATCTCAATTTATTCACTACATTTTTAATGGTGAGAGAGGACAATATTCCAAAACACCTCCACTTCCCCTGGAAAGTTTTTAAAAAACATGCATTCCTTGGAGAGTGAAAAAATAACAGAGCCTATTTCCCTACAGCATTTCATCTCATGATTACTTTCT